>NC_089823.1:136813482-137123839 GCF_035046505.1 Tiliqua scincoides | reverse complement strand
AAACCCTCATCTCCCAGCTTGGCAACCAAAGTGTGGGTGGCATGGCTGTGTGACCATCCATTTGTGAAGCAGAGGTCTAGTGGACTTTCAGAAATAGGTCAGAGATACTGTGCCAGGGAGAAATACAATACTCTCAGATTTGGATTCAGATCAGGAACATACTTTACATCTAAACTTCACTTCTCATTACAGGTACAGACTACAAAAAATCCTGATATATTATGGCCCACAGCCATTATTCCGGGACCAAGTTTTCTCCTTCTCTCAACTCCCCCCACTGTAGGTCCTGTGTTACAATGAGCTTCTTGCCCTGGATATCATGTTTTAGTTTATTAAGGACTTCATTCCTGGTACTGTAACAGTGAGGAGAAGGGGGTTAACAATTCAGTCTAAGGACTTTTGATTCAGCCCCCCCCTCCAGATTTCAGCCATAGATAAGAAAATGCTTAGAACTACAGAAGGAAATTGAAGAATCTCCTTCCTTTCTCCTTCCCTTTAACCTCCTTTCCAGTTAAGCGTTTAAAGAGTCCAATACTGTAATATGACGGGGAGGGGGATTTTAATGTGTTTTAAAGGGGCTAGTACTTCAAATATTGTAACTTTAATTTTTTTTTTTTTGCTATGTAAGAAGTCTGGAGGCTAGTAAGTTGATCATATAATATAAGAATCCTACTTTTTGCCCCAGCATTCTGAATGTAACCTTTTTCCCCCCTCACTGAAGCACATCCAGTACTGAAGCAAGGAAATATTTATCATACAGTCTAAAAAGAGGTAACCGGAAATTCCTCTGGCCAAAGAAGGTGTTCAGGACAGTGTTGAAAATAACCAGCAGCATAAGTTTCATTTTCAAATATGCATTTTATTTAGATGTCAGGTTGGAGGGGAGAGCTTATTTACTTTAAGAATAAGCTACCAAAGATTTGACACTAGAGGGAGGTCACTGAATTTTGATCAATATTATTCAGTGGAATAGCTTCGGTGGAAATGCTCAGCACAGTGTAGAATTGTTTGCAACAGTTAAGTCTCTTCTTAGCGAAACCTAATTTGAAGACACAAATAGGATGCCATACCTTCCGCTCTATGTAATGCAGTAGCTAAACTCAGTCTGACTAGCTAACTAGTTGGTGCTTATTTTATTTCCATTGGTTGAATGGAACTGCAGTCCAGTAAGTAATGCACCAACAGACTTGTAATGAAATGTATAAATAGAGCTGACTCCAGGAATGATCTTTGGATATCTCAGAAATTCACCTCAGCATTGACATGTGCATTTGTAGTTCCAAATTAGACCTTTTATTCTATGAAACTGGCTTTCATTGTAAAGAGCTGATTTAAGATCAAGATATTATGGTTTGCTTGCCCCCTCCCCATCTACTTTCACATGAAACCCAGGCAATGCACTTTGTGTGCTAAACGTAAAATGTTATTTTTATCTTACTACAAGAAAGCTCAAAGCAGTGTGCAACAAACATCAATGTAAAGCTATAATTAAGAATAAAACAACAATAACAACACAGGTCAACACACATTTTGTTGTCTTAAAAGTTAAACCTATTCTTGGGTATATTTGGAGTGCTGCTGATTCCAAAAATGGCACCTGTTTTGCCCTATCATGTCTAGTTTCAGAGATATGGCATAGCCTCATTGGTGAATAGTGCAAGCAGCTTCCTCATAAGAAATCTTTACATTTCTTAAAAGCAAAAAAACAAAAACAAAACCAGGCCTCTCTAAACCACTCTTACCATCCAGATAAGGTGTGCAGCAAGTCCCATACTGCTCTCACCGGGTTGGCAACCTTCAGTCTTGAAAGACTATGGTATAAGCCTACAGCACCTGGTATTCCCAAGCGGTCTCCCATCCAAGTACTAACCAGGCCTGACCCTGCTTAGCTTCCAAGATCAGACAAGATCAGGCATGTGCAGGGTAACAGTTGCTGCTCTCACCAGAAAAGAATTTTTCTACAAGCCTCAATAGTGACATTCAAACCTTCTCATTATCATCTTGAAAGCCATTTGCCTGACCTTACCAGCCATTGCCTCTCAACAAAGGACAGCCTGGCAAATGTCTCCATAAAAGCCATTAGCCCACAACATTTGACTGGAGCCTCAGCTGGTGAAACAGATGAGTGATAACTAGTAGCCACAGGGCCACATGTGCTGCATTACGAAAGAGCACTCACCTACTGTGGTGTTCTGGGAGTGAACACAGAGCTCACTGTGAGCTCACTGAAACCAAACATGTAATTTTTATTGCCTTGAAACACCCCCCCCCCCAAAAGGATGGTGGTAACTTGTCCCTCTCTGTATGCCAGTGAATAATGCCATTCATTGCAGGAAAATACTACTGCACCAGGACCTACTTATGCAGGACAGTGACAAAGGAATAATTCTTGAAAATGGCACTGAAGCTGTAACATACCACAAAGTCCTGTTCACAGGACTGTGAACAGGCACAAAACTTGTCCTGAAAAATAACTAAGAGTTTTTTTTGTTTTTTTTAGGGGGTCTTTCTTCCCATGTGAGAGCTTACTTCTTATGTCAAATATCAAGTCTGAACATTTGATGCAGCACTATAGAAGTGTGCTTGTTGAAGGAATGGGAACAGGACATGGGTACCACCAATGTGGTACCGCAGCCATTGTGATCAGTTGTTCAACACTAGCTAGAGGGGGAAATTCTACCAAATGCAGCTTCTCCCATCAATGTAGCACTTTGATGGAAAAAAAAACTGCACATGGTGAAATTCAGCCTTCAGCTGTTAAAAGGTGTAAGAGTTTGCTCAGTGTTCAGCATGCCTTATATGTAAGTGCATGTTGGAATTAGGTAATGATCATTTCTTACAACAAGGCCAGATATCTTCCTCTGCTGGATCTTGGGCATTGAGTGTTCATTGTTCCTGTTCCTGTAGATGTTAAGTTGACATGTTTTCAGCTGTGTTTTAATTAATTGCTGGAAACCTTTGTGGGGCTTTTGCTATTTGAACTTATTTGCTGCTTGATAGCCACTTGCATTTGCCTTGGATGAAGACAGAGCAGGTGATCAAATGGTATAAAACCACAGCTTATTGCCTATAATAGATTACAAAATTGAGATATGGCCTTAAGCCAAGCAGGAGCAATGCAAACTTTGGGAAACTTATAGCTATGATTTACTGTCTTTTAAAATTTATTATCATGGTTGCATTCTGTCCCATCCTTCCTAAAGCTCAGGGTAGCTAGTGTATGTAGAGGCTGTTCCATTTTATCACTACAACAATCACAGGATTCTCAGTCAATTGGGACTGAGGAGATGTGGGTTCAAATCCCTGTTCATCCAATGGATGATCAAGGACCAGTCGCACACTCTCAGCCTCTACTTCCTCACAGGCTGAGAGTGTGCGACTGGTCCTTGATCACCCACTGGCTGAACAGGGATTTGAACCCACATCTCCTTAGTCCCAATTGACTGAGAATTGCAAAACTGCTACAACGGTGTTTCCCAGATTGTGGTTTGGGACCCACCCGTGGGTCACAAGCCAATTTTTAGTGAGTTGTGAAAGGTTTCTGAAATTTTTTTTTTTTTTAAACTTATTTGCAAGCACCCTTGCCCAATTTGCTAAAGAAATTGCAGCAGTGGGAAATCCAGATGGAGATGCTCTCATGACTGGAATGCTAACCTGTGGTATGAGGTCATGTTCATACCCCCAAATTAAAATGTCACATTTTCTGATTTTCTTGCATAATTGGCATGCTGTAGTAGGTCATATATGAACCCAGTTTCAGTCTTTTTGTCTGGCCTGGAAGTTTCTAACTGCAGATCTTGCTCTCCAGTTACAGAGAAAAAACCAATAGGGGTGGGGCAATAGTACATCATGATGCCCACTGCCCAGGGCATTGCCCTGCCCACTGCATGGGAAGAGGTCCATTATAGGGGTGATGTGCTGATCCCCCCTTGCATTTGGTGATGCAAACCCTAGTGACGCCTCTGGGTGATAAAACTTTTTTAAAAAAGCAACAATGATTTTAAAAGTGAAGTTGGGAAATGTTTTAAAAAAACAAATATGCAGCTTTTCTGCTTTTAAACTTGCAGAGTGGGAGATTTAAAAGTCTGTTAGCAGACAGCAGAGATTCCCAGTTTTATACCTTCTGCTTGAATCAAGACACACTTTCAGCTTTTGCAGGCTTAGATCAGGCTTTGGCTTGTCAATCCAGATTTTGCGTTTAAAATGTGAGCCGTTTGAACTGAAAATGCAACCCTTTAGCTCAGCTTCACAATTTGTGTTGCTTGTTTGCACATGAACTGAATCTGTAGTCTTAAAAAGAAAGAATTTTCCTTTCAGTTTTGGTGTTAATGATGCCTATGACTTTGGAAGTCACTCCAGTGCTAAAATTTGGTAAAAAAAAGATTGTTTGCACACTGCATCCCTTTCGCTTGGGAAAACCTTATTTCAGATTATGAAAACAGCCTTCTTTGTCTTGAAGATTTGCTGCAAAAGCATTGGCTTTCTGATGTATTTAGCAGTCAGTATGTTACACGGAGTAGATCAGGGGTGTCAAACAAGCCTGTGGGCTGAATGCAGATGCTCAGATGCTCTTTTATCCAGGTCCTGTGATAATAGGGCTCTTCCAGAGCCGCCTTTTTAGCCGCATCAGTTCTGCCAGGGCATCATTTCACAGACCACCTCTCAGCTGCTGAGCTGTGAACTGACACCTCCACAGAAGCAGAGCTGCTGAAAGGGCCTCCTGTGTATAATTGGGCTCTCCCATATATTGAAAATATGAGTAAGATTTGCACATTTTCTCTTATTTCATTTGCAGCTAGTGACATTTTCTATTTTACAACAAACTTCTTATTTCTGGATATCATCTGCTTATTGACACCACTTCCTGTTTAATGATGTCACTTCTGGCCCTCCGCAAGCACCATGAATACAATCTGCCCACTTTATGAAATAAGTTTGGCACCCCCCTCCCCAGAGTAGATAATGGCAAAACTCTTTCCATGTTAGTGACTGAGAGGATCCTTTTTGATTAACCATATGTGGGGAGCTATCAAGGGGAGAGAACAGGGCTGACTGGGGGACCAATCCGATCCAATGTTTCAGCACTGGTGTAGCTGCAATGGAGCCCTGAGGTAAGGGAACAAATGTTCCCATACCTTGAGGAGGCCTCTGGGACTGCCTCCCCAACGAAGGAAGCAGTGCATACCCTGTTGGCACAGCAGCACTGGCACTGGAAAATTGGATAGGATTGGGCCCTGGCACAGTTTCCAGAAACAGAGTTAGGGTTAGCTTGGCCTGTGCATCTAGAAGGTCTGGTAAATGAATCATGAAAGGGCAACTCATTCAGGTCAAAATGGCAGACCTCGCAGGTCTAGGATAGGGTTACCAGAAAAAATGGTTCTTTCGTTTTTAATAGGAGGCTGATTTGCAAAAATCGGTAGTTGAAGCTTTCCATTGTGTGCAAATAAACATTCTCACCTGTGAATGACTGCAGATCAAGCTGCTATTAAAAGGCTCTGTTATGGAGGCTGGTTGGAAAGCTGGGAACCTTAGCTGGAAGGAACAGGAGAAGATAACGTAACAGGGCCTGCCTAGTGTAGGGTTACCAGATGCAAAGCAAGAAAGGAGTTTTGTACCTTTAATAATTTTGTAGATGAGGGAATTATAGCAGGTGCAGCTTTTGTTATCCATGCATGACACACAGCCAAAATTCTAACTGAGACTTGGCTGTTAAATGTACAGGAGTCCCATTGCATCTGCTAACCCTTCATCTGTCTGCTGTTCATTTGCTGAGCTTCCACTCAGGTCTTTCTTCCTCTTTCCTGAGCTGATCAGGACCAAGTTCTACCAGCAGGGAGGGAGACATAGAGCAAGAGCACCAATTCACAGGACAAAGCAATCCTCCTCTTGTTGCAGTAGAGCAGGGGTGGGCAAACTTTCAACTTTAGGGATCCTGGACCTTTAACAATTGTCTAGAAGAGGGAATTTCAGCAGGTGCAGCTTGTCATCTCACAGATGACCTGCTGAAATTCCCTCTTCCATGCAATTGTTAAAGGTCCAGGATCCCTTTAGTTGAAAGTTTGCCCACCCCTGCAGTAGAGGCTGTGCATGATTGCACATATTCTGCATATTCTGATGGTCAAAATAACAGCCAGAATGAAGCAGGGTGCTAGCAGGAAATGACTATCCCAATTCTATGCTTGGGATCATTAGGAAGGGTATTGAGAACAAAACGGCTAGTATTAGAATGCCGTTGTACAAATCTATGGTAAGGCCACACCTGGAGTATTGTGTCCAGTTCTGGTTGCCGCATCTCAAAAAAGACATAGTGGAAATGGAAAAGGTGCAAAAGAGAGCGACTAAGATGATTACGGGGCTGGGGCACCTTCCTTATGAGGAAAGGCTGCGGGGTTTGGGCCTCTTCAGCCTAGAAAAGAGACGCCTGAGGGGGGACATGATTGAGACATACAAAATTATGCAGGGGATGGACAGAGTGGATAGGGAGATGCTCTTTACACTCTCACATAATACCAGAACCAGGGAACATCCACTCAAATTGAGTGTTGGGTGGGTTAGGACAGACAAAAGAAAATATTTCTTTACTCAGCGTGTGGTCGGTCTGTGGAACTCCTTGCCACAGGATGTGGTGATGGCGTCTAGCCTAGACGCCTTTAAAAGGGGATTGGACAAGTTTCTGGAGGAAAAATCCATTATGGGGTACAAGCCATGATGTGTATGCGCAACCTCCTGATTTTAGAAATGGGTTATGTCAGAATGCCAGATGCAAGGGAGGGCACCAGGATGAGGTCTCTTGTTATCTGGTGTGCTCCCTGGGGCATTTGGTGGGCCGCTGTGAGATACAGGAAGCTGGACTAGATGGGCCTATGGCCTGATCCAGTGGGGCTGTTCTTATGTTCTTATGTACTGTATAGTTGCATCTGAACTAGTGCTCACCTACCATCAGTGCCAGAACTTCACCTGGAGACATGAATTAATTAAGAAGACAGGACCTTTTGAGTCTTGAGATGATCTTTGGTTTCACCAAAGTACAGAGTGACTAGTATCTTTTGAGCATGGGCAGACTGCTTGTTACTTTCTCTTGAATATCTACAGTAGCCCCACATATCTAAGATTGAGGAGTAGGTCTTCCCATTGGATAGATGGAACTTGTATCCTTGATGCCTGCCATAGGCACACATAGCTTGATTTGATTTATATTTTGCTTTTAAACAAGCAAACAATCATCCAAGCTGTTTATGAAGCAGCTACAGCATTTGGGGCTCTTAGAAAGAAGGCGCGGGAGGGGGGGGGAAGGATATGGTTGAGATGCATGGGATGGATACAGGGATGTTCTTTTTCCTCACTCAACACCACACCAGAACCAGGGGACATAAGCTAAAATTGAATGTCAGGAGAGTTAGAACAGACAAAAGATTTTTTTCCTTAACCCAGCATGTGATTAATCTGTGGAACTCCTTGCCACAGGATGTGGTGATAGCACCTGATGCCTTTTAAAGGGAATTGGACTGATTTCTGGAGGACAAGTCTATCACAGCTTACAAGCCATGATGCAACCTCCTAATACTCTAAGTAGCCTCTCTGAATGTCGGATACAAGGTAGTGGCAACAGGATGTAGGTATTTTGTTGTCTTGAGTGTTCTCTTCGGCATCTGGTGGGCCACTGTGAGAAACAGGAAGCTGGATTAGATGGGCCTTTATGTTCTCATGCCCATTCAGTTAATTTACTGGATCCATATCAGGTCTGAAAGAGAAGTCACAGCTCAGGGAAGGAGGAGCAGTGATGGGGCAGTGAGAGAGGAATGAGAGGGGGGAGACAACTTGCACCACAAACACATTCACGTGCTCTCAGAAGTAAGTCATATGGTGTTGTATGGTTCTTAGTCCCAGGACAATGTGCATAGGATTGCAGCCCCAGCCAGTTTGGGAGATGCTTGTAGACCTCAGGAAAAGGACAGAAGCTAATATGAAGCTTTTCCCACCCAAGGCAGCTTATGGCCAACCCGAATAAAACTTGCTGTAGAATGTGAAACATGTACTTTGATTTTGAATGCATGTGTGAATAATGATTTTCTCTCTCACTGGAACTAGAAGTTAAGAAATGAACAATTCTATCTCTTATTTATATATTCATAGAAAAATGTCACTTTGGGATAGCGCAGGGCTGAGTGGATTATTATAAGCATCATTTGTAATGTAGCTGTCTTGACTATTACAAGATGAAAATATAGATTTTATCTTCCCTTTGATTCCTTCACCAGTTCGCTTATTTTGTTCAACAATGTATTTCTCTTTTTCCCCATAATCCTTCGGAAGTGTGTATTCTTTGCTTACTGACTCTTATTTCATCAAACAAAGCTAAAACTCAGACCATTAGTGTTTTTGTTGAGAGGGTTCTTTCACAGGAATGATAGTGCCCCTCTGCAGCTTACAACAGGGGTGTGGAAACCACGAGGACATGAGGTCCATGCAGAGGATCCTTTTGGGTTGTGTGTGCATATATGTGTTAAACTATAGAGATACTGATAAAGTGAGTTCGCATGTTGGATGGAGAACCTTTGCACTCAGATCAGCCGGAAACATGCATTGCTGATGTAATCTGAACACCAGATTCTTGTAGACAAAGTACTACTGAGACTTTTATTCGGTATATTTTCATGCACCTCTTTTGAATATTACAAGTCAGTCAGATGGCAGATCTCTTCTGCAGACAGTCCTGTGGAAAACCAGCTTGACTTCATGTGTTGGTTGTCTGTCCCCAATATAACAGTGGCCCAGTGTTCCCTGCTCTCTAGATAAACAATCCTAGGAGTCAGTAGAATTCCATCATTATAATCATACATAGTTTGATGCAGAAGGTTTTTTCTACTTAACCTAATGGAAAAAGCCACTTGGCAACATGATGAAGTTTAAAATGAATGGGCATTCACTCATGAGTCACCATGAGCTCCATCAACAGACAGTGTGTCATTTTCTTTTTACCTTTCCAGAGCAAAGCGAGTTGGCTAATGAGAACCAGATCCTCAACTGGAATATATCATTTGTCTTCAGAGTGCCCACTTACACAAACCTAGAATTAGATTACTCCTTGGGCATTAGGTTGAAATGATGCATAACATAAAGTGGTATGTTTCTCCCAATTTTTATTTAAGCAAAAGCAACCAGAGGAGGCTGTGATCTTGAGTGGAGTATTGGTGTGAGATACTTTTCTCTTTCTCCTCTGGCTATTTTTCTGCTCAAACCCCCCCTCCCCCCCCCAAAAAAAAACTATTTTCCCAGCCACCAGGGAAACTAAATGAGTACTGCTGATTTTTCTGCTCACAATTGTGCCCAAGCTCCTTTAACACCCAGGAAGAGTCTTGATATCTCTTCCTCCATAGGGAGCAACAGCAATTCTGAATGGGAAAAACTATCAGAAAAAATGGCAGGAAGGGAACAGCCCATTTTTGCCTGGCCCACAGGTGTACACATTTGGTCCCTGTTGCATATATAAAACATTGGGCCGAAATGGCTTAAGTAGCCCTTTCTATGCCCTAGTCCTCCACGCAAATATTGCAACCTCCTGAGGTGACTTTTGGTGAAAACAACAAGACGCAGAGAACATACATGCAACTTATAGTGCAACCCTCTGCATGTCTACTCAGAACTAAGTCCTATTGTTTGAATGGAGCTCACTCCAACGAAAGGGTGTCTTCTGTAACATGGGAAACATCAAGGATACTTGATTTTTCCCAATGGACTCCCATGGAATGCTGTATTTGTATTATTGATACTGGTATATTGGTAGAGAACGGGCAAATCAGTGCTACACGGACCCCCTCTGCTCTCTCAGGTATAGTCAGATGCATGGTGGATGCATCCATCATTACTGGGATGCACTCACCAGTCCCTGCAGCAGCCATCCCAGTGTGCGGGGAGCCCTGTGCAAGCGCCTGCAGGGTGCTGCAGGTCAGGGAAAGGGAGAGTGGAGTGATCTGCCTCCGCAAAAGTGGAAACGGAGCACGATTGCCCCACTCTCCCTTTCCCTGGCCTGGGGAGTCCTGCAGGCACTTGCGCACTGCTCCCCGCACACAGGGATGGCTGCTGCAGGGCCTGGAGGGTGCAGATCGTGCTCCGCTTCCAGTTTTGTGGAGCGGGGCGCGATCGCTCCGCTTTCACTTTTCCTGACCTGGGGAGCCCTGCCGAAGGTTGCGCAGGGCTCCCCGCACCCCCGGGAGGCTGCAGGAGGCTTGGGCAAGTGCACCCAAGCCCCTGCAGCCCCCCGAGCGATGCAATCCTGTGGATCGTGCCGCTGCCTTCCCCCGTCTCCTGGCTGCCCCTACCCCTTAAGGGGGTAGAGGCCTGGACCCACAGGCTGGGGTGTTGCAGTGCCCCTGTTTGAATACTGCTGGGTTACAGTATTCAAATGACGGAGGCTCGGAGGCCCTGAGGCTCGGAGGCAGAGCATGGAATCTATGGAGTGGTGCTTCATAGTACAGGATGGGGAGCAGAAACTGTCGAGCCCTTCCCTTGGGGATCCTGAGACCTGACAACCCAAACCGAGGTATCTTACTTAGGCACATGCCCCAGAAGTCTCTGAAGCACTGTGTGTATGTGTGTTCCTCAACAAGTGAGTCAGTGTGGAAAGGGGTCCCTGAAGGAAGAAGCCATTGCAATTGTTTGAGAACATCATAATGTAGACTTCTAGAGGGCTTTCCTGAAAGCTCATTTATTACCTTAAAGACAAGCCTATTTATTTTGGCATATCCTTGTGGCATCTGATGGAGTGAACTGCAGTCCATAAAAGTTTATGCTGAAATAAATTGGTTTGTCTTTCAGGTGTTTCAAAGTTCTTTGTTTACACTGTAGACCAATAGTGTTGATGAGTGTTATTGGAGCAGGCATAGTCTACGTGATAGCAAAAGTATTATAGAATTCAATATGCATAGTGATGTGGTTTGTCTGCTCAGTTTAAAGTGTGTTGTTCAGCTTTTTTTTTTTTTTAATTGTGAGTCCTTTGACAATCAAGTCCATAAAATGGGCAATGTTTCCGAACTGAATGAGTTAGTTAGTATAAAGAGGCATTGCACAGCAATTAACTTAACTACCTGGTAAGGACAAACTGTACCGTAGTAGTAAGTACATAAATGTAAAAGGTGTGCTCTGGAATATGTGATATATGGTTAAGCATAGGCTTTAATTTAGAAAGGGTAGGGAATGAGTAAAGGAGGTAAGGGTATTTCTTGCAAGTTGGAATTTGTTGATTTTTTAAATGCTTGCTTGAATCAAAATGTTACAGGGTATATGCTCAGGCTTGGAGTTCACTTATTACAGAACAATCTTATGCATTTATACTCGGAAGTAAGTCCCATTCTCCAGTAGGTTCCCATTACATAGGGATTGCAGCCTTGGTGAACTTTATGAATAACTCTTTTGATATTGAATTTATTATTTAAAATGACTGTTTCTTCTCCTGTTATAGTCCATTTTGTTCTTTCCAAAGCATCCTAAAGGCTGCTCAGAGAGTCCCAGTAGTTGTTTACAAGTCTTTTAAGATTACTGTTCTGTTTATTTTATTTTGAAGAATTTCTGCCCTGTTTTCTAACTATAATAGTCAAAGCAGCTTACTAAATGACAGCAAAAGAACATACTGTTGCATGCATGTTGTGTATAATTAAAACAGACAAGAGAGCAGCACACAGAAACACAACATCAACAAATAACATTCTGTTCATGTGTTGGCATCGGAACTTGGGTAGGTTTATATGGGAGGAGGTGATTTTTAAGCTATCTTGGCTACAGGCTGTTTAGGGCTTTAAAGGTCAAGACCAGTGCATTGAATTCTGCCTGGTAATTAATGAAGATGGTACAATAAAATAGAGTGATGTGATTCAGTTTATGGACCTCAGTTAAAACTGAGGCCAACCCAAAAGGAAAGAACTTGAGCTTAGTTTGTGGGGGAGAGGGGGATACAGAGAGCAAAACTGGCTTATTTTTCTGGCTCCTCTGTTATGTTACTGTCACCAGTTTTGTACATCAGTGATGGCAGTCTTCCTGCCAGCCACTAGCTGGCAGTTGCCATTTCCCTCACACAGTGCCCCTGAAAACACCCTTATGTCATCAGCTGGGGGATTTCAATGTTTTCCAGAATAGTCTCTGGAAACAATGGTGCATTATGACGTAGTACTGTTTCCAGAAGCATTCTGGGAGGAAGAAAACAGCGGCCACCAACTGTTGTCCAGTGAGAAGTCTGTGGTTGCTGTCACTACTGGTGATGTCTTTCCTTGAATATTTTGTTCCTCATTTTGCACCGCACAGAATGGCCTCATCCCCCATTTTTGCCAGTAGTAAATGGTACAGTAAAAATTGGGGAGGGGGGTGGATTTCAGTTTAACACTAGCTAAACCCTGGCAGCTGCATTTTGCCCTGGTTAAAGTTACCAGATTGAATCTCTGCCCAATTGAATTCGAAGACTATGTAGAACACTTATACTCCTTCAGTCTGGGGGAAAGGGTGTGTGAAGTCAGTTACACTGCAGCAGTCTAATGTACATGCAGCTAAAGTATGGAAGACTGAGTCTAAGCTTTCTTTTCTATGAGTCATGTACTGTATGTAAATTTTTGACAAATATTAAAGGAACATATTTCTAAATGGTTTTCATACAATATCCTAAGTATTTGTGTTCTAGTTCCCCATGAGGAAGTGTCTTCTGGGCTCAGAATCTATTGGAGCTTAATAAATTGACAGTGCAATCCTATGCATGTTTACTGAGAAGTAAGTCTCATTGCATTCAGTGGTGCTTACTCCCTTATAATTATGTTTAAGATTGCATCCTATGCTGTAGTGTGCGTTTGGAGATTCCTCTCCTCCTCTTCTTTTACTGACTACTTCATTTCCACCACCCTTATTTTGTACCCTACAACAGGTCTCTGCAACAGGTCATCCTCTGCAAGGTGGTTCCTTAATAGACATTTGGTATGAAAGGTGATCCCTACAGACAGAAATTTTTGAAATGCTCTGGGTTGACATTTTAATGAGTAGAAATGCAAGTTGAAAGTTGCAGTGAAAAGCCTGGAAGACTCGAGAGCAGAGAAAAATTACTCCCTCAGATTTTGGAAGATGGGTATCTTTCTGTGATAGTTCTGTTCCTTTGATTTCATATTGTGTTGTGCCATACACTGTCCCAATCAATTTAAACACACAAACAACATCCCCTATCTGGATGTGATTGTGTTGAGTCGGATCTCCATGTAGTACCTAGGGTACATTTCCTAATTTTTTATAACTGTATGTTATTAAAAATATTTATATACTGCTTTAACAAAACAAGTTCACAAAGCAGTTTACAGAGAAAAGTCAAATAACTGATCCCCTGTCTAGGCTCACAACCTAGAAGGATAAAGAAGAAACAACAGCAAACAGCCTCTAGAAAAGACATTGTGCTGAGATGAAGAGGTATAGTTACTCTCCCTGTTGAATATCAGACCCCAACACATACTCCAGCTATATCCCCTGTCTATACCAGAAGAAAGTCTCTTGAGAATCTATAGACATGTTGCATTAACATCTTTGCCCACCTCACAGGTGTACACATTTGGTCCCTGTTGCAAATATGCAACATTGGGCAGAAATAGCTTCTTAAGATTGGGCTATACGTGAGTTAAAGAAAAACCAGACATGCACGCACAAATTCTGCCCCAAAGGAGAAAACCATATCTGTTGCTGCAAATTTCAACTAAATCAAGAAGCTTGGCAGTCACCAATATTACTGTAACTTTTAAATGCCTTTAGAGTTTTTTTCTCTCTCCATGCTCCTTCTCATTCTCTCTTTAAATACTCTCCATTAACCCAAAGTTTACCCCCTGCCAACAGTGCTTTTCTCCCATTTTTCCCTTTCCTACCACTTTACCTTTGCATATATTTAAACTCCTGTTACGAGCTGACCTCTTCAGTGATTCTCATACTGAGTTTCTTCCTGAACTTTCCCTTGAGCATCTAGTCTCTTAGGGTTAAACACCAGATGAGCTGAATCCTACTTGAGTTCTTTTCCAGGTGCTGGGGATGGCCTTCTTCCAAGCTGGGACCACGGCATGTGGAAGGAGGGTTAAGTATTTCAGTGATAGCACCTAGCTTTTGACCACATGACAAGTTTTCTGAAGTCTGCTTAACACTGCTGTTGTAGATTGGTTACGGTGCAATTCCTTACTTGTTTACCCAGAAGTCCAATGGGGCTTACTCCACAGAAAGTGTGTTTAGGATTGCAGCCCTGATTTCCTCCCCACTTACATTGATGCAGCTATTTGCACATTTTGATATATTGTTTCAACAGATTCGGATGCTCTTCTGAGTGGAAGAAAAGGAAAGGCTGCTAAAAAGTACTGCATAAATGTGAATCAGATCCTTCTGTGTGTCCCTCCCATGCCATTTTCCCCACTGAAAATTATTGCCCCCCCCCCAGCTATTTGCTGCAAGCAGCCATATCAGGTGAAAGTTTTAGTGGGAAAACATCTGAGGAGCAAAAGGTTAATATCCCCTGCCCTCCCCCCATGTTGATGTCCCAATCTGGATTGCATGGCCCACAACAGCTGCTGTTAGTTTAAAAAAAGGCAAAACCCAAGTGGGTGATAGTATAATGTAATATCTGTAGACAGCTTCACATGAGGGTCAATACTCCCAAACAAATCATCCTGTTACAACTTTGTTTGAGTTAATTCTGGCAGCACGTGGGGATAGCAGGTGCTAATTTCATGACCCATCCAGTTTAAAAGCTAACCGAGTAAAGTAGATGGGGAGCATGCAGCAAACAGTGAGTTTGTTTAATAATAATACTTGGCATTTATATAGCACTTTCTGAGTGTGCAGAGGACTTATGCCTCATCTTGATGTTGTCCTTGCAATGCTCTGTAAAGTAAGTAGCATATTCCATGTGTTTCAGCTGAGGCTGATTGGCAATGTCTTGCCAAATGCCATCTAGTGAGTTCATGGCAGAGATAAGATTCAAATCAGGGAAGTCCCTATTTACAGCTCTGTTACTTAGCCAGTGCACTTTATCAGTTTTCTAATCCATATTCTCAACATCTCAGTTTAGTTGGTTGCCCTGACTGGAAACCTGAAGCTACTGCTTCATCACAGTGTTTATGATGGTGAGAGCAAAGAGTCAACATCTGCCCCATTTTCTGCAGCTGATGGTGAAAATTAGAGGGAGGTTAAAAAGGATAGCTATCCAAACTACTTTTTTCTCTCTCTGGTTAACTCACAGCTTGAAGATTAACTTAGCTGTGTCACACACCACCTGAATCTGAGCCAAAGCAGGATTTGACTCTGGTGTAAAGGGAAGACAGGTGACACATCCCCCCTCTGCAATTGCCGGGACTCTTGTTTCTGTAATTCCCTCTTTAAAATTCCACAAAGCATACAGTCCCACTGGGTCTGCTTTCAGCCTATCACCACTAGCAGTAAGAATTGTTAGTTAGTAGCAGGAATGGGGAAATGATTAATCCCCTCCATGTCCTCCCATCTGTGCCTTATCTTGACATATCCAGCAGCTCCTGTATGAAATGCTGCTACTCCTGCTGTAAGGGAGAAAAATTGTGGCCTTTGTGTACTACAGGGATTGCTAACCTGTGTTAATCTGCAAAATGATGAATGTCTGCCTGTCAGTCAAAAGCACTGCATTTATTGTCCTAATTTAAGAACATTGTAATCCTATACAGCTGACTGCATGCCCTCTTGTTTTAAATAAGATCTAAGTAGCCAAGCTTTCTAGAAACTGTGTGGTTTAGGATATCTAGACCAATACAACTTAATTTGCAGCGATGCTTTCCCAAAAGTCATTGGATGCTTTAAAAAGACTGATAAAAGACTCTTTTAACTCTTGTAGTTTTAATATAGCATTATTCAGATTGGGGACCTTACTAATTATATCTCTACTATGTAGGGTTATAAATAAGTTGACTGGCACGGGAGCAGTTGCCATCCTTGTTCTTTTACACTCCACTGATTTCATTTATAGGGAGAATTCACAATGCTACAGCTTGAATTGTGGAACGAGAACACTTCTTATTATCTCTCAGCTGTTTTGGGTTGCAACTTAACAGGTTTCAGCTTTGTGGGAAGGTGTCTTTGTCAGGAGATTCAGGATGGAAATAGATTTGATACTGCACATGGGGCTTTTGTGATAAGACAGCCTGTGTCAAATTCTCCCATGCTTCCTGTACCATACAGTCATCCTCCCAGTACAGGTACATTTCCCTGAAACTTGCTGCTCCCATCGCTGACTGTTGCTGGTGAGGAAATGTAGGGAACTGACTTGGATAAATTTGACAAAATTACAATGGGTGGAAGTGTTTAAGATGACACAAGGTTGCTGTTTTCAGTGGCAGCCCAGTGTCAAAGGCTGTATATAGTTCTTTCCTAATGTATTAAAATCGTTCTGCCACCAAAACTTGATATGCTTCCTTAGGTCTGTAGAGAGGTCATGATCTCTCCTTCTGTATACTCTTGTCCTTCATGAGGAAGGACTGTTTCCTGTCACCTTGATAGCTATAGTATATGTGATATCTGACACTTTCCTGTGGCAGTTTTAATTTATTACTCTTAGATGTCCTGGTATAACTTCCAGTGACTCTGATGGTATGTATACCTTTTTGAATGAAAAAGCAAAGATCCAGGTTTCATAGCATGTTCTAAGATGCAACCCCTTAATTTTGTCAGTCTCCGATTTGTTTGAATGTCTGAAAAATAAGTGACAGGTTAAACTCGGTTGAAAGCAAGAAAACTCTTCCCTTTGATAATCAGAGACTCTTGACTCTGTCTCGAGATGAGTGACTGTTATGGATATGTATGAGCAGGATTTGCGATTGATCAAGAAATTAAACTGGAAACAGTTGAGTAGGGAGACCTTTGCACTCTTCCGTAACTCCTAGATACTTGATTGAGACTTGTATGAAAGATAATCCCAGTGGATTGTGGATAATCATTGAATTGCCCACTTTATTTCCCAGACAATTTGCATGAGATGCTGGAATCCTGCAGAGATTTCCAGAAACATACTGTACCTGGAATTGCTTTCATTTGTAGTTGGTTTCAAATGGGTTCCTGCTCTTTTGCCAAACATCAGAAGCAGGCAGGTAAAACAGTTTTTTAAGCTTCCTAAGTGCAGCTCTCCCCAAAGAGCAGGACAGGTGCAAGAGCTCATGCCTGAACCAGCTGATGCATGCATTTTACTGCTCATGCAAATGCTCCATGAATGTGAGCAGTGCAGCACCAGTGAAGGAGTATGCAGATGAACACAGTTCCCTAAGCAGCAGGTGCTACAAAACCAGAAATTCCTCCCTACTCATGGAAGTGGATTTTGAACCTCTGTGACCATGTAGTGTGACATTGCAAGTTACCAAATGCAGTTAGGTAATGGCTGAACCGATTGTACAGGTACACTTTCCTGGGACATTCCTATGCTTCTCTTTTGACTTTTACTGCTAGAATGATACAAATGTAGATGCAAACCTGAGAAGGATTTGCAAATTTAGAGACTAGAGATAATTCAGCAGTAAAACACAGGCTATGGATGCAGAATGTCCTGGATGCAATCTCTAGCTAAAAGGACGTCAGAAAACAAAGCTAGGAAAGTCATCTTTCTCTCACTAAGAGACAAGTTACTGCCTGCCAGAGCAGATTGTCCTGGGCTAGACAGTCTAATGGTCTGATTTAGTGTGTGTGTGTTTGTAGTCATAATGCAAACATTGATTTAGGGAGGGAATCACCCTGCTAGAGAAGCAGGGAGACTTTAATTTGTATGCAACTTTAAATAAGACATTGGTCACAGATTGTGCATGCATTTTCTCTTCTGTCATTTGCAGCTAATGAGCTTCTATGTGAGAACAAAGTGCTCATTTGTGGTCATCATCTGCTTAATGATGTCACACTCTACCCCTGGGGGCTAGGGGATAAGAATAGGCCCTCAGTTTGGCTGTACTTGTCTTAAGAGGTGACTAAACAACCACTGGGTAGATGGGACTCCTTAGCCTGGGAAGGCAGCTCATCTGAGAGAAGGACAACTCTGATCCCAAACCTCCACTGCCTTGTGGCTACATCCAGTTATGGAAAAGACTTCAGGAGTCAACCTCGAGGCAAAATCTGGAGCCGGAGTCCCTGAGGCAGTTCATGGCTGAACACAGTCATGTTCTGGCAACTCCTGCGACGCCGCTGGAACCAACCGTATTGGCCTCTGCCTTTCTATTGGACCATTTCAGCGACGTGGAAAAGGGGGGATTTGCTGCATGGGTAACAGTCTGTCCTCCATATCTACTTTACCCAGGCTTCGCGCACTGGAGAGGACACTGTTCCAGAACCACTATTCACAGCGCGATACCATAGTCTTCCGAGATGCCAACAACTCTGCTTAATGATGTCACTTCTGGCCCTGAGCAGGCACCATGATTGCTAACTTCGGTCCTCTGTTTGAAATGAGTTTGACATCCCTGCTCTAAAAGAGCCATCCTCATGTACATCTATGGTACTAGGTAATAACAGTGAAAATCTGAAATGACTTTGTTCCCTTTCAAACCTGCATATTAGCAGCAGTTCTAGTTATACCTGACTTTAAACTCTGGTCAGCCACCATCAAGCAAAATGCAGCTACTTTCATCTGCCCAGAGAGGGTTAAATTTGTTATTAGCTTAGAGTTCAAATACCTCAAAGAAGTGAAATGAGGCATGTCCTGTTCACCCCAGCATAGCATCATTTCTAGTGGCTGTTTCTAGCGGCTGTTTTCTAGTGGTGTTTCTTCTGCATCTTTTTTTTTTGGGGGGTGAGCACTTTTGGGGTCAGGGATCCATTTGCTATGTAATCCATTTTGAGAAGTTTTTGGTGAAAATTGATATATAAATATTCTTAATTTTATAATTAATAATACAAAAAGGGGCCTCTCATGCTGTCTCTGACCTTCTTAGAGTGCTCTGTACAAAGTGAAGATGGTGCTGGCGTTGGTTGGGGCAGTGGAACCTTTGCTTGCGTTTGGGGCCTGGCAAATTCTGGACCCTGTCACTCACTGAAGTGTGTGCATTGAAAGGATTTTTCCGGTCTGGTTGAAAAATGGGAGTAAATCTCCCACTGCTGCGATCGAATGAGCTACCTTCATTGTACCCAGTGAGATTTTGTGGCTTTCTCTCTGTTTGTGAAACGGCATGAAGGGATCAGCTGCAGAAAGGAAAACAAACAGCTTCTCTCCTCTGTTGGGCACATGAAAACTAGTTGCACAGCTCTTTGATTCTTTACCAGGTGTTTTGAATGTGACATAGTCTTGGAGAAACAGCATTGTTTAGACAGTGAGATCTGTTTGATTGGCAAGGCACTATTGCCAGATGAGGCTCTCATCTGGCAATAGAAAACAGAGATTGCCACGTTGGCATTTTTAACTTTCAGAACACTTAAACAGAGCAGCCTGGCTCTGACAGCCTGTTCAGAGATGACCGGTTTGGAACAGCCTGACTGAAAAAGCGAGGCCAAAGCAGGGCTGGTTCCAATATTATTAACTATTCTGCTTTTCAGCAGAAAAGTTCACAAAGCCATTTACGTAGCAAAAATAAATGAGAAGACAGTTCCCTGTCCAAAAGGGGCTTACAGTCTTTATAAAAGCCCCAAGTGAGACACTACCAAACAGAAAATGGAAAAGAAGCTATACTGGAGCGAACTGCAGGGACCATGTGAAAAGTTGAAAGGGCTGCCTTGTCCTGATGGTTTTGGGTGCCACTGAGGGTGATGTAGTGGGAGACAGACAGACCTGTCCCATGAGTCACAACTCACTAGGAAAACATTCCTGCATAAGTCCCATTGAAATGAATAGAAACTATACAAGAGCTCTATTTTTGGGGGCCGGCACAGAACTTTCTTAGTGGATTGGGCTCTGTGAATTTGGTGTGGGGTTTACCAGTTGTTTTTTTCCAGCCTCAAACAATAAAATGTCTGGAGCCAGAGCCAACTTCACACCCAGCTGCCACAGATTCTGCTACTGGCATGAACTTGTTACCTTCACTGTGCTTCAAAAAATTAGGACGTGAGCTCACTTAGATTTTCATCTCTTGGAATCAATCTCAAGATCATTGGTCCTCAAACTGTGACTTGGGACCCATTAAGTGAGTTGTAACATATCGGCACTTTGAACAGGCTGCTATGTATATGCTTCTAACAATGACAGTCAATGGGGCTTACAACAGATAAGTGTGGATAGGATTGCAGCCTTTGGGAATTTTTTTTTAATATATCAGCAACTGTTTGGGAGCGTTAGGAGGGTTCTTCTTTATTTTAAATAAATGTTTAAACGTATTTTTATTGTAAACTTTTAATTTACTAATTAATTGATTAATTTGATTTTGTTGTATGTGGTTGTTAAAAATTTTTCCTGCTTGATGATGTCAAGCAGATTATGACATCAGTCCAGTTTAATGACATCACTTCCAGTGGGTCCTAACAGATTGTCATTCTAAAAAGTAGGTTCTGGTGCTAAAAAGTTTGAGAACCACTGCTCTAGATATTCCCATGTGGAACTCCAAGTATTAAGGTCTTAACTGGAGGCCTTGTCTAGTTTCTGAACCCATGGGGAGTTCATTCTGTAGGTGTATATAGGCTTGGTTTTGGCACCACTTCTATGAAATTCACTTTTCAGAGGCCTGTATGGCTTCATTTGTTCGACAAATTCTTGTTCTTACAATCCATTGGGAGTTTATCTGGCTGAAACCTTTTCTTTAAATTTCTGACTGACAGCTGTTTTGGTGGACTGCTGCTAATTGTTCTTAATGCATAGGCATTTAATATTATCGTCGTCTTTCTTGAGCAGTAAGAAATAGCAGGTGCAGCCATTTAGAGTGTCTATTTCCTTGTTAGGAAAGAATGTTGAAGACTTATGATGTGTTGATGTCTATTGAACGAAGGTGCATGGGCAGACATCCTGGCCGACCATGCTGGTCTTTAAAGCAGAATCAGTTCCACAAAAGCAACAGCATGTTTTTGCAGTACCTTCAAGCTGCTACCTGCCAGTCATCTACATTAACTTCTCTTTTTATTTCTCTCCCAACATGAAGTGGAGTAAATGAAGCTCACTTTTGAGCCCAGTGCAGATGACATTCCTTGTGTGACTTAGCAATAGTAACAACATCAAGAGATTATTTTCAGTATTTATAAATATTATATGTTACTTTTTGTCTGCAATCCTAACCTGTTTTCCAGCACTGACATAAGGGCAATGCGGCTCTGAGGTAAGGGAACAAACATAAGAACAGCCCCACTGGATCAGGCCATAGGCCCATCTAGTCCAGCTTCCTGTATCTCACAGCGGCCCACCAAATGCCCCAGGGAGCACACCAGATAACAAGAGACCTCATCCTGGTGCCCTCCCTTGCATCTGGCCTTCTGACATAGCCCATTTCTAAAATCAGGAGGTTGCACATACACATCGTGGCTTGTAACCCATAATGGATTTTTTCCCCCAGAAACTTGTCCAATCCCCTTTTAAAGGCATCCAGGCCAGACGCAATCACCACATTCCCAACAAATATTCCCTTAGTTTGAGGAGGCCTCTGTGAGTGCCACCTAGCTGCAGGATGCAGCACACTTCCCACTAGCACAGCTATGCCAGTGTTGGAAAGTGGGTTAGGACTGCACCCTTTGGTATATAAGCCTTCAAAGCAGCATATACTTTTGAGTAAAAAAAAAAAAAATTAAGATGTCTTTGAATATCAGCAAAATGTGTTATCAAGTGGTGGACTGAGCTGGAAAGGAAAATATAGGCAAGTAGATGTGAAGGCACCAGGAACAGAGGTAGCTGTTACACTCTAAAAAAGGGCACTGGCCAGGATGGAAGTTGAAAACAGTTGCTTCTGGAAACAGGCAGGGAGATCCAGTGAGGGTACAGCTCCTCCTTCCTCTTCATGTGGGAGACAAAAGTCAGCAGGGCTATAAGAAGTAACCCAGAGCCATAGGGAAATTGGGCTCCCATGTTGACCAAGACAGGATGAACATGGATGACCTTTAGGAGGAGGGGCTCTCTCTCATGGGATCATAGTGAGGTCTGGACCTGAGTGTAAGATACCTTATCCAGTGGTGTCGCTAGGGGGGTGCGGGGGGTGCGGGCCGCACCGGGTGATGCGCCTGGGGGTGATGCACCCTGGGGGGGTGATGCACTAAAATTGCGCCTTTACGAGCTACTGCGCCATGCCATACACCTTGGGATGCAGAATGACCAGCAGAACACAATGCAAAAAACCCCATTGAGAATCCTTTTGTTCAAATGTTATGGCCAAAAAACCGGAAGGAAAAAATGCATGGAGCCCAATGGAAAGTGAAAGTGAGCCGTATCACGTGTTTACTTGTGCGTAGGTCACTTGCCATAGTCCGTTGGAAAGGGCTGGCTGAGAGGACTCCAACAACATCAGAATGGTCCTGATCCAATGAGTACAGCCTCCAAAAAACACCCAAGAAGGAGGTTCCCCCTCCCAGCTGCGAGTGTGTTCAGCTCTATGGGAAGGGAAAGGAAACCACGTGGCTGCATTTACTCGCAAGTAGGCAACCTTGCTTTGCTCCATGCAAAAGGGCAGACTGAGAGGACTCCAACTCAGAATGGTCCTGATCCAATGAATGCAGCCCCCAAAACACCTGAGGAGGTCCCTCCCCCCAGCTTTGAGTGTATGGAGCCCTATGGGAAGTGAAGCAACCTCACGTTGTGTTTACTCACAAGTAGGCAGACATGCCTTGGCTGGTGGTCAGGCCAGGCAAAGAGTGTGAGGACACCAGAATGGTCCCGATCCGATGGGACTGGAGTGCAACAAAAGCCCCAGAAGGCAGCCTCCCCCCCCTCACTAGAAAGGACCAATAAGGAGGCTTGAACTGGTAAGGGGAAAGTTTTCTATTTTGCACTTGCGAAGTTTCCCTCACAGCCCAATCCGACTCACACTTTCCTGGGAGTAGGCCCAACTGATTCTAATGGGACTTACTTCTGAGACTTGCTTAGAATTGGGCTCTAAGGCTGGACTCTTATCCCCACTTTCCTGGGAGTAAGCCCCATTGACTCTAATGGGACTTACTTCTGAGTAGACAGGCATAGGATTGGGCTCTCAGACTTGTAAAGCCAGGTGGGCCTTTGTATTGATGCGCTTGAAATAGAAGGACTTTAAACTGGGCACTGGGGAGGGATGAAGATCTCGCTGATTCTTTTGGGGGGTGTTATTGCAGGCAGACTACAGAGAAAACTCACTTGGTGGAACAGGGCTGGCTCCCCCTTATTTAATTATTTCTTTTATTTTAATTTAACTGTTTATAATTATTTATTTTAATTTGCTTGATGATGTCACTTCTGGCCATGACATCACTTCCAATGGGTCCTGGACAGACTGTCATTCTAAAGAGTGGGTCCTGGTGCTAAAAGTATGAGAACTGCTGCAATAAGGTGTTAGTAAGTTGACACAGATGTGTGTGTGTGTGACTCCACAAGTTTTCAAAATCACTAAAATCAGAATTTGGAGGAATATTACCATCATGTTATATATCAGGGGTGCCCAAACCCCGGCCCTGGGGCCACTTGCAGCCCTCAAGGCCTCTCAATGCGGCCCTCAGGGAGCCCTCAGTCTCCAATGAGCATCTGGCCCTCCAGAGATTTGTTGGAACCCACACTGGCCCGATGCAACTGCTCTCAGCGTGAGGGCGACTGTTTGACCTCTTGCATGAGCTGTGAGATGAGGGCTTCCTCCACTGCTTGCTGTTTCACGTCTGTGATGCAGTAGTGGCAGCAAAGAAAAGGTCAGCCTTACTTTGTGCAAGGCCTTTTATGGGCCTTGAGCTATTGCAAGACCTTCATTCATTCATAGAAGTTCATCTTTAATATATTCATTTATATAAATTTATGTAAATTTATTCAAATTTTAAATGTAAATTAATTTGTTTTTTCCCTGGCCCCCCGACAGTGTCAGAGAGAGGATGTGGCCCTCTTGCCAAAAACTTTGGACACCCCTGTTATATATCAATCAATGTGTAATTTCATGCAGAATGCAATGAAACAAACCACATTGAAATAACTGTGTTCTATCAAACGGTACTGCCAAAAAATCAGTGTGGGGTGGGTCAATGGTACCTCACCATGCCCACCACCCGGGGTGTTGCCCCGCCCACTGCATGGGGTGATGCGCAGGCCTCCCGCATCAGGTGACGCAAATCCTAGTGACGCCACTGGCCTTATCTATATAAACTGTACTTAACTGTGGGGGTGAGTCTTATTGAGGGTTCAGCATGAAATTGCATAATACGAAGCTTCCCCCAGCCACCCTGAACCTTATGTTGGCCTTTTGGTTTATGTCAGGCCCAGGAGGTGGCTCCTGAAATAAATCCTCATTAAAATACCATAACATTTCAACTAATGTAAATTTAAACAATTGCGGCACCCTTGCTGCTGTTTAAGATTGCAATAAGATCAACAATAAACCTGGAGAAACCAGCACACTTTTGTTGGCTACATTCCAAAACTGTAAAGCTGTTTCATGCTGTTGTAACTTCAAGCAGGTAGATGTCAGTTGCATTCCAAATTCTAGGAACTTCCAGTAATGATAAGTGCTCAATAAGCAAGCACCTTTTTCTGTTATCTCCTGAAACAGCTTAACTATATTCTGATAAAAATGGTTGCAATTTACAGTTGTAAGCCATTTTTATTCCGTGCTTGGTATGTGTTGCTTGAAAAAGCAGTCTAAAATACAAATATAATTTTTTTTGAAATGTGCTTTTAGTGCTGTGCTGATGTGCTTGATAATTCAGCAAGGAGTGGTCCTCCTTGGAGCATTTCATTTATGGGCAGCCAGCCAATTCTGACCAGGAAACAACTGGTATTATGAGTGAGGACAGGATATTTGTGGCAAGAATGTTCTTTTATTTCTCCCTTTTGTAATTGTTGTTCCCTGCTTTCTTCTGTTTTCCCTAAGGGTGGCTTAGGGATGAAACAGGCATGTAAATATCTACTCTCCTGGTAGCCTGTGATGAATGAGAGTATTGTCCTCCTCTCCCCCCCCCCCCATTGAGTAGGGAATCTTCTATAAGCTGTGCGGGCTATTTTGATCAGGCTTCAGTGTGTCATAAATGATGTGAATGAAAATTTTTGCTTTCATTTCAGAACAAATTGCAGTTCTGTGTTACTCCCAAATTTGGGGTGCTCTGCTTTTTGATTAATTAGAAATAATTGTGGTTATTCTTAAAGTGAAAGTAGAAACTTTCACTCCCTTTCTCTCATGTATGAAAGAAGAGGAGAGTGAGCTGTGCTCAAGTTTGTGGCTCCCATAGGCTCTTTTATATGATTCCACGTGACCTCTGAACTGGAACACTGTCTGAACTGGAACACTGCATGGTTCTCCATTGCTACAATTATTTTTTGGGAGCTGTGATTTTAAAAGACAAGTGTGTAGCATCATAAGGGAAGTTCCATGATGGCTCCAGGCTGTTTTGGAGATGATCCCTAACTATAAACACACTACTACAGGGATCGTGTTAAACCCCACATTTCAGCTGTAATGTGCTATCACTATCAACCTGAATTTCCAAACAAAACATGCTCCCAGAAATGGTGAATTATTCTGTGAAATTCTAGTGGCCAGTTTTGTCTATCTGTAGCTACACTGTAGCAGCCTTGGGATATATTATTTATGTAACTGAGCTATATCAAAGGACTTTATCACTTTGTCCTTCGGATTCAATATTATCAATATTCATCTTTCAATATGTGAGACATTGTTTATCTGCAGTGTGCTAGTCAGGGGTGTCTCTCGTTTCATACCGAGGGCCGAATAGCATTCATTATGCCTGCTGAGGGCCAGAGGTGATGTCATTAGGCAGGAAGTGATGTCATTAAAAAGGTCATAACCAAAAATAAGCACTTTTTCTCACTTAAGAACTCATTAGCTGCAAATGACAGGAGATAAAATATGCAAAACATGATTGTATTTCAAGATATGGGAGAACCCAATTTTCATGTGGGCTGCCCTTATAACAATAACACCTCAGCACTGCTCATCAGCTGAGAGCCTGAGGGCCAGACAAAAAGCCTCCGTGGGCTGTATCTGGCCTGCGGGCCTTATGTTTGACACCCCTGTGCTAGATTTTTAACTTTTCATCTAGTCTGCAAGAGGAACAATGCAAATTGGTGATGATACATTCTTGCATATCCCTATCCCTATTCCTGAGGCTGCCAGGAAGTTGCTAGATATCTAATAAAATTCTTGCTTCAAAGAGAAACCACAAATGATTGAAGCAAGAAGTTCTATTTATATGTGAAGCTGAATTGGGCTGAATTTAGACCTGACATACAGTTGGGCAAAACTAGCTATGTCACATTTAAAATTCTCATCCCCCCCCCCCACTTTTCTTCTTGGCAGGAGAAAATATATAAGTATCTGTATGTTTTCCCACAACTAGAATTGCTGCTTGAGGGGGTGGGCAATGATTTTGAGCAGAAAAGTGGCCTCAGATGAAAGGGTTAAATAGCAACTCCTTCACCATTCATTCATTCATTCATTCATTCATTCAATCAGTCTCTAGAACCTACTTTTGATTAAAAATAAATAAAAAAATCAGGGGAAAGATGTTATGTTTTCTAGGGGGCAATCATTACAAGGTGTATGTGCATGCTGACCAGGAGAATCATCACAAGGCGTATGTGCATGTAGCCCAAGGAGACTCCTTGTTCAGGTTTGGCCAATCCTGACATATTCAAAGTTTTTTAAATGAGCAGCACCAGCCTTTCAGACTGTGACTAGTCCACAAGCACCTGAAACAACTAAGGCCAAAAAGTCCATCCAAGGGCCTCCAGCCTAACACCATTCATGCTTTCTAGTGTGCACATTTATTGATAATTTTCAGTGAACATTTTATTATTAAATTGCTAAGGGATTCTGACACTGTGTCTTACACAGCGTGGACATGAGCAACACAAAGTTCTGAAGTGACCTCTAAGTGTTGCCTGTTCAGTGTCAACAGGGACCGAAAATGTTTTCTGTTTCTTCCCCATTTGGGAAATTGAGCCTCCCATTATTCATTTAATTAAATTAGTTCCTATAAATTAATCAGGGTTAATTGTATTATATATGCCAATAATTCCTTTAGGGCCCATTACACGATGAACCGTTGAATATATATTTATTTAGAAATCAATGACAGAAATTACAAGTTGCATGCAGAGATCTCTGTTGATGGCCCTGGTGCAGCAGTTTATGTCAAATTAATTGCAGAGAGTTACAATGAACCAGTGGTTATTTGCAATGAATGGTGAGGAACACCACGCTGTTGCTGGTAAAGCAGCAGTCTTAGTGATGAATATAGATGTTGCAATAGTATCCAGAGCAAGCTTGCAGTGCAACTCGAAACTATTGGGAAATATTCCTCAAATGTGCTGAAATGCTTGTAATTCTCATTTGGTAGGATGGGGCATTTTATAACTTGATATAACTTGATATAACCTTCTCCCCAAATGCTGAAAATACTTATAAGGGGCACAATCCATCTCAAAGTTCTCCTGCATATATCCAGTTTGAAATGAATGGGACATGTGCAAAGTATTTTATGAATATGCCAAATTAGCTCCCAGTGCTTGACAATCAGTCCAGTGCTCTTTTTTTATTTAAAAAAAGTAAAGGAAAGTACCTGTAGGTATAGGGCCTAAAATGATCTGAGACTTTCTGCAGCTGTATCACTGTTTCTTGTACCAATAAAAAGTGATCAAACAAAATGCATGATTTTTCTGATACTGTTTGTTTTGGGGCATCTTCCAGCATGGCACTTTAGCTCTAAACTGGAACTTTGGGACATACAGGCAACTTTTGGTTCTACTTAAAAGGGATTCATTGAGTGCTGAAATCCTCTGTCAGTGGTTCTTATACTTTTAGCACTGGGACCCACTTTTTAAAATGAGAATCTGTCAGAACCCAATAGAAGTGATGTCATGATCGGAAGTGACATCATCAGGCAGGGGAATTTTTAACAATACTAGACTGTAATCCTACCCACGCTTATCCAGGAGTAAGTCCCATTGACTATCATTGGTAAAAGCATCTACATAGTAGTCTGTTAAGCACAGATGTGTAATGTTTCCCCAAATACAGTCACATACCATGGCAGCATCAAGTCTGATATATTAAAAATGAATGGGGACCCACTTGAAATTGGCTTGCAACCCATCTAGTGGGTCCTTGCCCACAGTTTGAGAAACACTGCTCTATGTTGACATCTCTGTTTTCAAATTAGGAGTCCCTCCTCCCATACCTGTTGAGACTGTCAAAAAGAACATTGTTTTTAATTTCATTTGACAGGGAGATTAAAACTGATACTGGTGTGAGCAGAGACTTTTCAGTTGTAGCCCCAAGGCTTTGGAACAAGCTCCCTGTCAAGATCCATCATTACTTCTTCCTGCTGGTTTTCTGGAAGAAATGTGGAAGAAGCTCAGTAGTTTTCACAGGCTTTTGGCCCAAGTGAGGAGGAGCTACGTTGGTATTTTTAAGATTTAAGTGAATATATATCAATGTTTTAAATTGCTTTTATTATGTTGGTCTGTTATTGTAAACCTACTTGAATGACAGGAGAGATGGACTAATAAGTTAACAAAAATGAATATATTTGATTAAATAAGATGGCATAACTTGTATTGTTCTTGTGATCGTCTCTGCTTCAGATACAACTTAATTTCCTGGGACCAAACGCATCAAGAGTTGCTTAAAATGGTAAATTTATCTTGGCAACAGTGTTGCCAGTCAGTTTTAGTATCTATATTTGGTAACTTGCCTATATCGCCTTCATCCTGCTACATTTGATACCAGAAGCAAAATTCATTGTATATCACTGAATAATTCATACCCCTTGCAGATTTTCAGATGTTACCTCGTGAGCAGAGGTTAAACTGTGGAAAACTGTGGATTCTGAACTTACTTGTAATGGGTTTTATGGTGGTAGCTGTTGCAGCTCCAGTCCAGATAGCTCCTAATTTATTTCAATGTAACTGATACTTGAATTAGGCACTGTGTGTTGGAAAATTCTGTCCTCGCTTGCCTGCTTGTATTATTGATGCTCTTTGAGAGATACAAAAGAAAGGACCCACGTTAGCCCAGCTCCTAAAAACAGCTCCTAATCATTTGATTATTGCCGTTACATTTAAGCATTAAAATCATAAAGGCAAGGCTGCATCTCGGGGGTAAGTGCATAAGGATCACATTGAGCTTATTAGCAGCAGTCACATGGATGTATCAGAAGACTAAATTTGGCTCCCTGCCTAAGGTTTCAGTAGCTCAGCGTGTAGCCAGGGCTGCGAGCTAATAGATCCATTCTTTATTTACCGCAGGCAGACACAATGACAGTAACGTTTCATTGAAGCTTTGTTACGTAAGGCCTTCAGGACAATGGTGTACAAGGATTACTGCGGTAAAAAGAAACCATACCAGAGAGATGAAGTCAAGGCCCGTTTATAAGAGACCAGCAGCTTGGAAAGGCAGTGCCTTTTTAAAGGTGATGAATATCATGCACATTATTCAGGGGGAGTTAGATGGTTCCCTTGGCCTTGACATTGTTACCCCTGCACTCACCCTTGACCTGAGCTTGTTACTGAACTAAACTTATGTAAAACTGGCTGAGTTGCATAGATATTTTCATCCATTCTGATTATATTGCTAAATAAGGTTGCCAACTCTGACTTATGTCATTCCTGGAGATATATTTTCCAGTATGATGTAATGTTGGACATTCCTGGAGGCCCTGTTAAAATCTTCAAAATTTCTTTCAGTAGTCACCTGGAGATTGATTCAGATTCCTGGACAGTTTGTCCAGTTCCTAAGTATATTTGCGAAGTATATTTCTTGTTCCTATTTGTTAAGCTGAAGTTGGTATACATAGTTTCTTCCCTCCTTTTGTCCTCACAGCAACCCTACGCAGTAGGTTTGGCAGAGATATAGTTATTGGCCCAAGGTCACCCAGGAAACTTCATGGCTGAGTGGGGATTTGAACCTGGATCTTCCAGGTCTAAGTTCATCTTCAGAACCACTGTGCCACCGTGGCTCAGTTATGTATTTAACAAGCAAACACACATGCACACACACTCTATAGAAACAGAGTTGAATCTGGTAGAGGGTGTGTGTGCTTAATTTCAGTAGAAAACTCCCTGCTATATTTGGGGCCCATATCATCGATACTGTACTTTGCTACTTTTGAAGGTTGAATAGCTGATTTAATACATCACACTTCGTTCTTTTATGTAATCTCATACATTTTCTAGAATGTATCAATTAGAAAAAGAATTTCTAAACCAAAATGAATGAGTGTTAAAACCAAATGTTTATAGGTAATAAAAAGTAAAATATGATGCCAGATCATAAAATAGTAGTATGGGGTAAATAGGTGTAACTGCTACATAGAAATCTGTAAACAAGCTAAGAAGCGGTTGGATATGTGTTGTTTTTTTTCCAATTTGGGATTGAAATTGAAGCTCATCTCTTCTTGGATGAGAATTAGGAGTTAGCCTCGTTCTCAGAAAGAGATTGGGGTCTCAGATGGAGCAGCAGCCCATAACGTTAGGGCCACCATTCATAGGGCAGCCACTGATGACCTCAAACCTGTATAGACTCCGGTACAATGCCTGGTGAGAGGGGATCCTCCTGTACATATGCTCAAACCTATATGGTTGGGCAGGAGGTCTGGTCTAGAGGGTAGAGCCTCCATTTGCCTGAAGATAATATCCACAAGGTCGCCAGTTCGAGGCCACCGGCACCATGCGACCTTGAAGCAGCTGACAAGCTGAGCCGAGTTATTCCATCTGCTCTGAGCGTGGGAGGATGGAGGCCAGAACGTGAAACCAGATCAAGAAAGAAACATCTTGAATGTTGTGGTTCTTGAAAGATAGAACCTTCTTTCAATTGTAAAAATCCCTATGGGGATTTAAATCGCCTGCCTATGTAAACCGCCTTGAATAAAGTCTTGAACAAAGACCAAGAAAGGCGGTATATAAATACCTGTATTATTATTTATTATTATTATTATATGGGTGGACCTACTGGGCCTCCATTTAGGTATTCCTTTGGAGCAGGGGTGCTCACACTTTTTTGACTCGAGAGCTACTCTGAAACCCAGCAAGGCCTGGAGATCTACCAGAGGTTTTTTTTACAATGTTCGCGCCATCATAATATATAACATTTATGTGTACAATGTATGTTGGTGTACCTTGAGCCCCACTGAGTATAACAGGACTTACTCCTGAGTAGACATGCCTAGGATTAGGCTGTGAGGCTGCAATCCTAGCCACACTTACCTGGGAGTAAGCCCCATTGAGTACAGTGGGCCTTACTCCCGGCATTTCCTCCCAGAGGCACCTGAACGGGGGGTCGGCACTCCGCGATCTACTCATTTTGCCTCGCGATCTACCGGTAGATCGCGATCCACCTATTGAGCACCCCTGCTTTGGAGTGAAGGAGCGAGTGACGAGCATCCCCAGAGTCACCCACACTGGTAGCTGAGTTACTGATTCCGGGGTGTAGCAGCAGCCAGGGCCACGAGAGGTCCTCAGGATAGGGAAGGACAGTGTTGATCAGCATCTGAACTTTGTAAATCTGACTATATAAATGGCAGTTGCTAGAGAACCCTCGGCCTCCTGGTCGATTTCTTTTCCCCAGCCCAAGATGTAGTGACCCCCCTCGGAGTCAGAGATGGGGAGTACAAGGTTCCTAGACTGTTCTTTAATTTTAGTTCTTTTTCACATGGACTTTCCCCCTCTTCCTAGTAGCTTTGTTTCCTCATATGTATCCATGATGATGGGATGAGTAGATCTGCTTATTGTGTACAAAGCATGAATAAGTATGCTTCAAGGAGAGGTGACCAGCTAATAAAATTTAATATAAATGGCCCCCACCTCAAGTCAGGTAGTGGCTATACATCTGACACCATCCAATGCCAAAAGGGCAGTTGGGAGAAAAAAGCTTCAGCATCACTGTTGCCTTCCAGATACCTCAATTGCTTCTCATTTTGAGGGATGTCACTCATTTCATTCCCTCTAACAGTGCAAGTAAATTCAGGATCCCATCATTCTTACGGCTGACAATACTTTGCTTCAGGAATGAAGAAGCCTATCTTGGAGGTAATGTTTTACACCAAGTAGAAGAGCCCCATGAGATTTAACTGTCCCTGCAAGAAGAAATATATTTCTGATTCTACCTCTCTTCCAGAGCTTATGCATGTTATATATACATGGCAACAGTCCTCAGGTTTGCAGATTCCCTTCCCCACCCTCTTTTGCTTGAACCCTTCCCTCCAAATCTAATAACTCCAATCTCTAGTCTTGCTGACTTAGCTGCTCAACAGGATGGAAATATTTATCGGAAAAAATTGTATGTTTCATTTATTTAAAATACTTTCAATTTCTTTGTTGGTAAATCTGACCCACCAGCCTTCATCCCTTCTTCTGCTAGGCACAACACCATAGCTCTCAGGTTCTGTCCCTTATATTTCTGTGCCTGAATCTCAGGAAATGTGGCAACTTTTGATGGCCACTTGGGTTTCCTTCCAACATCACGTTAGCAGCATGGGAGCCACTGTAGTTTATGTCTTTCCTGTGCTGTCCCAGTACTGTAAGAAGATCCAAGTCATGCAGAAGAGCCATCAAAACAAGAAGTGAATTTGTGAGCTGAGGATCTTACCCATGGGATGGATTTGGTAATTTTCATGAATTAAGGGCACAATCCTATCCAACTTTCCAGAGCCAGTGCAGCCCTGAGGTAAAGGAACAAACATTCCCTTACCTCGAGAAGGCCTCCATGACTGCTCCTTCACCACAGTATGCAGCCCACACTCTGTTAGCAGCATCAGTGCTGGAAAGTTGGATAGGATTGGACCCTAAATCTTGAGCAGAAAAAGTGTTCAGTTCTGTTGCCATTCTGCCTCTTTCCCTGTGTAGCTAGTCTAACAAAATCCTCATGACATGGCAGAGTCAGGCTTCACAGTCAGGCTCTGTCTATGTGGTTGGATCATTTAATTTTCTCTCACTCATATGGAAGCAGCTCACTTATAATAGCTCCATATAGGTAGGGTACCTAAACTGTGAACCCAAATTAATTCAACCTGTGTGCAGGTGACTTGCATACTTTACAAAGTTGTTTTGAAATGTCAATTTGAAATGTCTCTTAAGGAATGTTAGCTGTATTTTAGTGTTCTTACTCAGTTCAAACATAGCGATGGTGAGGCCTTCCAGGCCTGACAAATTCCTATATCATCATATACCATAGTTGGTGTGGAAAGTTTGAAAACCATTTTTAACACAGTTGTTGCCTTTGTATAAACTATGAATTTTCACATTTCAGACTGCTTTGGGTTTGCCCAGCAGTAGCAAGGCAAGAGACAACATGTCGGTAATTCCAAATTGACAGCCGTTCAATTATCCATTCAGATTGTCCCTTCACCCCAGGCAGACGCATACTATTTTTCTTCCCTTTTGCTGATTCATTTGGCATCTCCCTCTGTATTACTTGCTCAAATAAAAGATGCTCTGCACTAATTTGAAATTTAATATAGGCAAAGGCCCGAGATGGTTCCTTGAAGAAATGCAGTGGCTACAGCTAGTTGGCAACAAGCCTGCAGCTCAGTGCCAGTTTTATGGGTTACTGATTGTCTATGTCATGCAGTGCCGTTCCTGCTCTCAAAGTAGACTGGCAGGCAGACATGCAGCCAGGCTTACTCTTCAATCCTAATTTGTGTTGACAACTTACTGTATACTCATTGGGGGGTATCTTCTCAGGCCACAGAAGTTTGGGACCTCTCTTTGCACCATCTACTGAATGAATTTAGCAGATCAATAATGTAACAGAATCTGGTTGTTTTAAAATTCTCATAGGGGACATCCTTGGAACTTGGACTCAGCTCAGCAGTAGTAGAAGACATGCTTTGCATGCAGAATCATTGACAAGGTTTAATAATTGAGAGTCCAGTCCTATTGTTTCCCCCCTGCCAATCCAACAACGCTGAAATGGCTACCGCTTCTTCCCATATCCAGGGGTAAGCCTCTGTGGTGCTGGATGAGAGATTGGGCATACTCCTGTGCTAGCTAAATAGCTGGTGCAGGTCCACGTGGATGAGCACTGTCTGGGAAAAGGGTTAGGATATGGTGGTGGCTGAACCTACCCCATTCCTGGACTTGATCCACACATCCCCCATTATTCCATTGTCGCCCTAGTCTTCCTTCCTCTATCCCAGGGGTCTCTAAACCCCAGCCTGGGGGCTACATCCAGCCCTCAAGAGGATTTTATCTTGCCAGCACAGTTCCCTAGCCTTTGGGGGCTAGAAATAGCTTAAAAGACACACTTTCAAGTTTCCCAGCTTGGCTATGTATGTAGTTATATGCTTCTATATAACTAGAGGGGTGCTGAATGTAATGGAATAATTTCATTCCATTCTATTCCAACCTGCATCTCCAGTGGCTGAATGCAGTATATACACATGGTTTTTCAATCCTTTTTCAAAATCCCTCCCTCCCACCCTTCCTGTGCAAATCAGTTTTGCCCTCTCTCCCCTCCTCCTTCCATTCCACCCCCTTATTGTATTTAGTCAAACTCTCAGCACATCACTTCTCCATGGATTTATTATTTATTTATCTTCCTGCCCTAGGCACCATGTCAGATATACAATGCGGACCTCGTGCCAAAAAGTTTGGAGACCCCTGTAACAAACATCACCCTTGGGGTAGGGAAGGACCAGGGGAGATTCCCAAGTCAACCAGGATTTAACCCTCCTCCACCTACACCATCCTCCACAAACCCCCAAGGGCAATGTTTGTTTATTTAGCTTACTCCAAGCCTCAGGTCCTATTAACATACATGTCCTTGGTTAATTATTGCACTCAATTTTCATGTAAAAGATTTTTATTATAGCTTTAAGGGAGCTTCAATTGCTCCAATAACATGTTTACATGAATTACAGTAGCTTAAAAACAAGAAAAGATCATATCTAAAAAGAGGCTAAAATTACCATCTTTCAGGTTTCTCAGCATTTCTTCCAGTATAAAAGCTGTTAACCCCCAGTTCCCTTCCTCCTGCTGTGTGTGTTTTCAGGCACCCATGCCCAGGTTTTATTCTTTAAATTACTAATGCACTACACCTGGGTAACACCCAACTTAATCCATCTTAAAGGGAAAGGGACTTGCCCCACCCCGTGACAACCCCTGCTCTACCTCTTTCACCCTTCCTGCCACCTCTTTCTGCCTTCCCCACCACCTCACCTTTGGCAGTAGATGGCTCTGGATCCAATAGTGCAGGAGGGAAGGGTTACAGCAGCACACTACTGAGCATGCTGCCAGAAAGCCTTTTACAACTGGCACTGACTGCTTTATAGCAGCACCAGTGGAAGAGACTCACTGAGACGGACATCCCAGGTAGGAGTGGGTCGCCGATCTCCTACGGATCTCAAGTACTCAAACTGGAAGAGATCTTTTTTGGAGACCTTAGAGAGCTACTGCCAGTTAGATTGGAACTGGATGAACTGAGTATAAGGCAGCTTAATATGTTGCATCAGATGGTGGTATAAGAATAGTTCAGGCTGACTTTCAGCAAGTTTACAGAGCAACTGTGTGCGTTTAGGATTCACCTGAGTCTGTATGAATTGAATTTCCTTTTTTTGTGACCTACCTAGGCCTCTTTATCTGATAAGAGTGTATGGCTGTTTAAGTCGTTCCCCTCTGTTGAAACAGAATCAATTGTTCCAAGATTCTTTTCACTTAAAACACATTGTGCCTTCATACACTGATTCCTGTGCACTTTTAAGATTTCCTCTTCTATTGTTTGGTATTGTTGCCTCTCTCCTATTTTTGCTCTGTTATCCAAAACTGCAGAAACAAGAGGACCTGGCAGACCACAGTATGTGGCTGATAGGACACAGACTGTGCAATCATGAATTAGGAAGTTTACTTTGTTGTAAGGCTAGAATGATATAAACCCAAGTATGCCACTGTGAACTCCTTGGAAGAAAGAAAGAGACTACTTTCAAAAGCAGTTGTGATGTTCTATTAGGCAGCATAACATAATATTTATTTGGGTCAACTAATGTGGTATCCAAGCTTTTGAGTTAAATTGAATATTCAAAAAGATATTGTAAAAGGGAAAAGAAATGTTTCTGAGTAAGGGCCTGGGGTTGAGCGTTGTCTGTCTCATTCTTAAGATGGTAATGAAGGAAGCTCTTACAGAATAAGTAGATTAAGGCAGAGTACATGTAGATTTACAAAACAAAATGCAGGGGAACTTGGGATGGGGATGAGAAATGATTCGAGCATGAAGGAAACAGAGGTGATATGCCAGCACAGCCTTCTTAGCCTTCGAATGAGCTGCTATGTTGTAACGGGAGCCTGGAAGGGAATGGAAAAGCAGGGGGATTGATGGAAGTGGGTATGAAAGGAGGGTAGCTTGTTTCCTATGCGTGGTCATGTCTTGAGGAATATGATCCGAGAAGATACCACACACTTTTCATCACTCTAGCAGCAACATGACGGCACATGACCTTTGGGCTCTATTTTATTGCATGGTAAATATTAACTTTTCACAGTGTCAGATTGACACAAGTGGTGTATCCATGATACTGAGGGAATACAGTGTAGTGCAGTTGCTAGAATATTGGGCTCGGATCTGGGAAAGCCAGGTGGAAATTTCCACTTGGAGAGAAGTCATTGAGCGTCCTTTAGTGAGCAGTTTAATTTTCCTCTGGATCATTCTAAGGCTAAAATAATTGATGACTTTTGACCATATAACATGAATGTGTATTATATGCCAGTAAATCTTACTTTGACTGAGTGCTATTCAGCGACAGTGCTGCTGCTTTTTCATTGCTTCAGAGAAACGTATTAATTTGCATGTTGATATGGCAAATTTCTTGACTGTTTCCATCTAGGAGTGAACAGCAGTGTGATGAGTACATCTCATAGGAATCCTATACATCTTTTTAAACATATGTCTAACTGCTTTGGTTACCTGAAACAAAGAATGGTAAAAATAGTTACATACTACTAAAAAAAAAAATCTGCCATGCATATAATACAGTGAAGGGGAGTCAATTATAAAATCAACATTTTTGTAATATTCTTTTTCACTTTTCATCCACTAGGATTGTGGCCATTTGAGGGAATGTGCAGGCTGTAGCCAACAGTTGAAGGTGGGGGTGGGGGTGGTAACACACAGTTCTACCACAAGCTTAAACATAAGTAGTCACATATGTTTAAAAGTAATTTAGTGAAATGTTATGTGTTTTAAAAATTAAAACTAAGCATCAAGTGCTTCAGTACTTTTGCTGTCACAGACAGGCCTTGGGTGCCCTCCGGGGAGAAAGGCAGGTTACAAATCAGATAAATAAATAAATAAATAAGTACTGAGAGCTGGAAATAGGGTAACTTCTTAGTAATTAGGTAGCATCCTTTTTGTTCTTTATAGTTTCTGTAAATAAAAGGGTAGAGGCTTACATTTTTACAATGAAAGCTTAACATTTAGAGAAAGATGTCTGAAATAAGAGTCTGCACTTGCGAGCCGTCCCGTGACTGGTACATTTGGAATGGACACTGAAAGACAATTAATTCCACAGTCTTTTTTTTTTCCCTTCCCAATTGCCGTTCTATGTTCCATTGAGCTGCTTAAGAACCTATTTTAAAAGCTGCGGTATGGATGGTCTTTGAAACCCTACAAACCAGAGAAATGTGTTTTTTTTTTCCCCCCCAAGCAAACAAATTACCTCTCCCATTAAGATTACTTCCTCACTTGGAACTTCTCTGTTGGGCTTCAAGTGTAACTCTATCCATGACCTCTAGTTCAGATGCTGCATTTCCTTGGCTCATCGGATACAGGTGCAACCCTCCAGGCTGCACCCAAGTGTACACTTTCCAAGTGTACCAGAGAACCATCTCTTGTGGTGCAGTTCAAAACAGATGACCTTCAGCTATTAGAAATACACAGGGATTTTCCAGTAACTGTGAATTCTCAGTTACCATAAATTCAGGAGTACATCATAATCAGTGTATACATACTGCATTAAGCTGATAAAACTGAAAGTATAACACAGAGCTACAGCTTCTTAAGAATCACATATATGTGTTTCAAATGCCCCAAGTGCTCAGTGTCCTGTTTATTTTTTAATATATTTGTAAGGGTGGAGACACACATGCACAGAGCATTTATCTAATGAAAGCAGAGGATCAAATGATGGGGTGCCTTTTATTTAATTTTTTTATTGAAATAGTTGCAGATGCCATCCTTCACATCGCATGTGGTTTGCTAGCAATGGTGGAGTGGGTTAGTCATGCAGTCATCATTTCAGTTTGTGCACACCCAGTAATTTCTTTTCCCATACACTAAAGATGTGGCTATCTGTTTTGGCTCTGCATTGCAGTTGGGGTGGGGTGGCAAGAGCCATCCATTCTGCTTAAGTCAACTGTCTGGAAACAGAACCCTTGACATTTAGTTTATGTTACATGTGGAATGAAGGTTGTTGCATTTGAACATGATATATGGGTGTGCCGAGCTTATTCACAGTATAATTACTTCTGCATGTGGCCAAGTTCTTAATTGCAATACTATTCTTACTTTCTGTGGTGCCTGCACTTTCTTGTTCATGGAATTCAAATTACTATTAACATTTTTGTATCAAAATGGTCGATTTTTATAGTTCTGAATAAAAAAATGAACATAGCTCAATATTCCAATACTTGAGAGAACATTTAACTGCCATGGAATCATAATAGATCTAGTCCACCCCCAAATTTTCATTCATTTATTCCTCCAATTTCCTTTCTGTTCAAGGTAATATTGAATCCTAGCAGGTTAGAACCTGCATCGAGTTGGGTGAGCTTCACCACACAGGTGGTTAGGAGGTGGAGGACAAGTGGTCTCCATAAGCACAGTCTACGTTCCATGAGAGGTTAGGTACCCAAGTAAGACCAGGAAGCAGGCCCAAATGGGGGCAGGGATCAAGGACCAAAAACCTGTTTCCAAGAAGCAGACATTATGCTCAAGCAAAGGCTAGAGCCAGATTGATCCTGAATATCTTTATACCAGCCCTGTTATACCAGCCCAAAGTTTGCATCCTCTCTGAGAATCTTAAAGGGGCAGTGCCTTAGTCTTTCACTTCATTGTTGCTTGATAGTGTTACTGGCCATGCTTTTTAAAACACAAGTGACATGCACACGTGGGGGGGGGGAAATGATTGTGTGTCACAATCATGCACTTCACTCATTGTAATGGCCAACGGCACAACTTTCAGTGGTGAGAGGAAACATTAGGCAAGGGTGAAGATGTGCTAAATTGACTAAAAGTGCTCAGAAACAGAGACTTGAGAGTATTGAGTTGCAGGGGTCAAGGTGGCAAAGGGCCAACATAGTGAGTTTACCTGAGCAAGGGGGTTTGTTCTTTCTGTCCTTGAAAACATAGGTTAACAATAGGAGTTAGGGGTTCCTAATGAGTAGCAAGCCCTAGAGAAGATATGAACTGCATTAATGGCTAAGTCAGGGTGGTCCAACATGTGGCCTGCAAGGCATTCTTTTGGCAGCCCTCAGAAAGCCCTGCTGTACTCACCACTTTCTCCTGCTTCAGTGGCTTTTGATCTCCATGCTGCGCTGTTCCTGCTTCTCCTTTCGAGAAGGTGGAACTGCACAGCAGGGAGATCAGAAAGCCCTTCCGCACCCACCACCTTCTCTTCTGCCCGCTTTAACAGCTCAGAACCCAGAAGTAATTGGCGGTGATATCATAACATTACAACCAATTACTTCCACATCTGCGTGCTCAGGGTGTGACGCCAGGGTCATGTTGCCCCTTTGCTATTAAAAATTGAACTGCCCTGGGCTAAGTCCTTACCTTTTGGATCAAGTAGATAAGTATATTGGGTGGTTTGTACAGTTACTGAATGCTCTACGATTTAGTGGTTTCTTGTTGGCAAATTGAAAATTGAGAGTGATAAAATGATGGTATGGATTGTCCCACTAAGAATTGTTATCACTCTGTGACATCTTCCCCTTCCTCTTAATATAATCAACTCACAGTGGTAGAAAGAACCAGGGTCTTGCTTGGAATAGAAGATGTGAGGCCCATTTTTCTTAACTTTCAGAACGAAAAGTAAGGCACATTTATAAATGTAAGGCACATCATACTAGTGATGGCATCTAGATGCCTTTAAGAGGGTGATTGGACAAATTTCTGGAGGAAAAGTCCATAATGGGTTACAATTCATGAGAGGTATGTGCAAGCTCCTGGTTTAAGAGGTAGGCTACTTCAGAGTGCCAGATACAGGGGAGGGCACCAGGATTCAGGTTGTGCCTTGTTGTCTTGTGTGCTCCCTGAAGCACTTGGTGAGCCACTGTGAGGTACAGGAAGCTGGACTTAGATAGGCCTTTGGCCTGATCCAGTGGGGTTCTTATGTTATTTAGCCAATTTTGAAGATATGAGTTGCAGCTACACATTGATTGTTACTGCAGTTCATGGTTATGGTGTTACATATTTATTGTTGCTTTCTATGGTTGTAATGCTTTTTAGTTACACTGGTCAGCTACTTTGATCATAGGGGTATAGTACAAATGGATAAAGTAATGACAGTATAACCACTGTTGTAGTAGAGACCTCTGAGGGTGAAAAGGGATGTCCGTCATGTATGTAGGACCATCAGTGAACAAGGCACTTCTAATAAGAGTAAAAAAGGGGACCAAATTCTCAGTTGCATGGAAACCAGAAACATCTGTTTCCATTTTGTGTCAAAATCTTGCTGAAGATGGCAAAAATGAAGTCGTTCAATTAGTAACTTTTTGGTGAGGCTGAATCCATGTAAACACTGAGCTGGCAGACCATAAGCAAACATCTGTGCAAGCCACCAGCTACCAAGTGATTACAGTTCCTAGTACAAGGCTAGTTTTTCTTCTTCCTAGCTCCGGCTTGTAAAAGTAAAATTGTTGCACGGTGTCTTTAGGGTTCAAAACAAACTCAGCAGACTGAAATTGTGGTGATTTCCAAGTCTTTATTCATTGCCAGCAATGGGCTTCTCTCGGTGGTTCAAAATGGGGAACACAGAGAGCTGTGGTCTCTCAGTGTCCCAGAGAAAAAGCAACATTCCCTTCTGGGTGTGACCATTTATACCTGTAGGTTCTTTGTCTCAAGAAAACTCCAATCATATTTGTTAGAGCCCATGATGCCAGAAATGGGGATTTTTCATTGGCTATTGCCATATCTGGAGCATACATTTAAATATCTCAGGTTACTGTATTCGCCATTTTGGAGAACTCCTCCCCTTTCTGTAATGTCAATACTATTTCAAAAGGGGGCAGTGTGCCTCTATCTTAATTTTCCCAATTACACTAATCTTGTAATAATCCATTTATTTAAATCCGTGTTTATACTTATTTTAATCATCAATTTATCCTAATCTAATTTTAATTATTTTGTAACTTTTTCCTACAAGAAGTTATATAGAAATCTCTGATTTCTATAAAATCTCAGTTCTTCTCTGATATAAACTGCATTTTCAAGAGAAATCTCTAGCTGGAGGCCTTCCTCCCACATTCCTGAGGCTTCCTTATCTACCAACTTTGAGTTTGAACAGACTCCCTGTTAATGAGTCTGTGCCTACCAAGATTAATTATTCTTATTACTAGAAATATTCTTAAATTCACTATCTATTCTGGCGCCTAGGAAAGTCTGGGCATTTTAGTTAGTTGTCAGGTTTGAAATATTCCTGCTTAGATAAGAATTCCACATTCCACATTAGCTGTACTGCCTTTATTTTGCAAGCTTCACTTTAAGGCAGACCCAAGTCTTTTCTTATTATTGATTAAAGAATGCATGCAAACATATTGCATTGTGCTTTTGGTGCTATTCTTATTTCTCAATTAGAAGTTTTAATTGAAATATCTAGATCTGGTAATGAAGTTACAGTGCTGCTGGCTTTTGTTAAACTAAGACATTAGGGAACATGGGCTCCTATGGTTAGAAGCTTTTGCTCTCCAATTCCTGAAGCTGTGCAGCTTCTGTGTTGTTTGGTTAAAAGAAACTTTATTTTAAGCCCTGAATGAATACAATTTAGAAATCCAAATTGCTTCTCTCTTGCCTGTGAGGGCTGTCAGCTCCCAGATAATGACTTTATGACCTGAGGCATTAAGTTTTATTGGTTCAGTAGCAGAATCTGTCTAGCTACTTTTCTGCTTGCCTCAGTCTATAGAATGTCCTGTTTAAGCACTGCTAAGCCTCTCTTTAAATCCATATATTTGTTAATCTCTCATTAATATCTAATTCTCACATTAAACTTCCCTTAAAATTCTTCTAAAATCTTATTTTCCCCTTTGTTCTGAAAGCAGCTTTGAAACTGCTTTTCCTCTGTTTAAAGGCAGCCCATAGGTTTGGGGGGGGGGGATTCCAGCAGCAAGCAGTTTGAACTCAGATGTCATAAATCTGTCAAGGGGATTCTTTGAAGCTTCAGCTTGAATCTATAAATTTTACCTAGTTAGCTTGACAACTAATTGCTGTTATCTTGATTGTGTCAAATTGGTTTATTGCTTAAGCAATTAACTACCTCTGTTTATCTATCTGGGACCTCTCTGTGTTAGGCTAGCTCTGACTCTGAAGGGTGACACAGAGTTCATTTGATTTTCCCTATATTCTCTAGCATTTCCTAACTTATTCTTTTATTTCTTATTTACCCATTTCCTTTACTTATTATTCTTCTCCTTTAATTTTTGTTCTTATAAAAGAGCAATTTGGGGAAGTATCCTTGATTCCTTCCTAACAGACTTTCCCTTGAGGACTCCCAGCTTGTAGTCCTTCCTCTAAGGCTTCTGGGTAAAATGGATCTAAACTCTTCTTGGCAACTGTGCTTGTGAACATGCTAACATACATATTTCTCTCTAACATAACATTTGATTCATATAAATTCTGATATCCCAAATGCGCTCTCTCGTGAGTCTTCTTTGTGAGATGTATTTGCATCTAAAATATTTTGGTTCAGCATAATGGCTACATACAACTTGTAACTTCCAGGGCCTTCCCTCAAAATGAACAAGAGGGCCATCTTCCTCACTAAGCACATGACTGAGGGTTGCATCTATAGAATGAATTCCCCCGCCTCATATCAGTTCCACCATAATTTGATGAACATAAGTTTATGGAAACTCCTCTTCCTAATGAGTATACCACTCATTCCATGGGTTTTAGTTCCTAAAATATTCCCTGGCTGAGGAAACTGCATAAGTAGAATGTAAGAAGGTTTTGGAAAAGGATATTCCTGATATATGCCTACTGCAGCCTGTCATGTGAGGCTCCCTGACTTGCTGCTGGTCTTTCTTGCATATAGTAGTCTTGCCTTAAATGGCAAACTAGATCATAGCAGTAAGCTAGTCAGCCTCCCTTGTGTGACTGTGGTGGGCCATATTGGAGACCTGGGAGGGCTTGATAAGGCCCCACACCTTGGAGGCCTTGTCCTAGACCTTTGTTAGTTAGTTAGTAACACCATTCTATATATGTTTATGCAGAAGTAGGTCCCATTTTATTCAGTGGAACCTACTCCCACTTAAGTGTGCCCAGGATACACACTTAGGAATATACCCCATTGAACTCAGTGAGACTTTCTTGAGTAAACAAGCATAGGCTTGCACTGACAATGTCCTAATGTGGTGACTAGCTAGTGAGAACCAGTGTAATGTAGTGTCTGTAATGTTGTTCTATGACTGAGAGACATGGATTCAAATTCCCTCCTAGTTATGGAGCTCACTGGAAAATCTTGAGTCAATCACTTTCTTTGAGCCTAACCTATGGGACAGCGTTGTTATGAGTATAAAAAGGTGGGAACTCCTTATAGAAAGAGCAAGACAAAATTGAAATAAATTACAGAGTAAGGGAAATAATTTTCTTTTGCAGCAGCATTGTGTGAGTTGAAGGGAAGGGGTGGGGCTGGTGTTATTTTTTGATATTTTGGTTCTAGCTGCAAGCATCTCCTTTCTGCATCAGAGCAGATGGTTCTGAAAGAAATAACTCATTGTGGAGAAGTTTCAGGTGCATCGCAGCAGGTGTTGGGGAAAATAATTCAATATCAATGTCTCATTCGTCCTAGGTGGTGGTGGCGGCGGCGGCAGGTGATGTTTTCAATACGGTTGCTAGCTAGGCTATATGGTGTGCGATTGTCAAGGACTTATCCCCAAACATGCTCCATGGTGTTGCTCTCTAGGGGGGAAAAAAGCAAACAAACATAAGTTTTATTTAGTTCTTGATGGGACACCATACTGGCTAAACCCCATATGTGTTTGGCAGTGGTCACAAGTTGAGCATGCCTCACATATAGTGTATGTTTCTGGTCCCAATTCAAAGCACAGGCTTTAATTTTTAAAGCCTGAATGGCTTGGGACCCATCTAACTGAGGGGGACTCCCTTCTGCCATACCAACATGTCTAGCTGTTAAGGTCAGTTGCTCGCCTCTTCACCTTGGCAACATCAGATTTACATTTGGTTGGTGTGGATGTGAGCTCTTCTGTGGCAGTGCCCAGTGTGTGGAATTATTTCCAAAAGGAAATGTGTCTCACTCCTTTTCTGATGACCTTTCAGTGCCAAAATCTTCCTGTTCCATCAGGTATTCAGCTTGTAACTAGGCTGACTGTTTTCTTGTCTGATCTTGGAAGCTAAGCAGGGTCAGGCCTGGTTAGTACTTGGATGGGAGACCGCTTGGGAATACCGGGTGCTGTAGGCTTATACCATAGTCTTTTGAGACTGAAGGTTGCCAACCAGCTGTTTTCATTCTACTCATGTTTGGTGCTAATTTTTTATCTTTTATTTGGTAGTTCTGTTTTTTCACTTTTCATGCTTTTATTTTAAATTAATGTTATCAGTTGTATGTGAAAATGTGATTACCTGTCTTGTGCCTGGAGAACTTCCCTTCTCGTTGTCAGGCTCAAGTGCAACAGGAAGATTGCCAGCAGTCTTCCATTCCTATCACTCACCCTCCTCATCACTTGTGGAGGCAAAATGAAGGTCATACATTGTCCAGCAAATGAAGGAGGATCAGTGATACAGCTCAGGAACGAGAAATGCAGCAGTTGCAGCCTATTCATAGCACAGTATGGTCAAAGCAACCTTGCAAACATAAAAATAATAATATAATAATAATACAGGTATTTCTATACTGCCTGTCTTGGTCCTCAGATTTCTCCTTAGATTTTATTCAAGGCGGTTTACATAGGCAGGCAATTTAAATCCCTGTAGGGATTTTTACAATTTGAAAGAAGGTTTCTATCTTTCAATAAACCACAACATTCAGGTGTTTCTTTCTTGATCTGGTCGCAACATTCTGGCCTCCATCCTCCCACGCACAGAGCAGATGGAATAGCTCGGCTCAGCTTGTCAGCTGCTTCAAGGTCGCATGATGCCGGTGGCCTCGAACTGGTGACCTTCGGATGTTATCTTCAGGCAAATGGAGGCTCTACCCTCTAGACCAGACCTCCTGCCCAACATATGACCAGAAAAAGATTGTAGCCTTTTTTTTACTACCTTGATTGCCTAATCTGTAGTAAATAAGTAACTTGGGGGAGAAAAGAACCAATTTGCCTTCTTAATAACCTGGAAACTATTCTTATTTGCCATAGGCCATCATGCTAGTGGCAGTGTGTGAGCCCACATGAAAGCTAAAGGAAGGGTATTAATTTGGCAACCTTAGTCCCTGTGTATTAATGTTCTTGAGAATTTTATCTTCAGCTTCCCCTGGATTTTTGCCAGTAGTTACTGATAGGAAACAATAATATAAATGAATGCTCCTCACTGGGAATCACAAGGTTAGTACTGAACAGCCACCTCTTTCTGTACTGTTTATCTTTGCTCATTACTAGAGGTGGGGTAGCAAATCTAGTGTCTGAATTGTTGTCCAGTGATTCAAAAAAGATCATGTGCATTCAATGAAAAAAAATCACTGAATTTTGGCTTATGTTCATGACATGCTGGTCCTTTCTGAAATGGAGGTCTGTTGAGTTTTTGGTACAAAAGGCAATGCGTTTGTTTAGGACTCTCTCCTGCCACCCAATGTGTAAATGTTGAGTTCTTTTCTCTGTGAAATACACCTATCCTTTTGTCCTCTGTTTTGAGACTGAGCAACTGAGGTCCTGTATCAGCAACTCTCAAACTCAGCACTGGTTAGCTGGGAAGGCAGTGACCAGAATGCTGGGGGCTTAACAGGAATGAAAATCTGTAAAGACATAATTCTGTGAAGGTTGTCTGTTGAAAGATAGCAAAAGACGACCAGGACCAGGGGAAACAGTATTCTTTAGATACTGCTGCAGTGACAAACAAATATGGTTTTTATGTTGAGCTTTAATTCTGCTCCAACGGCTTTGTGATCTTCAAGTAAAGCAATTTGGAGTTAGATATGTATAATGGAAGGAAAGGAACAAATCTCCTTTAGAAAGGATCAACTCTGTCTCCAGGGTGGAGACTTCCCTGATTGCAAGGAGAATAGGGTTCTCTTATGTTACCTTTCTTCAGGGAAGGCACACAATATGGTTCTAATTTTCATCACAGTGCAGTGCATTTGTCACAGTGCACCTCTTGGACCCCACTATATGCTATTCCTGCACATGCAGTTTCCAGTTGTGCACATCTTCCTTTTCAATAATAATAAAAGCTTTTGAAAAATTATTTAAAAAGACAGCACATTTTTTGTACATGCAAATTCTGTTTAGCTATGATAGTTAGTAGGCAATCTAGATCTATCCTCCATGTATTTCTTTAACGCTGCTCTAAACATCTAAGCTAGTTGCGGTCTCCCCATCCTGTGGCAATGAATTCTGTTGAAGAGCGTCTTCCAACCAGTTTTCTTGTTCAGTGGTATTGGGTTTTTAAGTGTGCCTCTTCCTTCTTGATGCACTGCATTAATTAAATGGCATCTGCTGAATTTGGCATCCTGCCACTGAGCCTAGAAACCACCTGGGTGTTTCCTAAGGCGTGCTCTTGAAATAAATTTTATGTGCTTCCTAATTTTTTGAAAGACACTTGCGCTGTTCTGCAGAGATCGATATGTATTATTCAGAGAGATTTGATCCTGGAATTTAACGGCATCTTAAATTTAATAGAATGCTTTAGTTGGAGGAATATGTAAAATAATTAATGACTGGAGGCAGTTCAGCAGAGCATACTGAGTGTCCCAGCACCATTCCTGATTAACAGCTCTGGGTGTTGTAGTTGGATTGTGTTGAACAGTCACAAGGGAGTGGTATTCACTAGTCAACAGAATATATGAGGCAGACCGGCAAGACTCCTTCAGTAGAGTATTCTAGAGCAGGGGTGTCCAAACATTTTGGCAGGAGAGCCACATCATCTCTCTGACACTGTGTCGGGGGCCGAGAAAAAAAGAAAAGAATGAATTTACATTTAAAATTTGAATAAATTTACATAAATGAATTTATTTGAGATGGAACTGATATGAATGAATGAAGGTCTTGCAGCAGCTCAAGGCCTATAAAAGGCCTTGCACAAAGCAAGGCTGGCCTCTCCTTTGCTGCAGCTACTGCATCACAGACATGAAACTACAAGCAGTGGAGGGAGCCCTCATCCCACAGCTCAGGTGAAAGGTCAAATAGTTGTCCTCATGCTGAAAGCAGTTGTGTTGGGCCAGCATGGGCTCCAGCAAGTCTCTGGAGGGCCAGAGGCTCATTGGAGACTGGCGGCTCCCCACGGGCCTGATTGGGAGCCCCCGAGGGCCGCAAGTGGCCCCTGGGCCGGGTTTTGGGCATACCTGTTCTAGAGTATACCTGCCACCACTGAGAAGGCCCTGTCTTGCAGCTCTAGCTGAACTCAGTTGAAGGCAAGGAAGAAGGTAGAACAAGGCCTTCCCCTAACAACAGGGTTGGGAACTTGGCACTCATCCCCATGCACGCAGACTCAAGTCTGCCTGTATCTGGGTGTGCTTGCTTACTGTTTTGGCAGCATGAAAACCCTTGTGGAGTCGTCATTCAGACCAGGCAAGCAGCAGGGAAGTTCCAGCCAGACGGCAGGAAAAGGTGAATGTTTTGCTTTTGCAACGAATAGGAGCTGGGAGCGGGCTCTCTTGCCCTTCTCTGAAAGAACCGATGATCATTGGATGAAGGATGGGAAGGCTGAAATTTTCTTGGGCTGAGGTAGGGCAGAAGGAGGAGCCCAAGGAGGTTCTTGCCTTATGATTGACTGGAGAAGCCCAGGGAGGGGGAGGAGGCGGTTTGTAGCAATCATGCTCTCCTCCTCATGGCTCCATTGATACTTGGGAGGAGGGAACCTCATTGAACAATGGACACAAATGGGATACTCAGTAGAGCTGCAAAGGATGGGGTCGTCCTGATAAATCTCACAGCTGCTGTGCGTGACCCTCCTCCCTCTTGCTGCTTCTCTCCTGGTTTTCTCACAGGCTCTCACCCCCTCCTACCTTGTTTACAGTAGGGCAGGGCCAGCCGGGAAGTGTTTAAAGAGAACTCACACACACCCACTCACCTCAGTAGCAGTCCCCATTTTTTCCACAGTGGGCTTTTTAAAGGGGGCAACTTGTGTCTCGAGTCTTTTCGAGTCATGAAAAGGTAACCCAGCAACTTGAAAAGTGCCCCCATTATGACTCGTTTTTGAGTCAAGGGGGGGCAGAGACTCGTGACTTGACTTGAGCTAAGCCGTGCCTGACTTGCCCATCCCTGCCTATGGGAATGAGGAGGCACATATTGGAGGAGCCATTTCCTGTAATACGCAGGCCCAACCATCTAGGACTTTAAAGGAAGGACTCCATCAACCCCTTAACTCGGACAATGAGACCAGTGCTGCTGAGCAGATGTAGGTTTTATCTGCTCCCTATGGTTACTCCTATTTAAGATAAAAAGTACAGAATTCTGGGCAGTCCCACATAGCATGTGTTATAGTAATTAAGTGGGAGGCTACCAGTGCACGGTTGACTAATAAGCTCTGAGTAATTTGGAACTACAATTCATTGATTTATTGTAATTCTCAGTTACCTTGAACACCTCTGTTTGGAAAACTGATTTCTGCTCTGTACTATCGGAATACAAAATACATGCATGAGTTTCTTCATGAGAGATAGATTTCTGCTTTCTGTTGGTAAATTCAGATCCTAAAGAACTGTGGTGTTGATCTCTTGCAGGAAAATAATAGGAGGCTCTTGGCACCTTAGAGATTAGCACAGTTGCTGGAAAGATTAAACATAGATATATTTTAGGAATTGTTCCCTATGGAAGGCACTGTGTTTAGTCAAGTCGACCAGTCTCCAGAAGGCGTTTGCCCAAGTTGTGCAGTATAGGCAGAACTTCTATCATGCCACAATAAAATGGTGAGTTTAGGGGACCGCTGCATTATTCGTCGTTTTTGCTCCAAGAGACTGGGGAGCTTTTGGAATATTTCTCAGACAATTCTGTGAAAAGAAACTACTCTTAGTTGTCGACAGGCACAATGATGCAATTGATAAACTGCGGGATCGAGTCATTTAAGGCAGGCAGGTATGACAAGACAGTCTTGGGAAATGGGGAGAGGCGGAGAGAATCAAAATGGCCATCCCACTCCAGATGCACAACTTGTCTTCATCACTTAACATGCCTCCTTGTTAAATTGCAGCACTGGCATAGGGATCAGTGCATGATGCCAACTTGGCTTCCCCTTCCAGAAATCCCTGAATGACAATACATTATCTTAAAATAACTTCAGAGAGACATAAAGGAGATTAAAAAATGGGGTGTGAGTGTGCATGCACAAGGAGGAGGAATGGAAGAGATGCAGTCTCTGATTTGAATTTATAGTGTGCAGTTCAAGTAGCAGGCCATAAATAATCTGGAATTTATCTTCTCCTGCAAGTCCTAAGCAGCCACCTTAACCAATACAATACATCTATTTTGTTTGGGACCCAAACAAGTTATAAATACCAACTGTCAAAGTGGTTTTAAATTCTGTCCCACCACTTTAATGCCTTGTTTTATTTTATGGCCTTGCCTTCATAATCAGACCGGTGGGCTGGATTAGCTGCATAGTTCTTGAAGTGTTGTGTCAGTGTCTTGCACTAGATCAGTGATTAAAAGGTAAATGCTTTGTCTAACAGAAACATTCACAAAGTTTTATTGGAAACGGCGTTTACTGGGTAGAACAAAGTATAAAGGACAGTGTTTTCATAGGTTTATGAACAATTAAAGTTTAATATGAAGTTGTATTTGCTTGCTGACGTTCTGTGAATCATATTAAAATAATGGAGGGTGTATTATCTGCTTTTAAACATAGCCTTAACGCTATTAATGCAATCTTATTTTAATTTTTCCAAGAAATATATTTCCTTTAGAATCATAGCATAGAAGGATTGGGCTGCAGTCCCCACTATCTTTACTAAGCAGTAAGCCCCACTGCTGGACTTCTCAGTAAATGTGCATAGGATTGTGCTGTTGGTGGGAGTCCTCTGAAACTTACAACTTACAGAAACTTTCTGATATAAGGCAGCATATATATATTGTCCTGAATCTGCAGCAGACTAGGGCAGTGAACCTGCCAGAACACTGTAGCCCATCCAGAATTTCACTATTCTTGACAGGTTGTTTTAAGTGGAGGATGTGAAGCCTCCACCCCCTACCGCAACAGCCATAAAATTATAGCTGAGTCATCATTACTGTTAACGTACATGCCTGAACTGTTATACTGTGTATAGGTATACTAATGAGAACTGCGGTTAACAGTGCAATCTAAATACAGGCACATGCTCAAAACTCCATAATGTTGAAAGCTGCCTCTTGTCCTGTATTCTCTTGAATAAATTGCCTTGAGAACTCTTTTTTGTTGAAATAATAACTTCAACAACAATTTGTTTATTATATTTATTCCTCTCTGCAGACTCGAGGAGGATTTCCCCATAGGTCGTTTTTAAAAAAAAGCAAATTAAAAAAATCAAATTTCCTCCAGTGAACAATGTGCACATGCTCTTTTTGCATGTGCTCAGAGGCACTCAATCCAAACAGGCCAGTCCTAATCAACTTTCTAGCACTGGTGCAGCCGTGCTAACAGCATGCGCTGCATCCTGTGGTGTGAAGGGCAATCACAGAGGTCTCCTCAAGTTAAGGGAATGTTTTGTACACTTAACTCAGGGCTGCATTGTGGCTGCATCAGCACTGGAAAGTTGGTTCAGATTGGGCTGAGAATGTTTTAAAACAACAGTTGGAAACCTGTTACAGATACTTTTGCGGAAAGAATTCTAAAACAAGTTCATTTTAGTTAGTTGTGGCGATTATTTGTAGTGGTTAGGCATGAAAGGAACAAGTCACAGATATGGTAAGCTACTGTCACCTAGGATGCACAGAATATTCTGTAATGTTGCGTAAAAACAAACAATTTCAATGAGGTGGAAATGTCTCCTATAAGACAGATTCCAAATATTAACCTAAGATGCAATTTCCTCAGTTGACTACCGCTTCTTCAGTGCTGTTTTTCCTTTGATTAGTCCCGTGAGTAGTTTTACTCATTCAAGGATCACATTGTGAACAGGATGACGTCGTGACACTATGTAGCCAGTCAGATTTCATGGTTGCGTGATGACACCACTGAGGGTAGGGGAAGGCAATTTAGAGGGATAGTTTCTGTAAGATAATTCCAGCACTTTCACACACCCCAGCCCTTGCTTGCAGATCATATGAAGATTCCTTGCACCTGAAAAGGCAGCGTGCTACTGTATATTAGAACAGAAAAGCATTATGTTAATCTTATTTTGTCAATGCTGCAAATTGGATATGTAGGGCCAGGGGAAGTATCCACGGCAGTAACATATTGCATATTGATTTAATTTCTAGGAGCACCACCAAGGATTTTGTGAACTGCTTTCTTTTTGTGCTGAACACACATTGGACAAAATCAGGAGGTATTACTCATGTTAAATTGATTCCCTCTTGTCCTGTTTTCCTCCTGACTAATCCTGTAATTTTCCACATCTTTTCTCTATGGATAGCGATTATGTTTTGCAAAAATGAAAAGCGTTGTTAACCTCAAAAAGCTTTTAGCTTTGTGATGAATGTACTTCAGTTTGTAGTGTTTGTTGCCATTTGGGTGGGTGATGAATGGTTTTATTTCGAAGAGATTCAATATTTATAGGTAACTGGTCCATCTGCATACGGCAGATCCCACTTGGTATTTATACAGTATGATAGCAATCTTATTCACCCTTATTTGGAGTAAGTATTATAAAAGTAGTGGGATTTACTTCTGTATTAACATGCATTGGACTGCAATGCGTATCATCTTTTCTTTATAACTGAGCAGTATTCTTTATTTTGCATTACTGTGTGTTGCTTGATTGACTCCCTCATCTTTTGGATAGTATAGAGATATTAAGAGGTTCATTATCAGCTATCTTTATTGGATGGAATGTTCTAAGATATATTATCACATGGAAAAAATAAATCTTACGTGCATTCAGTGTCCGCATATACTGTATCTGCAGTTATTGCTACCATAAGTATGGAAATCCTTTCAAAATTATGTCCGTGTATTCAGTTGACACAAGATGATTATATGAAAAAAGAAGCAGTAGAAATCCCCACCTACTAGTGTGTCGGCTAGCTATCGTTTAATTTAGAATCGATCCTTTAATTTGAACCTTTACACTGTCAAAATTTAGGGCCCAATCCAGTGGGCCTCCAGTGTTGGCACTGGGTTCCAACGCCAGCGCTGGGTGTTGTAAACGGGCCATAAAACACGTTTACAGCACCCTGTAAGAAGGGAGTGCCGGCACCAGGCCAGCGCCAATCAGCACTGGGGCTGGTACCAGTTGGACACCTCCAGAGCAAAGTAAGAGCTCCAGGCAGCAGTAAGGGGATTTTGGGCAGAGGGAAGATGTTCTGGGCCAGGGGGAGGAACTAGCGTAGGAGGGGGTGGAGACAGCTGCCGGCTCTCCTGCCGTATCCTAGCTTCCCTCCCAGCCTGGGCAGCCTGACGAGACTCCTTAGCTCTGTGACTGCTCAAATGCAGGTGCAGAGCTAAGGAGACACATTGCCACCGGCTGCCGTCTACCTGGGGTAAGGGAGCAAACAGTCCCTTCCCCTGAGGAGGCCTCCGGCATTGTCCCAGTGCCCATTGGATCCAGTGGTAGTCCTTTTGGCACTGGTGGAGCTGTGGGTGCTGGGAGCCATAGGATTGAACAAGACATAGTAAAGGAGATCTGTGGTTTGTGTGTGTTATTAATTAGCAACTTGACAGCTTTGAATGTGGCACTGGGAATTTGTATTTAATGTACCCCTTTTCCCCATGCCATTCCCTGATCACAGGTCACCTCGCTTGATAAACCTGCTATTAATAATAATAATAATAATAATAATAATAAATTTGCTCGACCTGATAAATATGGAGTATGCGGGTGGCACTGTGCTGAATAGGACGTACTAATCAGATCAGTTCCTCAGAACTTAATTGAAGTGAACGTGGATGAAATGTGTTAAATCAGTGCGCCGCATGATCTAAAACACGAACAGCCAAGGAGTCGCCCTGGGTTTTGGGAAGTAGCCCAGGATCTTGTGTGGTGTTGAGCATCCCAGTCTCCTCACAGATTGGCAGGTTGTGTAAAACACTTGACACCATTTAGCATTGAGAGCTTTGTTCAGGTTTTTGTTCAAGCATGGTCAAGGCATGCCATCCAAAAGAGAGATGCAACATTAAAATCTTGAAAATTTCTACCTTTTGCAACTTGTGAAAATCATTCTGCAGTGCAATCCGATCTTGTGCTGGAACAGGCAGGCCAGGAGGGCTGCTATGTATCCTGCACAAGATAGGGGCCCAAAGTGGCTCAGCTGGAGGTAAGGGGAAACTCTTCCTCTTACCCCGTGGTAAGCCACCAAAGCCCTAATGGGAGGTGGCATAAGTCCGAGGGGAGCGGAGCGGCTTGCAGCCGCTACGTGCTGCTCGGGATTGGGGGCTAGGATCCAGCATATCTGCCAGGTTCCAGCCTCATCTCTCTCTCCCTGCCACCAAGACCACCCTCCCCATCCCAGAATGCTTCCATCTCACCTCCTCCCCACCCACCCCACCCCAGACCCTTGCGTCAGCCGATGCAAGTGTCCCTGCCCAAGTTGGCACAGAGGCTGAATTCAGCCTCCATGGGCTAGCACGCATCTCTGTGTTGGCCCAGGCAACTCTAGAGGAGGCGCAAACATGCTTTATGGCAGTACTTGTGCTGGCCCAAGGTACACTTAGGATTGCAGCCTTATTTTCTTAGAAATAAGATTGTTGGGCAAAATATTCTTAACCTACCTTGATTAAAATTTGGTAAGGCTGGTAAAGGTAAGATAAAATTGTTTCTGTGGGCCAAATCTAGCCCAGCAGCTCTCAATTGGGCTTGACAAAGATAAATGATGTCCCACTTTACTAGCATTCAACCCTGCAATCAGGATTAATCATGGATATCTTTGTCCTAAATATCTAATCTCCTTATTCTTATTCTTTAGTTTCTCATACACTGAATTGGTAAAGAAAATCCTATATGGAATTGGGAAAAGAAATATTTACTTCATTTCCCAAGAGCTACTTGTATAAAGGAGGTTTTTCTGCATGAGTAATTCTGCAAGATCAAGATTTATCTTGATGGAGAGGATGACTCACTCCTTTTAGGTCTGGGATTCAGTACACTTTGGTTCTTCCTTTCTCTACACACTTGTCTTGCCCTCAAACAGTAAATGCTGTGTTGCACCTTACTTGCATTTGCTAGTTTGGTGACAACCACAGGCATACTCAAATAACTGAATGTGCTGTTCCATTCACACTTAAGCCAAGGGTGGGTGTCAAATCTGGTGTGAATTTCTTCAGCAGCTTTGCATGAAGGATGATGTGAATGCATTTTACATATTATTAATGCAAGTCCTGTCATTTTTGGATGTTATATGCTGAAGTCTTTTTAAAAAGTTTATAATTTTGTGAATTTTATGTCATTACCTCTAATGTATTTGTCAGGAATTTTATCAGTTTTTATTTCACCATAGGTTCCCCCCACACACACCTAGGGTGAATTAAAAGTGAAGCAGCAACATCTATCAATTTGTGCCTTAACCAATTAGTGAAGAAGACACATTGCATAAGAATGCAGTGAAGGAACAGACATGGATTTCATATTTGTTGTCAGGCTAAGCTATTGTAGATTTCAGATGAGAGATCTAGTGTTTGAAGAGAATACAATGTTTGAATATTCACAGAATATTTCCTGACAGGGAGGAGGTTTCAGACTAGCCTTTTTCCTGTTAGTGTTGTACGTATAAAAGGTATCTTTTGTAGGGCAGCATTTCAAACCATCCATCCCCGTCTGCTGTCCAAAATCTGGCAGTTTGGCAGAAGATTCAACTTTCTGCTCACATGCAAAAACATCAACTTGTGGCCCTTTAAAGACTAACAGATTTAGGCCCAAATTCTAACCCACTTTCCAGCACTGGCCTAGCTGTGCCAATGGGACGTGTGCTGCATCCTGCAGTTGGGGGGCACTCACGGAGACCTCCTCAAAGTAAGGGAATGTTTGTTTCCTTACCTAGGAGCTGTGTCACCCTTATGATGGTTCTGGAGAGTGGGTTAGGATTGCGCCCTGAGTGTGGCCTTAGCTTTTTTGGGAATTCAGCTCATTGCATCACAGGCATTCGTCTGTTAAAGTGGATTATAATCTACAAAAGATTATACCACAAGAAATCTGTTAGTTTTTAAGGGGTCATAAGGCTTCTTTTTGCATTTGTCATAACAACACACTAACATGGGGGTCTCTTTGTCATTGTTCTGCTTGTCTGTTTAGCTCAGTTTGTCCAGGTGGTCTTGGCTTGTGATTATTATCCTTCTTGCTACTTTTCTATAAAAGTGGAACTCACCCCATGTGTCTGAGAGGGCCTGAGAAGTGCTTCCGTTTTGGTTAGCCATGAAATTATTGTGTGTATTGAAGGCAGTTCTTTTGGCATGCCCTTGTTCTTTTGGCATGCCCTGGTTTTGACTGGACTACACTGTTGCCTTGGCAGGTTTGTTCTGGCCTATCCTGTCTATAGTAATCCCTAAACTGTAACAGGGATTCCATTCTTAATGTATTTTACTCCTTTACAATAGGCAGGATTCATCATTGCATTATCTACTGTATACGGACAATTGGGCAAGGTCAACAAGTCCAAAACTAGGAGAAATTGTGCTGTATTTTTTTCCCACTGATTGGGGTGGGTTGGTGTGTGTGTGTGTGTGTGTGTGTGTGTGTGTGTGAGAGAGAGAGAGAGAGAGAGAGAGAGAGAGAGAGAGAGAGAGAGAGATTTGTGCTAGTGTAATATCCCTGAAGGATGGTCCAGCAGATTAAAGGATTTCTGTGCACATAATAGGAACAATGCCAACATCAGCTTGCCTCTGAAGTCTCCTGATCAGTTATTTTCTCCTTGTTTTGTTTTTGAGAGTTCATTCTCCAGCTTATTTCATGTTGGATATTTGATCATTTAGGACAAGTTTGACACATTCCTGCTGTTGTGTGGAGATAATGGTGTTGGAGATGGGTGGATTCAATGGTTCATGGTTTTTTCCGTATAATGATCGCAGCTATCATGTGATGGCCCAGCCACCTGAACTTACTACCATCAAATCTGTGTGTTTGTGCACCCCTACCGCCAAAATCTGCAAATTCTAAATTGGGTATATCTGATTAGTTTATGAAAAGTCATGTGGCTTGTCAAAGTGCTGACTTAGGTAAATTGCAGCTCAAGCCTAGCAGGTTTATTCAGGAGTAAATTCCATAGTGTTCAGTGAGGCTTACTCCCAGGAAAGTATTCATGCAGTCTGTGAGAACTAATGCATTAAAGAAAAAAGATATATTTTAGTTCAAACACTGAACACATATAAGCTGTTTAAATGTTCTTTTGTTGATGTAGCCCATGAAGCCCTCGTCCTGTGAGGATATTGTCAAAATACTGTTTTAGTTGTAATCAAAGGAGAATTCTAGGAGAATTTCTTGCTAAAAGGCTGGGATTGGACTACATGACCTTGTGGGTGCCTTCCAATTCTATGATTCAAAACTATGTTTGAACATGTTCTTGCTTTCATCTATGAACTGTCCCACTTTTCTGGTCCCTGGTCATTCTCTGTTGCTCTTTTTGTTCTCTATTTTGCTTTTTAAGGGAGATTTTTGAGAACTTCTTTTTGTAAATATCTTTTGGTATAAGTTGTCATTCTTGAGAGTGTAGTCTTCTCTGGCTGCAAAGAACTTAAATCTCTGAGCAGGAGAGGAAGCAATTCTGTCTTGCCTCTTGTGCACTGAACTGTGGGTGACATGTTTTTTTTTGTTGTTGTTTGTTTAGCTTAACATAAAATTTATACTGAGCTTTTCATAAGGTTACCAAACAGCTTACACAAGCAAAAGTACAAGTAATAAAACAGGTGCCGATTCTAAAACCACAAGTAAAACATCATACAAGTAGCCGCTATTGCAAAATGAGGGTGACAGAGGGCTAAAACTCTTGTCAAATAGGAACCATGGTTAGTATACCTTTAACCCAAAGAATGAGCACCTGCACCAACAGCAGGCTGAGAAGAGCTTTCAGCAGAATCTAACAGAGGACGGGCCGAGATAGATTCCTGGAACCAGAAGCCTTGCTGCGAGAATAGAGACATGACAAACAGACAAGAATGGTATCCTGGTTTTCTACTGGGAGACATTAGAGGGTGCGGGATTGTTGAGGTTGCTGCTATTGGAGATGCAGGCTGTATGGCAGAATTGGCTGCTTTTGTGGAGAGTGTTATTACTACAGTACGAACACTTGGTGCAGCTCTAAATAGTACCCTGGATATTATGGTCCGGCAAGGATGATGGAACTCAAGGATAAGCTGGATGATTCTGAATGCCTTCAAAAGCAGCCACGTGCCTGGCAGCAGCAAGAGCATTAACTGTGCCGAAGGGGCTACTTAACCTAGATAGTAATCCAGACAGTTCTTTCTGTCACACCCACCCTGATGGGAATGGTTTTCAGAGAAACCACTGCAATTCAGAGAGAGCCATTCTAACTAAATCAGGGCTAAATTATCTGTTACCCCTTAAGAATCTGATGGAAGAAAGCAAGATAGCCTGCCCTATATGCCTTTAAAAGGGAATTGGACAATTTAATGGAGGAAAATTCCATCGCAAGTTACAAGCCATGATTGGTATACCTCCTGGTTCTAGAAACGGGAATTCTCTGAATGCCAGATGCAAGGGAGTGGCAACAGGGTGCAGATATTGTTTTTTTTTGTGCTCCCTGAGGCCTCTGGTGAGCCACTGTGAGAAACAGGAAGCTGGACTAGATGGGCCTTTGGCCTGATCCAGCAGGGCTTTTAAGTGGGTGCGAATGGGTGAGGAGGGTATTTTGACGGAATAAGATGAATCCTGGAAAATAGGCAACAATGCACATACTGTGTTGAAGCATTATTCCATTATAGCCTCTGTGATCCTTTCAATATTATCCTCCTTTATTCCAGAAATGTCTCGAATCCCTTGATGTAGTGAACCTTGTGTTGCACATCTGATTAGTGGAGAGAACCAAGATCTCCAGTGTAACTTGCCTGTTTTAATTTGGTTTGTTTGTAATACCTCTCTCTTGAATGTTGAGATACCAGCATGAAAAAGAGGCATACGGTATATTGTTAGGACAGAATTGTACATTTTAAGTTTGAATACTAGGCTTGATCTCTGCACTTGTTTTGTAAAGGAGGAAGGAAAGACTCGGAACACATTGTAATGAGGACCTTGAAGACGGAGTTTGAAGTGGTGCCTGATAATGCACCTATAGGACAGGATTCTGCATGTCAAGTTCTGCATGTCAAGTTTTTAAAAAAACCAGCTTGACATCTGCAGAGGGTATCAGTTTGAATTGAACCAACTCAACCAGTTCATGTGTTGCAGAGAGGAGCTTTTTAGCATTGCACATCACTCACCTTACCTGCTACAGTTGTGGTTCTGGCAATATATCTTGCTGCTGCTCAGTGTAATTCCCCCCCCATCAGCTGCATGACATACTGCCCATGTGAGGTGGCAGGATGCATTGTCCTCATTGTGATTTGGCTTTATGGTAATGCAATGCCACGTCACCAGCAAGATTTGGTTATGGGGCAGTACTGCAAATTCAAATCAGAATGAGGAAAATCATTCCCCCTTATTTTGGACCATTCTGCACTGTCTTAATTTCGAAGCAACTATTTCTTAAAAATGAGGCCTCTTGAATACAGTGGTTCCCCACCCCCGTATCCACATGAGATACATTCCAAGACTTACCATGGATAGTAGCGAACACTGTATACTGTACAGTATTTATAGATGGCTGGGTTTAAGATCCAGAAGTGTCCTGCCTGAGTGATGGGCTAGTTGGCGCTTCCATGTGTATAGCCGCTGAAGAATCTTGTTGAAAATTACAGCCCATTTCAGTAGCATACTGTTTTGAACTTGAGCACTGTCCTGAAATGCAGAGTGCTGCCTGGCACTGAGTATGTGTTTCAAAACAAAAACAGTGGGTCCTGTATTGCCCTTTTTTACATCCCAGATCAGGGTGTCAAACATGAGGTCCATGGGCCAGGGAAGCTCATAATTTGTGTGATAGTTGGTCTCTCCCAGGACCACCATCAGCTGCTGAGCTGCAAAATGATGCATTGGCTGAAAGGGCAATGCTGGGAGAGCCCATTTATCATGCGGGCTGTCCTTTCAGCAGTGCTGCTTTTGCCAAAGCATTAGTTTGCAGAGCACATCTCCGCTTCTGAACTGCCAAGTGACGCCTCAGCAGACATGCTGTTAAAAGGGTGACCCACGTGAAAATTGGGCTGTATCAGGAAAATATTATCAAGATTTTGTGTATTTTCTCTTCTGTCATCTGCAGCTAATGAGCTCTTAGGTGACAAAAAAAGTGCTAATTTCTGGTCATCACTTGATCAATGTTGTCACTTCCTGCTAAATGACATCATTTCTAGCCCTCAGCAGGTGCCGTGAATGCTATTCGGCCTGCGGTATGAGTTTGACACCCCTTCTCTAGGTTATTGCACTGTTTCATACTTGCCCCCTTTCAAAATGGCAGTCGTTTTCCATGATTCATAATTATTCCATGATTATTAATCCCCACATCCACACTCAGACATCCCTATGATTAGAATTAGCTGGAATCTTTTTTCTACTGTAAGGAAACATACCAAGTCAGAGCACATTAATCTCCCTAATGTTATTCTAATCCTTATTTATAACCTAATGCTGCTCCCTGAACACACATCACATTATACACATTAATCTATATACATACCCACAGTAAGTATTTCCTGCTTTGGTGTTATACCATGTGGAAGATTAATGTCTCCTCATGATACAGCATCTGTTGCTATCAATGAAAAGGAGAATGGCACAATGTGGGCATTATGCATCACTCAGAAGTAATCTTATATATTTTATATACTTCTCCTTAAAACAATAACAATAACAGCTAGGTATTTATATACTGCCTTTCTGGTCATCAGATTACTCTTCTGACTTTATTCAAGGCGGTTTACATAGGCAGGCATTTCTAAATCCCTCAAGGGGATTTTTACAATCATAGAGGTTCTCTCTGTCAAGAACCAACAACATTTCAGAATGGATCTTCCTGGTTTGGTCTCACTTCTGGCCTCCAGTTCTCCCACGCAGGCTGGCAAGCAGCTCCATCTCTCACATGGAGGGCAGCCAAGATGCTTCTTGCTCACAGCAAGAGCAGGTGGAATCACTCAGCTGGGCTTGTCAGCTGTTTCAAGGTCTCACCCGTTCAGGGAGCTGCTGGTGTCCTCGAACTGGCAACCTTCTGAAGTTATCTTCAGGCTAACGGAGGCTCTACCCTCTAGACCAGACCTCCTGCCTGAGGTCTGCCTGAAAATGCATGAGAGATTTGTTGAAGAATTAAAGTCAGTGTTTGAGTTAAACTTATAATGCTGTCCACAGCTTTTCTGAATCTGTAAGAAGAATTGATAGTCATCAGTTTATAACATGTAGTAAAGTATTGGAGCGAGAGTGTTTGAAGTTCCAGCTCTCTCAGAAATAGGGGCCATTTTGGTTATTTTTCAGAGGGCTTAGAAATTCTACAGAGGGTTCAGGGAAGCTAAGTGTGGCTTGCAGTAACATCTTTCCCAGTAAGAGCTGCTTTTTTTCTTTTTTTACCCAGAAGCCCCCTCAGAATGATGCTATGTTTATGATGTAGGTCATTCCTGGGACAGTGAGAGAGGAGGAACATGGTGGATAGCTGGAACTGGCTGCCAAGAAGAGTTCTCCCACTGCCTCTGCTGGTACTACAAAAGTGTTGGTGGGATTTTTTTTAAAACTGCTTCAGTAAGCCACCCTCCCCCCAACTGAGAGAGAAATATGTGGGGGGGGGGGGAAATGACAACAGTCAAATCATCTTTAGGTTTTAAGGACTAGGCTCTACAGAACTAAGGTTTAGTTTCTTTCTCGGTTCTTTGGGGGCATTTTCTCTCCAGAAATGCCGAAACATTTCATTGCAAAATGACTGTGTTGGGTGAAGTTTTTTTTCTTCTTCTTCGCCTTCTTTCACCAACATTATTACTTCACCAGTATGCTTCACCAGCATTATTAATTTATATGCATAAGTGGGATGTTTTGAAGTGGGATTGATGATCCATTTCCTGACCAGCTAATGACCGATTGTTGCTTAGAGATGTTCACACATACTTGCTGTGAGAACAGTGTGCATCTCAGCTCTTGTGCAGATTTTGACAGCACAGTTCAGAAGAAATGGCTTCTGTGAATGAATCCATGATGGGAGGGAGTGCAGGGCCAAGGAATCCTTGTAGCATTTTCTCCCCCTCCCTCTGTCTGTGAAAATGAAAGCAAATCTCATGAGTAGAATGTTTCATCCAACTTTGCAACTAAGTCCTCAAATGTTACTAGCCAACAAAACATTTTTTCTAATCCACTGACCTGTATTTGTGAATGTCGGGTTAGCAACGTTTCAACCAGTGACAGGCTTTGGAGGCAACATTGTTTAATGTGTGATGTCGACAGGGGTGCAGGATGCATCCCCATCATCAAGGGATGTACACCTGTGTACAGTAATCCAGTGGTTCTCAAACGTTTAGCACCAGGACCCACTCTTTAGAATGAGTATCTGTCAGGACCCACTGGAAGTGATAACATCAAGCAGGAAAATTTTTTAACAATCCTATTTAAAAAATCAGTTTCGTTGTCACCTATAATTCACAGCCCAATCCTAACTAAGCTTTACGACAGCAGAACAGAGGTTCCACTGTCATTAATGGCCATACTGTGGCACATACAGCGCACCGTCAGAAGCCATTTCAGAAACCATTGCTGCAAACAGTGTTGGCTCCCTGCCTCAGCTGACTAAACACAGGTCTGTTGGTAAGCCAGCAAAGGGGGCAGTTGGTGGGAAGAATTGGGTGGGGTGGGGGAGGAGCAAAGGAGGTTCTGTACAGGAAAAGGGTTAGCAGGAGGCAGAACAGGGGCGGGAATGGATATCAGTGGCAGCAACTTGCCTGGTATCCTAACCTGTTCCCTCTAAGTCTCCTTGAACTCAGGCCAGCAGAGAAAGCTGGCACAGATCTGAGGAGAGCCATTGGGGCAGTGGAGGCTTTTGCCAGGGTAAGGGAACAAATGTCTTGTTACTTTGAGGAGAACTTCACAGCTGCCCTATGCTGATCTTTGGTGTAGCTGTATGGGGGGGGGGGGCTCGTTAGGATTAGGCTGTCAGTCTTTGTTTCAACCAAGATGCTGAGCTTTGCAACAGACTTTGAATACACCAGATGTTATTTGGTTCAGCAAGGGAATTTCATGGGAAAAATGCAAACTTTTCAGATACTGGAAAGCAGAAATGGTTGCCTGTTGTGATCTCTCTGAGTCTATTAGAGGTGGTGGTGGTGGTGGTGAACAAATTTACAGCCCTTCTGATGTACATTTCAGAATCATCTCTCATACTCCAGGCATAAAAAAAATAAAAACTTCAGTGGCAAATTGTAGGCTCAAAATATCAACATGTGCCCTTTGAAAAGGTTCCATTTTGATTTTCAGATAGAAACGTGAATGCGCAGTGAATGGGTCGAAATCAATGTGGAAACTTTCAAAAGGTGGCAATGCATCTGTCAGCAATGGATAAGCAAGCCTGAATCCTGGTTTGGCTGGTGGCTGGCTGTTGTTTGTGCTGTGAAGTCTGATGACAGATCCTCTTTCCTTGCCTTATCATTTGCAAGGGATTCAGACACCAAGCCTTTTGTCCCAAAGAGGCCTCCAAGTGGACACTGTCAACACTTCCAAGTGATAATGTGATCCCTTCCCCATGCAACTCCTCTACAGCATTTCCTGTTAAGACAGCCAAACCACTCTGATTAATGAGAGTGATGTACTTGCTATTGATTGATGGTATCCATTACTTGATAAGCGGCAGACCAGTCCTGTCTACCAAACCCTTTCATGTAGTACTTATGTCTCGAAAATGAAACACCATAATGTCATCAGATGCCTATTGCACCTGTTGGGTGCATTTTTTGCTTGGAGATTCCTTGCAGTGAAACACCATCCTGGGCTTGTCATGTAGTGTCACTGCGGCCACCATAAGTTGTGCTACTCTTCCATCTTTGCATTGCTTGTGCTCCGTGTTTCAGTGATTTGCTGATGCAGTAGTTGACAGCAGCAGGCTGTCAGGCTTAGCTCTACCATGGTGTTGAATTGACATGGCACTTGAATGGAATTAAGAGACAAAAAAAACACATGATTGATGGCGTCACATGATGCATCACTTGCTGAGCTGTACCACTTTAGATGGTGGGCGGGTCTTTGGAATGGTCCCCCCCCAAAAAAAATATTCCTGGACAATAGATGGCTAGCTTTGTTCGGGCAAGTAATGAGAAATCTTGGCTGTCATGTTACTTTGGAGGGTGCAGGGAATGAAATATATAGTGTTTGAAAATGCAGTCTTCTCTGTAAGAATCTGAAGAGGTCAAGCCCATGCAGCACATGGTGCTTTGCCTTTTGTTGTCCTAAGGGCTTGTCTGCTGCATGGTAGCAATCTGACCACCAGAAGTTTTCAGGCTTTTATCAACATCTGGTGGCCTATTACCTTCACCTATTTGTAGCAGTATTGCTGCTTGCTTTCTCTGGAAGCAACATGCTTTCTCTGGAAGCAACATGGTAATAACTACCAAATTAGCAGATTTCTGTTCTCTGTTTTCTTTTCCAGACAAGCTTCTAAACCATTATTATATCTCCAAGGGTTTCAGGGCATCATATGTGGTCCCCCCCCATCCTCAGAACAAGGCTGTGAGCTTTGGTTAAATTGATTAGAGTAATTGAGCCAAAGTCACACAGTGAGCTTCATGATTAGATGGAAATTTAAACCTGGTCTCCCCTCATCTGTGTCCAGGATGATGATCGCTACGCTGCACTGCCTCTGAGCAATGAATGGTGAAGTCTCAGAAGCCGAAAGAATGATGCATGGTTACCACAGATGGTGGTGATATTTACATTTCCATGCCCTTCATAGCTCTTCACCTTTCCATATAACTAGCAGAAGCAAAATAAATGCTGCAAAATAAGCAGATGTTTGCACAGTGCATGTAGGTCACAGAATCTAGCTTTATTTGGCACAGAATTTTCTAGTTCTTTGTGCTTTTGTTTAAAAAAATGCTTCCACCCAGATATATGAATACAGATTCCTACCGATTTTTATGCACATTCAACCTGTTATATTTTTAAGAACATTTTGACCCTGTTTGTTTGGGCCAGTTCATACAAATACCTGGCTGTTGAACCCAGTTGGTGTGGTGGACAAGTTGATATACATGTTCATCCCTTCCAATGTGCACTTAAGATGGTATCTGATGCGAGGGTTCCATCTGTACCACCATGTACACATAGGGAAAATTTTTGGGATTTTAGGCAACTAATTGTATGAATTGGGCCTTTTTGTATGTGCAGGTGCATACTCCCACTTCTCCAACATGTTATTAAGACTCAACAGCAAGGAGAATGTCTAAACCAGCCTCGTAAGTGCTTATGTCTGCAGACAGCTTTGCAAAATGGGTGTAATAGTACATGCAGTGGACCCCTTTTGTCTTGTCTGGAATTGACATTCAGCTCAGCCCTGAGTAACAATAATAATAATAATAACTAGGTATTTATATACCGGCTTTCTGGTCATCGAATTACTCCTCTATTCAAGGCAGTTTACATAGGCAGGCATTTCTAAATCCCTCAAGGGGATTTTTACAATCATAGAGGTTCTCTCTGCCAAGAACCAACAACATTTCAGAATGGATCTTCCTGGTTTGGTCCCACTTCTGGCCTCCAGTTCTCCCACGCAGGCTGGCAAGCAGCTCCATCTCTCACATGGAGGGCAGCCAAGACGCTTCTTGCTCACACCAAAAGCAGGTGGAATCACTCAACTGGGCTTGTCAGCTGCTTCAAGGTCTCGCCATTCTTAGCCCTTCAGGGAGCTGCCGGTGTCCTCGAACTGGCGACCTTCTGATGTTATCTTCAGGCTAACGGAGGCTCTACCCTCTAGACCAGACCTCCTGCCCATGAGTATACCCTCCTGAGTATACCCCGTCTTCTGCATTCTTGGAGTTTGAACTGCTTGTTATGGCATTGACCTTGTCTATGTGATTCATGCCATGTTCTCGTACCTTCAATCAAACATGGACTCCTGCAAAGCCCTGACACTTGAACCACAGCAGCAGAACAAAAAGCTATCACACGACTTTGTTTAGCCACCATAGAGCATCTCTGATGCACTGTACTATTATAGCGCAATCCTATGCATTTCTACTCAGAAGTAAGTCCCAAGTAAGCTCATTGGGGCTTACTCCCAGAAATATGTGTATAAAGTTGCAACCATAAGCATTTACTGTGAAACTGACCAACTTGTTTTGCACAAGAACACCCTCTACAGCCCTGCTGGTGCAATCTCTTTGGTTTTGTTGCCTCTAGAACCTAGAATTGAAATACATCTGGTGTGTTTGGTACATACTATACATTTGTATAGGATGCAAAACCACCAGTGTATTGACGACAGGGTACTAAAAGTGGGAGATGTAGACCCTCAAAGTCTTGCTTTGCTCCAAATCTTAGTGATCAAGATATGCTTATAAGTTGACATAATTATGCACAATCATCCAGTTTTTAAACATACCCTTCAGTATGCCCTTAATATTATAATTGCTGTGGGTGGCAGCAAGGGATTCTTACCCTACTGGAAAAAATTATTAGATGAAGGAAATTGCTTTATCAGTCAAGCTCCCTCCTCACTTGGGGTCTATTCTCTGAAGTGTTTGTGTTTAAAATAAGATTCTAGTCACCACTGGAGATCATGTTCCCCAGATTCTGCTCTCTCCAATCACTGTATGGATAATTTCTCTTCTAGCATTCTAAAGTTTAAGCAAAGTCTTCCATTTGTAAGTTAAAGTAAGAGGAAGGCAATTCATCATCCTGTCTCTGTGAGCGAACATAGTATGACCCTCCTCTCACTTTAGGTATAGTACATTGATTCTCAGACTCCTAGAGCAAATGGTGGGCACAGGTACTTTTGTGTCACAGAGGTTTTTTTTGAATGGGTATCTTTCTGGATGACATGATAGTCTGCCATGCCCCATCCTGTACATGCTATTTCAATATGCAGGTAACATGGAAGAATAATTGTTGTTTTAGAAGTGCTTTGGGCATTCTGTTAAGAGATAAGAGTGCTGGGAAAGGGTAGCAGGAAGAAATTGATGTGTTTGTTCTAATATTAAAGTCCATATCCTCCTAAGAGCTCATGATGGCTAATGATATTTTAAAGCAAAATGCAAGCATTAAAAAAAATAATCAAATTGTACTAACTATTAAACTAAAAACACCCTCTTTGCCATGTGTTCCTCAGGCTTGGGCTCTAGTCAGTCTCCAGTAGGCTAGAGTTCCATTACAGTAGATCAGCTCCTATAATGCCTCCATGTAGGGTTTTCACCCTAGTGTTCTTCTAGCATGCTAATTTATTCTTTGCCAAGGGATGCTTATTTTGCGGGAGAAAAGTCAAACCTCCACCCACAGCTCAAGTGCCATAGTCTGGGATAAGCTTTCCACTTGATTCTTCTGATTAGCATTTTAATACAGTCAGCCTTCCCTAACCTCACTGAATTGACATGGTAGGGGTAGAAAGGCTGACATCTCAGCTGACATTGAGTACTTAAGGTGCTATGCAACATTCTACAGTTATGTGTAGGACCCTCACAGCACAATCCTATCTTGCACTGGAACAGGCAGGTCAGGAGGTCTGTGCTGTATCCAGCTCAAGATCGAGGCCAAAATTGACTCAGCCGGAGGCAAGGGAAAAACCCTTGCCTGTACCCCCGGGTAACCCACCATGGCCCCAGTGGGTCTCCTTGAACCTGTGCCACCTCAGGAGGTGACGCAAGTCTAAGGAGAACAGAGTGGCTTGGAGCTGCTTCACACTGCTCGGGGAATGGGGTTGGGTTTTGGCATAACTGATGGGTCCCAGCCCCACCCCCCGCTCTCCACCCATCTGCCTCCTGGAATGCCCTCCGCCTGCCCTCCTCCCACTCTGGAACACCTCCCTCCCTGTCTCTTCCCTCCCCTCCCCAGACCCTTGCGTCGGCCAAGCTTAGCCAATTCTCCTGGGACTTTCACCGGCCCAGGGCGCACTTAGGATTGCGTCCTTAGTTGCCTATAGTTCTGTAGTTCAAGATGTCCAATAAATCTAATGTATGTTTCTTTGCTTTCCGCTATTGTTTTAGAGCAGTGGTTCCCAAAGTGTGGGTCGGGATGCACTTGTGGGTCAAAACCTGAGTTTGGTGGTTCCTGTAACAGCCAAGCAGAGCCTTCAAGATCAGATAACTAATTACCTCCAGCCCTGAGGCTGTTCCAAAATCAGATAGCTGATATTTGCCTCGCAAGCAGCAGAGCTCCTGCAGTTTGCAAGCTTGAGTAAATATAGGGAAATAAATGCCTGAGTATCTTTTTCCTGGTTATTATTACTGGTAAATAGATATTATTTCTTTCTACAGAAGAGCTCTTTTTTCAGTCTCATAAAGCTAGGTGGGTCCCATTAGACTGTCATTTTACAAAGTGGGTCCCAGAACTAAAAAGTTTGGGAACCACTGCTTTAGAGCTTTCTTAATACCCACAGAAACTGTAGCTTATCTGCTTGAAGCTTGAGCATTTACATTAATGGAAATTCATCTCAGACTTGTAAACTCATGTTTATCTAGTCCAGATAAAAGAGTTATGCTGTCTGTAAACCATACTCTGTTAAGTAGTTTTCATTCCAAATAGGAGTTAACAGCAGCTTAACAAATAAAAAGCTCTGGCATTTCTATCTCAGCTGTTCAAATCAACTTTCTTATACATCCATGATGCAGCTCTTAATGCTGTCACCATGAGCCTTTTATTTTTGTCAGAATACTATGGATGGTTTCCATGGGACGTGGATAAGAGAGCAAGATTTTTAAGAAGGAAGACTACAGATGATCAATAGGCTTGGGGAACTGAGTTCAGGATTTGCTAAATTCAAATTCATCTGCACCACAGGAGACTGTTATGAGGTTAAAGTAAAGAGAAGTTTTACACTGTTGGCTTATTTGGTTTTTCTCTCTTAATGATAACCAGTATCTGCTATTAGAGGTGGCGAGTTTATAGCAAGCCTGTCTCCATCAGTAGGAGCAATGAGAAGAGAGTGGAAGAAGGAAGCCTGATGGTTGGCCAAGTCAGTTGAGGGCCCAGTCCTATTGTGGGCTGGCACTGAGCTCCAGTGCCAGCTCTGGGTGTTGCAAATGTGCCATAAGGCATGTCCACACCACCCAGAGAGGAATCGGTGCTGGTACCAGCCCAGTGCCAGTTGGTACTGAGCCCAGCTCTGGACAGGTGCAGCCTGGAGCACCATAAGAGGAGTTGTTATTATTTAACAGTATTTATATACCGCTTTTCAACAAAAAGTTCACAAAGCGGTTTATAGAAAAAAAATAACTAATGGCTCCCTGTCCCAAAAGGGCTCACAATCTAAAAAGATGCAAAAGAGCACCAGCAGACAGCTACTAGAAAACACACTGCTGGGATGAGATGGGCCACTTACTCTCCCCTTGCTAAATAAAGAGGAGCACCCACTTGAAAAAGTGCCTCTTAACTAGTCAGCAGGGGTTAGCAAGAGCTCAGGGTGGGAAGAGGTGTTCTGGGGCAGAGGGAGGCTGGGGCGGGGTTGGGGGGAGAATCTGGCTTGGGAAGGGGTGAGACTGGTGGAGCCCTGCTCCACTGTATCCTATCTCTGAATTGGGCTGTGAATTTCATGTGTTAGCATTCTTCTTAGTCATCAGATGTGCTTGCATCCTTCCTGTGCTTGCATCTCGGACCTCGCTGCTCCTTGTGATAGAGGCAGATTTACTGCAAACTCACCTCATCTAATGGCAGATATTGAGCATTTGTATATATACACCTGCCTACTGAGGATTACACCATGCATCTGATGAAAAGGCGCAGAGTACATATACAACAATATATTTGTTAGTGTTCAAGATGCCATGAAAATCTTTCTTGTTTTTTGAGATGAATCATGAACAATGATCTCTTTTAGATAAAATGTGCCAGTTAACCACAGCCAGAGAAAGGAATAAAAAGCTGAGACATACTCAAATAAAAGTTGTGTAAACAATAAACTTGATAGACAGAGGTGTGGCATACCACCTATATGTTCAATCCCTTCCCATTTTTATTATTGCAGATGGCTGAGCAAGTCTGGGAGACAATGCCTCATTGAGAGAGAAAGTGGTATGGGTCCTTTTGAGGAAGCATTCATGTGTCAATTTCAACATGCTCAAGTGCATTGTTGCTGTCCAGTCCATAGATGTCTGGATAGAACTGATCAGGGATGGGCTTGTGTGGTTTGATTTGAGTTGAATCCCGTTTCAATCCGACTTAATTCGGCCCAGTTTTGAAACTGAAACTGCCTTGTTTATATACTGTAGATCAGTGGTTCTCAAATTTTTTAACACTGGAACCTACTTTTTAGTGTGACAATCTGTTGAGATTCACCAGAAGTGATGTCATTAACCTGGAAGTAATATCATGGCCAGAAGTGACCATCAAGCTGGAAAATTTTAACACCCTCCCATACAACAAAATCAGATCAATTAAAAGTTTACGATACATACAAATTAAAAAAAATTATTTAAAATAAAGAAGAACCCTCCCAACTCTCCCAGGCAATTGCTGTTCAGTTTTTAAAAAGTCCCCAAACATCCCAAAGGCTACAATTCTAACCACACTTACCCAGGAATAAGCCTCATTGACTATCATTGTTAAAAGCCTGTTAAAAGTATGGATCTGTTACATTTCCCCAAATGCAGTTACATACCATGGTAGTATCAAGTCTAATATATTAAAAATAAGATACATATTGAAATGAATGGGGACCTACCTGAAATTGGCTCACGACTCAGCTAATGGGTTCCAACACACAGTTTGAGAATTACTGCTGTAGATTTACTTACACGCACACACACAAAAATAACAACAACAAATTCTCCAAGGGATCAGTTCTATTTGAGTTTAGGGATAGGATCATTAATATGAAATATTCTGTTTTTGTTTCAGAAATTTAACACGGGTGGGGGGGGGGCAAATTTCAGCTTGCCCTAAAGGTCTTTCAGTCTTTTGTACCCCTGCTATATTTTTTCTTGCTGCCACCATTGCTTATTCCACCTTTCTCAGAACCATACGTCAGTCTTTTTCCTTTGCTTTTACTCGTATAGACACACAGAAGCAAACACAATGGGGGGGGTGGAACCTTAGTTTCTACCCACTTTGTTCCATCCCCCAAAAGGTAATCAGAGCTGACAACACTCATGGAACCAAAAAAAGACCATGGAGATAGCAAACTTGCAGGGCCAGGGTCAGCATAAGGCAGAGAACACCAGTGGACAGAGAAGTTGGCATTTTGCTGCCTGTTAGCTTTTGTACTGAACTCATCAGAGTTTGAAGTGTAAAACTAAGTCATGGCTTAAACTCCTCATTAACTGAATGATGTATTGAGTCCAAAGGAAGACTGAATTAAGCTGTGTCATTTTCTTTGTGAGAACATCAACTACTAAAGCAGGGAACATGGTTTAAAAGGCATTTTTGATGCATCATTAACAGTGCATCCAATTAAAAAGAAATTAAAGTTTAAATCTCAGTTGACTGCCTGGTTATTATTATTTTTTTTACATTCTTTTCTTGGGCGTTTGTAAGTACTTGAGCAAATTAATTAGATATGTGCTGAGTTTAGCACCAAGTGGAGTTTACCCATCTGAGGACATCACATTCACTTACCTCTGTCAGTGCTTCCTGTTTCCAAATGATGAATCTATTTTGAAACCAATTTGCTATTTCAGGGGACCAGAGTGAGGCTGATTTGTGAATTTCAAATTTGGTAAGAAAATCCATTTTTCACCACTGATGGTTCATTTCTTTGCTGCTATGGTGGCATGGCAATATGGTGGTATATGTATATGTGTATATGAGCAGGTATGAAATGGCTGTCTTTATTGTTGTACAAAATTTCTATGTTTGTCTAAAGAAATAAAAGCCACTTGCCAGAGTTCTTACATGTCACATTCTAGCATAGCCAAGAAATCACACCTGAGGTGCTGTTTTGTGCTGTCCTGACCACAGGATTGCAAAAGTAATACAAGGCCCTTAAATAATGAACCAAGTATAGACTGTAACAGTCAGAGGAGCAAGTGGAATGGCAGGTCAAAGGAATAGTCAGATATGGGCTGCAGAACCTTGGACAGCTCCAAGTCCGAGAACTTGTTCTTCCAACAATGATCAGAAGCACTCTGACCATTTTTGTGGTGGCGCAGGTCCTGAAATCCAAGTCAGTCCTTGCCTTCCCTAGGCACTGCTTTTTTTTCTCTCCTGTGTACACTTGGAGTCTTACACTCATGTAGCACCTGGTGGGTTTTTAGTGGGTGATTCTGGCAAGTAGGGTGACCTTTGACTGACTCCAACAAATAGGGCTGGATAGCTGGCAGCCGGTAGAGCAGTTAGGCGGTACCCTTAAGAGGATGCTAGTTGCCTGTGGAAATGAGCTGGGCTGCTGTCTCTGTGACAGCTGCTATATCTTCTTCCCCTATACTGTTCTTTGTGCTGGGCTTTTGGCTGGGTCCTCTGTGACTGCCTTGGCCTGTTGGTGCTAGTGTCGAGACACCATATCTGCTTTTCCTTAGAGTTTGTGTTTGATGCTGAGTGGGGAAAAGATAGATGAGCATGCCCTGATAAAAGTGTGGGACTGTAGAAATAGGAGCAGACTTGATTCTCAGTGGCTCAGGTCACCAAAAGCAGGAAAGTGGTTTAGCTTCCATCATAATATTGTCCCTATAAGAGATTTTTAGTTTGTTTTGTTTCTGTAATCTGCCATGTAAGTGAAGAGAGGCTAAGTGGACTCCCATGTGAAAATATTTTACATTTGAGGAACCTGTTGTAGTAAAAGTCAAATCTCCCCCGTCCCAAATTATGATAACCTGCCATAAGGTGTGCTGTGTGTTCATGAGCAAAGTACATGGTGCATTCCACAGGATTCTTGTAATATACAAACCCACCTTCCACAGCCAGTCTGTCATCATGTTGGAGCTTTTTGTGCATCTTCTAAAACCAGGTTCTCCAATATAACCATACTCAAACAGTCCTGTTTCATGTTGAGTGTCATGTATGTAGAGAGCTGGTGGAAGTGCTCTATACATCTTTGTATTTAGAGAGCACAAAGCTGCATTACTTCCCCTTTCTGAATGGATAGCAGTCTGTTAAAATTGAAGTAGCACACAACAACACTAGCAAGTGTAACCAACTCTCCTATAGCACAGATGCTGCTGTTTTGTGAGTCATTTGCCTTTAATTTATGTATGTCTTCTCTCCAGCACTGGGCCTTGTGTGCACAATTTTTTACTGTATTTTTTTTAAAGCATGAACAGCAGAATACCTAACCCCTCTACCACTCAGTAAGGCTGTGTACTTTGCCTATGGAATAGATATTGCACTATTATTTTTGAACGGAGGCTGTTGCCTAATGACTGAACTGTGGTTAGAGCATGCACTTTAGTAATTGACTGGACAATACTTTGGCTTTAACTTATCCACAAGAGCAAATGAATTTTCTAGATTGTTTTCGAGTAGCTTCTTGTGCTGAATTAACTTCTGGTTTATTAATACATTAGTATGTAGTAGGGAGGATAAGTGAATTTCATCAATGAATCGCCTTAGCTAGCCAAGAAGAAATGTGAGGGGAAAGCATTAGAACCAATGCACTCCAAGGCTTAAGAGAGAAAGCCTTCACACAGGGAATGGTGGTGCCTGGGGAGTGACATGGGATTATAGAGATAAATCGGACAGTCTGGAGCACTCCCAAGGCACAAGGCCAGAGAAGATTATGGGGCAGAAAGACATGGACTAATGAGAAAAAAAAACATGGCTAGAAATGCACTGATGACAACAGCTGAGTTTTTAAAATACCAGGAAAGAGTTTTTCCTTTGGAATATATGATTTTTTTTGTTCGTCCCAGCTGACAAGAGTCACCACACAAAATTGCAGTCTACGTGCATTCCCAGGGGAGAGTGGTGCTTATTTATTTAGTCAGTTTAATTATTTATATCCTATCTTTCCCTGTTAAAAAAACAGGCACAAGGCACCCTGCAATATAAAAATAATTAGCACAGAATGTTTCATACCAGAAAAACAATATAAACCCAGCAGCTTAGAAAGCACTGGCAAGTTTCACTGCTCTAATAAGTTTATATAGGAAAAGCCAGGCAAAACACAACCACAAAAAAGGTCTTCAGTTGCTGTTTAGAAACTGTGATGGAATGAGCCTAATTCACCCCCCCCAGGGGACCCCTGAAAAAACTCTCTTTTTGGTACCTGCTGAGACATCACACCTTTGCTTTGTTAGCTGTTTCCTGGTGCAATTGAGTGTGCTGGTTTTGACATTCTTAAAGGCCTAAATGACTGGGGACAAGAAGTAGTGTCTCTTTCCATGTGAAACTGCCCACCTCCTGAGTTCAACTGAGAGAATTGGCTTGTCCCATCACTGGCAGAAGTGTATTTGGGGGTGACATGTAAGAGGGCTTCCCTGCAGTGGTACTCAAGTTATGAAACTCTTTGCCCCAGAATAAGGGTTCTGACTTCTATGGTTCTGATGGCAATTCCCTTTTGGCTTTTGGGGGGGGGGGGAGAATGTTTATGTTGATTCATTCTTCTTAAGTTATACTGCTTTAATTTTTTTTCTGGTGCTGTTAAATATTCCAGTTAGAGGCATGTTAGAAAGCAGGGCCTCTGAAGCCAACCTGAGAGCTTGAACAGGTTCATGTGGGAATAGGCAGTCCCTTAAATAACATCACAGAGCCCTTGAATGCACCTTTGCAAACAAAGTCTACAAAGGTTCCTAGCTCATAAAATATTTACTGGCATGCTTGCCAAATCGCCACATTGGTAATCATTTGTATCACATCAGTGATTGAAAATAAACCAAAAAAGTTTACATGCCTAGTTTAATATTGCAGAATATTCTTTCTAGTGATTGACTGTAGAAACTTTCTGTCAAAGACCAAGCATGCTATGACTTTCATGACTAACCCAATAAGTCAGTTTTGTGCTGTGAAACAGCTTTTATTAAAGGAAAATTTAGATTGCCTTGTCTTTTTTTAGAATGGAGGTTTAGTCAATGGATATAATCCAACAAAGGTCACCAGCACTGCAATCCTATGCATGTCTACTTAGAAGTAACACTGAGTTCAGTGGAACTTGCTTCCAGGTAAGTGTATATAGGACTGCAGCCTTGGAGCCCAATCCTATTGGCTCTGAGTGCCAGCACTGACCTCCAGCTCCAGTGCTGGGTGTTATAAACGTCCTTGACTTCCAGAGTGTAAGGAGTGCCGGCACAAGGCCAGTGCCAGTTGGCACTGGGCTTAGCATTGGATGGACACCACCTGGAACATAGTAAGAGCTCTGGGAGGTGGTGAGGGCTTTGGTGGCAATGAGAGGTCTTCCGGGATGGGAGGGATGTGGGACTGATGGAGCCCTGCTCTGCTGTATCCTATCCTCTGTGTTGGGCTGCAAAACCTGACATGGAGGCTCTCAAGTCTGCATCAGCCAAATAGCTGGTGCAGACTTGAGAAGCCCCATTGCAGGACCTGGGGCTTTCCCTGAAGAAAGGGGACAAAAGTTCCATTCCCCTGAGTAGACCTCTGCCGGTCTCGGCAGTGCCATTGGATACAGTGGTAGCCATTTTGATGCCATTGCATCTGGTGGCGCCACAGGGGATAGGATTGGTCTGTTAGTCACTTGAACTTAATGAAATATTAGTTCTAACTAATGCCCAAATCCTAAGGGTGCATTGTGGTTGTGAAACATGCTTTCTGCTGGTATAGCTGTTGCCTTACAAAGCGAACCTATTCATGATTACTCAGAAGTAAGTCCCACTGTCCTTAGTGGAGCTTACTCCCAGTTAAATGTGTGTAAGATTGCAACTTCAGGTGCCCTCAGACTGAGAAGTGACTGATAAATATACATTAATTAATTAAAATAAAACATTGATGGAGGAGGGGTTGCAGGAGAAAACCAGAGGGCAAGGGAAGGGATAAGAACCCCTTCTTCTTGCTAATTCTTCCCTACAAGTGCTCTTGCCACTGTATTCATATTTCCAGGCAAAGATGCTTTGGGGAACTCTGTATTTGTTGTGAATGCATTCTTGTGGTCTTGTGTCTGTTATGGAAGATGGAAGACTTTCTTGAAAAGAGACATGGTGTGGCTTCTGTGTGGTTGAATTTTTTTATAGTTTTCATTCAGTCATTCTGTTGAATACTAATGAGCTAGTCACCCTTTCTGTAGATCTTTCTCTCTGTCTCTTTTCTATGCCGGGTTAACATAATTATTGTAATGAAGGAATCATTTTGAAGTATCATTGCAGTCTCTTGCTTTATTAATAGCTAGCAGAGCTTTGAGACATCTTTTAGCCCAACCCAATAAGATACATAGCAGGGCTTTGTGATGTAGTGTGCCATTCCTATCAACATGTAAGATCCCAAGTGATCCCTGCTGCTGCTCCCCAAAACTGACTTGAATAAACTCCCATTTAGCTTCCATAGATTCTAGAACCAGAAGACCTTGACAATGAAGGTGAGACTTTCATCAGGCTGTGGGATAATTCAGGAGTCCATTCTACTTTGTCATTGTCATTTATGCCACTTCCTCTTGGCATAACTACCCCCCCAAAAAGAATCAGTGAGATTTCCAGCCCTCCCCAGTGCCCAGTAAAGTTCTTCTATTTTAGGCATATCAAGATAAAGACCCACCTGGCTTTGCAAGTGCAAAGTAGAAAACTTTCCCATTACCAGTTGAAGCTACTTTTTTGTCCTTTTTAGTGGTGGGGGGAGGCTGCCTTCTGGAGCATTTGTTGCGCTCTAGCTACATGAATCGGGATGATTCTGGTGTCATCACATTCCCCTTTGCCTGGCCTGACCACCAGCCAAGGCACGTCTGCCTACTCGCGAGTAAACGTGACATGAGGCTGCTTCACTTTGCATAGAGCTCCATAGATTCGTAGCTGGGAGGGGTAACCTACTTCTCCATGTTTTTGGGGGCTGCATTCATTGGATTAGGACCGTTCTGACCTCTTTGGAGTCCTCTCAGCCTGCCTTGACTAAGGCAAGTTTGCTTACTTGCGAGTAGACGTGGCCACGTGGCTTCGTTTCAGGCTCAGACTGGCAGCTGGGGGGGTGCTTCTCAGGTGTTTTTGGGGGGCTGCATTCATTGGATCAGAACCATTCAGGTGTTGTTGGATTCCTCTCAGCCTGCCCTTTCCGACGGACTATGGCAAGTACGCCGACTCGCAAGTAAACGCTCGCTACGGCTCACTTTCCATAGGGCTCAATGCATTTTTTCCTTCCTGTTTTTTGGCCATAACCTTTGAAGGAAAGGAGCGATTTCAATTCTGTTTTTTTTTCATTGCGTTCCGCCGGCCATTCCACATCCAACAGTGTATGGCATGACGTGGTAGCTCCTAACGCCGCAATGTTAGTGTGTCACCCCCAGGGCATGTCACCCAGTGCGGCCCGCACCCCCCTAGCGACGCCAGTGTCAGTGCCCATTTCCTGCCTATTGGATCAGTGATCAACGATGTCTCCAATGGTGGCATTTCATGCAGTGTTAGACTTTTGAGAACTCATCTGTACTATTCAAGGCAATGTTGAATGAGGAAGTATCATAGTTTATGCTTGTTGAAACCATCAGTAGAAACAAATCTGTCCATGTGTCAGAGCGGTTATAATCATTGGAGTTTTAAGGGTGCTTCTATGTAGGTTAGGGGGCAAGGAGGTGATGCCACATTCCTTTGCATTTGTTGTTTCACTGAAATGAATGGCATTGAGATAGTACTTGGAAGAAAACTCTGGGCAGCAGATTCCCAGGTTCCTGACTGTTAAACGTGTTAAATCTGTCATATAGTTTCACCCTGTCATAACCATGACAGGTGACTATGTGACGGATTGTCACAGTGTGATCTGCTTTGTGTTAATAATGAATCATGCAGTTAATTTATTATTTTGAGTACTAAGGTTTAGAATATTTATATACCATAACAAAAAAAAAATTTGCATAGGAAAATAAATGGTCTCTAGTTCCAAAAGCCTCACAATGGAATACAAGATGCAAATTTTTTTTTTAAAAAAATTAAAATTAATAAATAAATAAACACAAGCAAACAGCCAGTGGAAAACAGTCTGTGCTGGGATGAGGAGGGACAGTTGCTTTCCCTCTCTTGGATATGAGAGGATCACCACTCAAAAACTGTCTCTTAGCAAACAAAGATTTGCATCTAGAATAGCAATTTGTGATAGTGGAAAAGCTGTTTATATGTTGAAATGTATTTGGATCTGTGCAATTTTCAGGAATGGCATCAGTTTGGCCTAATAGTAGAGAATGCTGCGTTATTCCTGCTAACTGGGCAAAGAGGCACCCTTTAAAGAGCTGGTCTCTTTTATATTTTAGCAGGAGAACAACTGTCTCTATTTGTTCCAGCACAGCATGCTTTTAAGTGGTTGTTTGTTTGTGTTTCTCCTGCATCGTTTCAAAATTCTGAGGCTTTTTGGGACAGGGGACCATTCATGTATGTAAACCACTTTTCAACAAAATAGTTCATGTACTCCTAATAATAGCTGCACATGCCAAGCTTTGCTCAGAAAAATCAGGAAGATTGCATTTTCTTGTTTTTTTTGTGGGACTGCTCAGCTAGTTTCTTCATGTTCTAGATCTAAACTGCAGGGATGGGCAAGTCCAGTGCAGTTTGAGTTGAGTTGAGTCATGAGTCTCCGCCCCTGTGACTTGACTCGAAAATGAGTCATAGTGGGGGCACTTTCAGAGTCACCCGAAGCATTTTTGTGATTTGAAAAGACTCAGGTCATGAATCTTTTTGATACACATGTTAGGCATGGGAAAAAAATGGGGTTGCTGCTGGGTTGTGAGTGTTTGAGTTCTCTTTAAACACTCCCCTGCTGTCCCATCCCATCTGTAAACAGTGCAGGAGGGGGTGGGACAGACTGTGTGAGAGTGGGGACAGAAGCAGCCAGAGGGAGGAAGATCACGTGCAGAAGCTGGGAGGCTTTCCAGAACAACCTAATCCTTTGCAGATATACTCAGACGTAGTCCCACTGTAGCTGGTCATTCAATGGGGCTTCCTCCCCCCAAGAAGCAACAGAGCTCACAGCAGCCATGTGGTTGGAATGCGTGATTGCTAAAATCCCCTCCCCTTCCCTACCTCCTTTTTCCCAGAGCTTCTCCAGCCAATTCCAAGGCAAGAACCCCTTGGGCTCCTCCTCCTACCCTCCTAATCTGGTCCTTTCTATCAGAGATGGGCAAGAGAGCCTACTTCTGCCTCCCTACCCCCACGTGCTCGAATGCAAAATCAAGCACACCCAGACAGAGGCAGGCTCAAGTCTGTATGCTGGAGGATGGAGTGCCAAGTCAGTGGCCTCAGACTCAAGTCAATTTCCAAGTTATTGGCGTAGTTGACTCGAGTGTACACAAGTCAGTGAAAAACACCTATTTTTGTGACTTGGACTCGAGTTACCTGACTCGTGGTTCCCACCTCTGCATTTGTCCTAAATGTACAAACTGCCCACATTACCTGTAGATTTGGGACCCATGAATTTTATCATCTGTGGGTTCCAATTCGGCCTGACATGAAGCTGTGCTCCTGTTGCCTCTGGAGGGTGATCTGAGGCCTTTGGGAGACCTTAGAAGGTCATTTCTGGTAAAAACCTTTGAAGGCCTTATGAGGTTTATTTAAACCTTTATTTAAAGGACTTGTAGGGCCTTTGGAGGGCTGGGAAAGCCACGTTTGCAGTCAAACTCACTTTCTAGTTCTCTCTGTGGAGCAAAATGGTACTCTTTTGAACATCTTCATCCTTGCCCTTTTTTACTTCCAGTTACAGCTTCCCAAGTCTGTTTTCTAAAGTGGAAGTTGAAGGAATTTGCACCAGATTCTCACACTGGATTTTAATTTTTATCTAAATTCTCCTTTAGTGAAGCATGAACTGCATAGTTAATGACTTAAAGTTAATCCAAGTGTTTATTTCACATAAAGACAAAACTTGCCCTTTAAGACAGCAAGACTTGCTCCATTAGTGAAACATGTCCTGCAGGATGCATGAATAGGCCAGCACTTTAAATGCAGTAGTTGCAAGCACCACTTCTTTGTTATCTCTTCTGTCCTGAACAAAAGTGCTGAGAGAATAACAGTGACAGGTTTTCTGCAGTGGAATCCGACTACCCCACTGGGGCTGCATCTTCTGTCAAGTCAGCAGAAAGATGAAGAGTAGAATGTCCCACAAAAATAATGTTCCCTATCCTGTGCTGCCATCATTTTTGCCATGCTATGCCGTGCCAATGCCTGGGCCTGATTTTGGCTCCCACCTTCCTCACCCTCTCAGTTTAGCACCCTCCACCTCTTCCATCATTTGCCCTATACCACTCTCATATTGGGTTTTCATATGAAATATTTGTTCAAGAAAGCCTAGAGTAAGATGTTAATTTTTTGTCAGCCTTCCTGATAAGGAATTTCCCCACTTTCGTGCAGATTTAAAAAAAAAAAAAAAAAGAATTATTTGGGTTTCTACCAAATGGATCTGTCCCCTCTTCCCTATCTCTGTTACTTGACAGGCTATTAAAGATAAGATTGATGGAGAAGATAAACTTCGTACTGAAGGTTCAATCAGTGTGATTGTTGGGACTGCCAGAAACCAGATTGTAACAAGGAATGGCATGTTCTGCAGAATTTGCTCAATAATGCGAGACTAAGGGTTGAGAGGGTTTTCTGATTAGTTTGTTAATGATGCACTAGGAGAAATGCCTTGATTTGGGCTAATTTACTCCCTTTGTGAATCTGGATATGGGTTTCCGGAGTCATCACAATATATATTGGATGGAACGTCCAAAACTGACACGTTTTCAGAGGTCAAATTTTTGCTAATAGTAAATCACTACTGGACAACCTACCTTGTTTTCATACTGTCATTCAGATAAGTTGCAAACAATCAGTCAATGAAGGCAGGCAACTTTCAGCATATTTTACACCATATAAAGCAAAATCACCTTTTCATATTGCTAGTGCACAGTTTTTTCAGTCATCTTTCACCTGTGAAAAGTCCACGGTTGAGGTGAACCAAAACAAAACAAAGCCCAACAACCTCCAATCATTCCATAAAGTCCCTTTCTAGCAAACTATAGTTTGCAATTCTGGTGTATCAGTTCAGGAAAAATAGACACCAAGCTGGCATGTCATCATAGGTTGACTGGTTCAGGTGGCAGTAATGCATATTGTCAGTAGCTGGGGAAACTGCCAAGAGGAATGCTTATTCAGAGCTTTTCAGTTGAAGTTTAAAATAGCCAGCTTCCTAGGGGGCATCTCCAAAAGTCTTCCTTGATGTGTCTCTTCACGAGGGATAAGCAGATGTCCCATGTTCTGTTCTTGTATGATTATGTGGTTGTCATTACCCCATTCTCCTCTCTGCCTGCCTTTCAGTTTAACTTGGTGAATGGCTAAATCTGATTTTGGCTTATATGCAGTTTGCCACAGTTTGTGTGTGTTTTGTTTCCTACAGGTTACCAGTACACTTGAACATAGATGTGTATGGATCAAAATCCTGCACAAAGAGGAATGCTGGAATGTGATTTACCAAAGGCCCAATCCCATCCAACTTTGCAGCGCTGATGCAGCCGTGCCATTGGGGGTGTGTGCTGCATGTTGTGTTGGTGGGGCAGTCACAGAGGTCTCCTCAAGGTAAGAGAACATTTGTTCCCTTTCATGAGGGCTGCATTGCAGCTTTATCAGCACTGGAAAGTTGGATGGAGTTGGGCTGCAAGGTAAGTTTCCGTCTTGTGTGGTGTTTTGATCAGTGCACACTGGTGGTGTGTATGGGGGGAAAGAGGGGAACTGAAAACTGTAGCAAACAGTGCATGCGCAACAACCTGAATCAAGTCTGAGAATGAAAAAATAAAGAATGATTGATTTTTGGGGCTGCTAGCAGCCCTCATTGGTGCTGCTCTACAAATAACAGGTTGAGTCTCATTGTTCCGGAGGGTTCCCTTCCCAGAACTCACATGAATGGCAAAAATCACTATAGCACTATAGCAAATCAATTTAAAAAACCAAGTGCCTTTGCTCAGGTGATTTAAATACAGCCTTGCTGACCTTTGTGATGTTAAGATGGAGTCATTTAGAGGACAATCCAACAATCAGTCTCTCTCCAGGCCCTTAGAAAGGATTTTCTTTCTTTCAGGTGTTCAGGGGAGAGGGAGGGGGTCCCTTGGAGAGAGAATGATTGATGGATTGTCAGCTGGCTGCCCTCTCTCTAACTATTGTAAAGGACTGTTTTCCTTTAATTTAAAGGGCCCTTCTCATCATGTTGAGATAACAATCTCTACAACAGTAAGAAAAGCATTTTAAAGGGGTGCATTTTTCTCTTTCTCCAGGGATCAGCACATTCCTTCTCATTTGCAGGGCCATTAGTGTTGAGTCAAATCCATGTATAAAAAATCCGTGTGTAACAAGGTTGGATCTGTAGTCTCAGGCAATTTCAAATCCAATTAGAAGTTTGAATAGGGTGAATGTGCCCACATGCACACATGCATGAAGGGAGGGGGCACATGTCCCCCTTCTCTGCTGTGAAACCTGACATGCTTGTAGGACCAGAATGCAGATAGTTTCATCATCCAGATGTCCAAAGTACCCCTGAGTTCAAGTAGTCACTGGATACAAGTTCAGCAGGTCTGTATTTTGGGTGGGTGTGTATGTGCTGTGTCTTCTGCCTATTTTTGTATTTCATTAGGAGAGGATGTTTTTGAGGTACCTGCAAAACGGAAAGGGCTTTGATCATGCCTCCTTTCAAATATTTATGGGGAAGGAAAAACCTTTTTAAAAAGTTTGATGTTATGAATCATAGAGTCCAAGATCTCAGCAGTGTGCCAATTAAACCTCTCCTGTGTTGCTTTCCTGTCTGCCATTTGGCCTTGTTTATATAAACAAGAAAAGCTCACATGCTACCTGGTGAACAATCTCTCTTATTTATGATTGGGCAGCCCAGATTAAGCTGTTCTTAAAAGTTGTTGGGAGAGGGAGAATGAGCAAAACCGTTGGTTTTGATTCAGACGCACTGATTGTTTTGGAAGTGTGTTATTGCTAGTTTGGATGTTATGGAGACTGATGAGGTGATCTATATTTCTCTGATTTCTTATTAATTCAAAATGTGTACCTTGCAACGCCATGGTCCCAACAGAAAATAAGCAATAGCAATAAAAGCAATAGTCTGTAAAACAGAACACACAACCCAATCCTCTGGGCTCTGGCTGGTAGCAGAATGTGAGTTCACTACTGAAAAAGTGCCAGGAAGCACTTTCCAGCAGTGTGCTTAGCAGTGGGCTGCTTTGATGCCAGCAGGAAGGCCGGGGCCTTCCCAGCCACGTTGCCAGAGCTCCAGTTGCCCATAGGAGGAGAAAAGCCAATGCGAGGTGGAGTTCTAATTGAAAAGGAATGTAGGTCCTGTGATGTAGGGGGCTGTGTCTTGTGCATGTGCATAGTGTAATTGGGTCCCAAAGTGTAGCTAAAAGAATTCTCCTGCAAAACCTCTTGATATTAAGTTGATACTGTTTATTCATTATGATTGCTCATGGGCCATTGTTCAGCATTAAGCAGGGAGGCTGAGAGGAAAATCAAACATACAACAACACGTCTTGAGGCATTCTGGAGCCTATTGTAATTTATGTAAGAGCGGGATGTGTGTGTGTTAATATAAACAGGTTTTCCCCCTAAGTATCTGTTGTTCTGTGTTAACACAAGTAAACAGTTTGATATTGAGATCCCGATATAATAACTAGGTAGGCTGTGCCCATTCTTTAAAATAACAAGTTAATCCAGGCCAGGTTTGATCCTAGTTTGTTCTAATTCTAGTTAGCTAACAAACCAGAGTTCCCCAAGTTCATAGGTAATGATTGTGAAAGTGGAAGCAAAACAGAAGGTTTTATACCTCATTTCATGTGATGAAGAGGAGTAAAGGGAAGCATGTGTATACCTGCAGTTTCTCCTTGGACTTGTATACATAGTGCCAAACAACGGTTTAGTATTGGGTCGAACCAAGCCAATTTTATCTTACTCCCTCCCTGATGACATTTTTGCCCATCTCTTGGTACAGAGGGAGCCCATCAGTGCTTCATGGGTCCCCCAGTGGCGTAGCTAATGAACATGTAGCCTGGTGCAGAGCTCAAAAAGATGCCCCAGAAGTGATTTCACAACCGGAAGTGATGTTACACTTAGGCTTTTTAAAAAGTGCAAATTGGGGAGAAACCTGCCTCCTCCCCCCAGCAGTTCATCACACACTTGATCTGCCACCTCTCCCCAGCCAGTGGCATAGCTAAAAAATCTATATGCTACCTGGGATCAAAGAAGATTCTGTAGCCCCCCATGACAAAATCAAATTTAATTAAGTAAATAAATAAAAAGTGTGCCCCATATTGGTTAGAGACACTGTGCTGGGGTAAAGAGGAACAGTTATTCTCTTCCTGGTAAATATAAGAGGAGCACAGCTTGAAAAAGTGCCTCTTTACCAGTTAGCAGAAGTAGCTGCGTCATGATACATGGAAATGAGAACAGACTCATATTAACACCTTAGTGGTTCCCTGCTGTATCATAACAACATCTCATTGGCTCTCAGAACAATCAGTCTCATGGGTCAGTTTTGAGTTAGGAAAATCCACTTTTTGTTCCATAAGGCAGTTGCGTTTTCATTTTCTGTTTAATTGGCCATAACTTTTGATAGAATACAGATATTCAAATGGGGTTTGTTTAATTGTATTCTGCTTTAAATTACCTTTCCAGTGATATATAACATGATGGTATTATTTGTACATACCAAATTTTTTCACAATTCTGGCCACTGGTGTCAAGCTCAGCTTGTTGCCCCCCTAAAGCTTGATGCCCGGTGCTACTGCTACCCCCTGCACCCCGTTAGCTATGCCACTGGGTCCCCCAAATTACAAAGAATGAAGAGTGGCAGATCCATTCGCTTAAAAGGCATCCTAAAAACCACCAGAAAACCTATTAATAAATATTATCTTTATATCCCTTTCTACCAAATGGGCTCAGAATGGGTTACAGCAGCATCTTGGCACATAGTTTCATAACACTGATCTAAATATTTCAAATCCTGGCTATAAGCTGTACTGTTTTTCCTCTCCTTGAGCAGCTGAAGTCTCTCATTTAATTGAAATGCAGCAGTTTTATAACTTTTTTGCTGCAGTACATGTGAGGCACATTTTGATGCTTGTTCGGATTATTGATTTTGTATCCTGACTCAGTACTACTCAGGGGAATTGTAATGTGACCTCATTTCATCCTGTATACAGAGATATATCTAACTGTGCATTTTTAATCTATTATTCTGGAGCAAAAATGTCACTAAAGAATAAAAGCTAGATGAACCAGATGAAGAAAAATGGAGATGTATGAATGAAATTATATGGCATGACCTAGTATTTTGTAGAGTGGACAGAACTGGATGGCTGAAGTAAGAACAAAAGAATAGCCCTGCTGGATCAGGCCATAGCCCATCTAGTCCAGCTTCCTATATCTCACCGTGGCCTGCCAAATGTCCCAGGGAGTACACAAGAGAAGAGACCTGCATCCTGGTGCCCTCCCTTGCATCTGGCAAGGGGATATACCTGTATATACTAATATACACCTGTTTTCAAGACAATTACAAGGGAAATTTAAGATATATATGTTTGTTATCCAAAAAGGAGGGGGAGGGGAAAAAGAAATTTTTAAGATATAAAGATATTTCAGCAATCTATAGTAGTGGTGTCCAAACCTTTTGGCAGGAGGGCCACATCATCCCTCTGACGCTGTGTTGATGGTTGAGAAAAAACAATTAATTTACATTTAAAATTTGAATAAATTTACATAAATGAATATATTAGAGATGGAACGTATATGACTGAAGAAAGGTCTCCCAATAGTTCAAGGCCTATAAAGATATTGCGCAAAGCAAGACTGGCCTTTCCTTTGCTGTCACTGATGACGCACAGGCATGGAACAGCATGCAGTGGAGAGAGCCCTCGGCCCTGCGCGAGAGATCAAACAGTTGGCTGAGAGTAATCACATTGGGCCAGCACGGGCTCTAGCAAGTCTCTGGAGGGCCAGAGGCTCACTGGAGATGGGGGCTCCCCATGGGCTGGATTGGGGGTCCCCAAGGGCCACAAATGGTCCCTGGACCAGGGTTTGGGCACCCCTAATTTATAGTATTGTGTATTTCACACACTACATGTCTAGGAAAGGCTTCAACTTAAAAAAAAAAATGGAACACTTAACAGATAAAGATGCCAATGATACTAAGATACTAACCCAATCATCTGTGTTATATCCTTAGGAATTAAAATTCCCAAGTGCTTAATAACATCAGGGCACCATCAAAATTGCCAAGCATTGAATACATTCTGTAAATGGGGGTTGGGGATCAGGGGCTGGGGGCTAGGAGGGAAGAAGGGACTGGATGTGGGTGGGTAACGGTCAGCTAGGACTAGTTATCTAGCTCAAAATTCAGGGTTTGCAACAACCCTCCCTTGACTGTCTCCAGGCAGAAGGTCCCAGATTGAATCCCTGATACCTCTACTTAAAGGGTCTTCTATAGAAGGGCAATAGTAGACTTTTGCCTATGATGTTGACGGTCACTGATTGAGCACCCAAAGTGGGGGAGCTGGTAAAGACAAGCAGCATTACATTTTAAACTGGGTTTTGTTTTAAATGTAGTTAGTACCATAAATAAAGAAGTGGAAAGGTGTCATGCTATTTGTCATTACATATTTAAATTCTCTTCACAATGTAAGCTTTATGTATCTGAGATGTAAAGTGCTTCTTGCTATTAGATACGAAGTTTTTTCCCATACAGTAAGTTCCATAACTGATATCCTTTCACTCCCAAATTTCAGCCACACTAGACACTGTTCCAGAACCACCATTCAGAGCGCGATACCATAGTCTTTCAAGACTGAAGGTTGCCAACATAAAGCTTCTGTATATATTCTGTTACTTGAAAGTTCTCATTCCAGCGATGGGATTGATTGTCTGTCAACTGTTTAATTTTTTTCTTAAGTCCATAATTGATTTTGCTTAAACACATCAGATCTATAAATTATATAAACTACGTTTCTTACATAATTTAAAGGAATCCAATTTTCCATTCATGCTGAAATCCAAAGCATATACAATAACAGCCAAAGGTGATTTATTATGCAGTCTTTCTTTATGTCTATCTCAAAATATTAACAGATTGGTCTTAAGAAATGTTTGTACATAATATTTTACATGGCCTCTGTAATTACTTCTAACGTATTTAGATGCCAGACAGCCACTATTCTAAGAATGACCACACCATAGAACTACTGTTTATTTCTCATTTGACAATTTATGCAGATTGAATCAATTGACTAGGAGTTTTTTTTATAGATTTATAGCCTTATTAAATTTCCAAGCTTCCTAAAGGGATTTGACCTTCCTGACTTCCTAGTAAGCAATCCCCACAGTTTCTACAAATTCTCTCTCCCAAAATTTAAAAGTGTTTTACTTTCTAGGCCGTTTTTCACTCACATTATATTCTGTATCTAAGGCTCTTGTGGTCCCTATTCCCAACCTGTTCAGCAGCAATTCCATCTATAACCAGCTCCTGGAAATCATTCAATATTAAATCAGCTTCTGCTTCCACTCTTGTCAGCTCTCTGACTAAGTGTTCTAAGGTACAGTCATTTACTGTATCTAGAAAGGTTGTCTCTTTGTAATGACTTAAATGTACACTAACCCAGTCAATGTGAGGATAATTGAAGTCACCCATTATCACAATGTGTTCCCCTCTGGTTGTCATCCCGACTTCTGTGATCAACTTAGGATCACCATCAGAACTTTAGTCTGCAGTGGGGGTGATTTATAGGGGGTGGGCTTTTTCACATTCAGAAGTGATGTTCTCTACCTTCAATTTGAAGTGATAAAAACTGATACATTTCAGCATTTTACCACCTAATTCCCACCTTGTACTGCTGCACATGTAGACCTAGCTGTAGTTTGAAGTAATCAAGTAAGTAGCATAGCTGGGCAAGCTGGTGTCTGGGACCAGGTGATGCAGTGACACCTCCAAGCCATTGCCACACACACACACACACACACACACACACACCCCGCATCTGTGCTTCACTCCCCCTCACTTCTGAAAGGCCCTGGCCTCCAGACCATTTGGAACTGTACAGGTAGAAGGGCAGGTGGGAGGCCCAATTTTGCAGCATTTGCCACACATTTCAGGTAAGAGGTGTCACAGATACCCCAGTGGAGACTGTGGGAAACTGCCACTCTGTCACAGAGGGGCAGTGTACTCCCTCTGCCAGATTAACTACACCAGGGTGTCAAGTGATGAATATGCAAACATACGTCATCCCTTCCTATGTGTGATGACAGATGCAGTATGAGAGTGCAACTACTGGTGTAGAACCGAATTTCCTCTTCTCCAGCAGGAAGTTATGTCAAGGTATGTTTGAAGCTTCATTGCTAGGTGTGAATTGTCCTGGGCTGTCTATTAACATTCAGTTCAGGTTTCTAGGCCTCCGATCTTTCTTTCTGACACTGTCCTTGCACTACTTCCTTCACCATGGGATGGAACTGTGTGCTTTTGTCAGAAGCAAGTCTCAAAGCTACACATTGTACGAATGTTTCCTACACTTTTGTCCATGGCACTTGACCCATGAAAAGCTTTGTTAAAAGGGAAGAACATTAAAGTGTGTGCCTTCAGCAATTCCATTGCATTTTCTTTTAAGAGACTTGAAAAAGGCTGAGATAATAGAAATAGGTTCCTAATGTTTACATGTCTATGTACATAAATAACCCTGCTTAGAGTAATGTGATTGCTACATTTCTGTCCAGGTGAGGAGACATGTCTCCTTGTTCAGCTGCCTCACCTCAGAGAAATGCTACTCCTCTCTAGAAAATCAGTAAGGATATTTCTCCATCTAAATTCTTTTTGGGCAGTAGAAACGATTGTGGAAGAAAATAAGTTCTCCCAGTAATCATGAAGTCCTAGTGGATTTGGACTCTAAGCTAGTAGAAGAATCTCTGGCACCTACACAGGATGATATTTTAGCAAGAACCAGGAAAACAGTTGAATCAAAGTTCTTTGATAATGAAGATCTTGCAAAGAGTTTTTGCCAGGGAATTCCCTAATGGAGTTTTAAGCCAAAGATGTTGGAGAGCGTTGAAGCTAGGACATGTATAAAGACGCTGCTGAAGTTAATTCAAACACCAAATAGATTCTATCAGAGTTTGAAGACCAAAAGAGTGCTGTGTTTGAGGCTCTATCATTAGAACAAGTTGTTAAGTCAGCTCATGGGAGGTCAAGGAATTTTGGAGTATAGATTAGAACAGCCATTTTCAACCACTGTGCCGTGGCACGCTGGTGTGCCACAAGTGGTCCACAGGTATGCCATGGGAATTTGAGGGAAGGTCATTTATTAGTAGGGCCAATAGGGATGTGAAGCCCCCAATGGCAGCATGGTGTGCCTTGTCAATTGCCTTAAACCTGATGGTGTGCCTTGACAGTTTTATTGCCTTGTCAGTGTACCGTGAGATGAAAAAGGTTGAAAATCACTGGATTAGAAGGTGTAAGCATGAGATCCTGACTTTAAAACTTTGTTTGTCTCATTGTCATGCGATTCATCTTCAAGAGACTTGGTTAACTGGCACAGAATCCCTATTGTTACCTGACTTAAAAATTGCTCCTCTGAGAAATCACAGAAAAGGTGTATGTGTGTTCCCCGCGGAGGCAAATGGTCGGAGTTGCTAGGAGAGGAGTGAGTGTTGTCCTAACATTCGCTGGCCCAGTTCGTGTGTGTCTATCTTTAGTGCACACCATTCACCTGGCAAATGTGCCTTAGCACTGATTAACAATTTGTGGGCTAAACCAGACCACCTGGCAAGATGTGGCGTCCTTGTGTTTGTGCTTGTAGAGTTTCTCTCTCCCTCTTTTTCGGCTTATGGAAGATTATTGTGACACACTCTGAGGCAGCACTGTGACTAAGTGATGTGGTTTTCAATTTTGCATGAAGATTGCCTTTTTAGCAAAACAGAAGAAGCAAACAGCTGAATGGGAGGGGGAAACCAGTGTTTTTGAGGGAGTACTACAATCCTCAAGTTAGTCTCAAAAAACCATCCTCAGGAAAGTCTGAATTTTAAATGCATGAATTTTTAGCCTAATCCAACTCTACTGACTTCTCTCTTTTTCGAATCCTCCCCACATATCCTCTGTCGCAAGCCCCCCGTACTGTGCCCTTTTCTATTACTGATGAATCGTACTTAGAGCCAAACAACATAAGTATGTGAATACCTGTATGTACTCTGAAGGAGTGCTTTCAATTGGAAACACTCCTTTTCCCTAAAACAGCTGCATGAGGTCGCAATCCTGGTCAGAAATGCAATGAGCATGGAGAGAGAGGATCATGTTCCCCCAAATGCTGCATTGTTTTTCTTCTGAAAATTGCCCCACTGAAATGACAGTTTGCTTCCCAAAGCAAGAGCAAATCACCACTTCAGCATTGCAGTTTTCAGAAGGATGAACTTTCTCCTTCCTGTGCACTTCAGTTCAGACCAGGATTGCTGCCCCGTGCAGCTGTCATGAAGAAACAAGAAGGCACTTTCAGAGCATACATTTGTACACTCATTAGTTTAGTTGTTAACCCAGTGGTTCTCAAACTCTCTGGGAGAGTTTGAGAGCCAGTAAGTCCTTGCAGGGGTGGGGGGAGGAGGCAGCGGGGGCGATCGCTCCACATCCACTTTCCCTGCTGCGGGGAGCCCTGCCAGAAGTCGCTCCGGGCTCCCCGCACTCTGGGGAGGCTGCAGGAGGCTTGGGTAAGTGCACCCAAGCCCCTGCAGTCCCCGGAGTGGCTCGATCCTGGGGATTGCACTGCTGCCTCTAGGCTGCCCCCGCCCCTTAAGGGGGCAGAGACCAGGGCCCTCAGGCTGGGGTGTCGCGACGCCCCAGTTTGAATAGCACTGTGTTAACCTTATTCCATATGTTGGAAATGATGTAATTCCTGAATGTAGGCTAAATCTGGTGATCCTATCAGTTTCTGCTGAGCGTAGCACCATTTGCAGAATCCTTCCTAGGGGCAGCCCTACACTTCAATAGTCTTGATTTCCAAGAAGCAGCCACATTTCCTTCTTGTTAACTCAGGAGCAGAGGGACTTAGGATGCTGCCCAATGCTGTCGTATCTGCCACAGTGCACTGAAGGAAACTAAAAACCCTTTACTATGCTCTGTCATGCACTTTTTGCAAGGAGATTCTTTGTTTTCACAACCCCAGTAAATACAACTAGAAGCCCTGCTCTTCCTGGTTTGCAGAAACCATACAATGGAGCATAGGACAGGAGTGGATGATTTGTTTTGTGCTCAAGCAAGTGAGAAGATTAAAGTGGCTCACATCTGCAGTGGGCTGAAAGGAGGTGATGGCAGACTCGGGATGAAGGACACTCAGAATCCATCCCTGCCATTGGGTCTCCAAGGTGGCTCCCATAGTAGAACACATTTTGCAAAATTCACAAAATCTAATATTAAAAAAAAAACTAAACAAAAGAAGTGCCAGGAGCCAAAGGAACAAATCTCAATCAACTGATTGATCAATCAATAACTCAGTAGGGAGGAATAGTGTTTAATATTGAGATACCTGATGAAAAAGAAAAGTCTTGGCCAGATACTGAAATAACAATGAGAGGGTCAAATGAACCCTTCAAGGGCAAGGAATTCATAGTCTGGGAGCCACAACCAAAAAGGCCCAGTTCTGCATTACCTCCAATAGCACATGATGACAGGGGGATATGGCACAGAGTCTCAGAGGACAAGTGGAAGTGGTGGGCAGGTTCATAAGAAAAGAGGCATTGTCTCAGGAAACCTGGTCCTAAACTATTAGGGCTTTAATGGTGAAAACCAACACCTTGGATTGAGCCTGGAAGCATACTGGTAACCAGTGTAGATTATATAAAACGGGCATCCCATGATTCCAGATGTAGGCCCCAATCATAACCTGTGTTGCTGCATTGTGAACAAGTGAAAGTTTTCAAATTATTATCTCGCGTATCCCCACAGAGTACGTTAGCAGTAGTCCGATCTAGATGTGACTCAAGTTATGCGTTCAAGGGTATGTGGTCTGCCTTCACTAGAAAGCTGTTAGTTCAGCTAACAGCTAAACTGCATGTGTGCGTGCAGCTGGCTCACAAGCTGAAGCTATGGGAAGGCACCCCTAGCTGCAGACTGGTGGATCACAAGTTTGCAGGCCTGCTCTGGAGGCAGAAATAGTCTGTCAGTAGCACACTCACTGGGAAAAAAAATCCTTTCATATAAATATCTTTCTTACTAAATAAACCGGTTCCCCAAGGGAGCAGTAAATCGCAAGAGGGGACTGTTTCCTGTCTTCCTTTTCTGTTTGGCTACAGTGGTGTGACTGTTCACATATTATTTGTCAGTTTGCTCAGCCACTTAGGCTCAAGCTACCTGTTACGCCGCGCTCTGTGGCTCTGCTCCATGACCCCGTCTTCTTCACGTTTAGCTGAAAGCAGCCTGGGTAGGCTGCAGGCCACAGCAGAGGGAGAGCACAGAGTGAAGCTGATTAACCCTTCCTTCTGTTATTCTTTATAATGGCTCCAAATCACACCCTCTCCCTTTCTGTTCATTCACTAGGAGGGAAAAGATACACGATCCCAGTGGCTTCTCTGTATCTTTGTCACTTTAGGGGTGCTGAAGTAGTTTATGGAGTTTAAGTTTGAGCTGAAAGAGGACCTGAGGAAAAAGAGTTAAGTAGGCTTTCTCTATGCAATCCTCTTCCTCTCAGGTGCAACCTCCCCAGGACTGCTTTATGGACTCTGTATATGTTTGGTTGGCAACCTTCAGTCTCGAAAGACTATTGTATAAGTCTACAGCATCCGGTATTCCCAGGCGGTCTCCCATCCAAGTACTAACCAGGCCTGACCCTGCTTAGCTTCCAAGATCAGACGAGATCGGGCAAGTGCAGGGTAACAGTTGTTTAAAACAAAACAAAGCAAGCAGAGGAAAGAATGACGTAACATTGAGGGACATGCAGTTTGAGCCTTATGTGAGTGACATTAAACAGTTAAAGGGTCTAACCTTGTAAGGGGTGGGAGCAGGGGAAGGCAGCAACACGATCCCCAGGATCGCGTCACTAAGGGGGGGTGCAGGAACTGGCATGCACTTACCAGTCCTTACAGCAGCCTCCTGGGGGTTTGGGGAGTTCTGTGCGACCCTCCGCAGGGCTCCCTGAGCTGTAGAAAGTGAAAGCGGAGCAATCGCACTCCACTTCTGGTTTGCAATTGCAAACCCCCCCCCCCCACTCCTACTGCCTTCCCCACTTCCCAGCAAGGACTTACAGCGGTTCTTGAACTCCCTGGGAGTTTGAGAACCGCTGATGAAGGGAATGCATTCCATGAAGATTCATGACATATCTCTCCATCGAAGAGCATTTGATTAGTTTTACTGTTCGAATAATTCTGACCCACCTATTTGGGGAGCTGCCTTTAGGGGTACAAATGTTCTTCTTTCAGGCATTTGTAGTAATTAGGACATCTTGGACTACATTTGTGCTAAATTCAACTTCCTGAATTATGCAGGGGTATCCTCTTGAAACCCCCATGAATGAGTGATGGAGTGAATTAGGCCATGTGTGGAGGGGATCAGATAGGACCACATTGGGTTGGTCCCATGGTGATGTGCTCACTGGCCAAACACCCTGAGTTTCTGCACATTTGGTACCTATCTGCATAGGCAGCACTGAACATGGGGAAGATTCCATCATGTGATGTGGAACCCTGTGGGTTTCAGAGTTCCACATCTCATAGGAGAACCCTCTCCACTTTTGGCACTGCCCTCTTCAGGCACATGGAGGCCCAAAGGCATGGCTAACCAACCATTTGCCCCATCACATATTCAGGCATATTCCAGCATGAATAAGGCTTTGGTAAGGCCTAAAAATCTTTTAAGCTAGCTATATGTATCTTTTTCTTAAAGTACATCAGCAATATTTGTCGAGAGTAAATTCAAATCTGCCTATAAAATGCTGGATGATTGGAAAGCCTTTCTCTTCTATAGACATCTTGGCTTAACCTATTGCTCTCTAGAGACTTGCATATAGCACTGAGATATTTCTTTTTTATTTTGAGAATGTAATGCTCAGGCTTCTTTTGTTCTGGCAACTCAGATTTATCTAGTGACTTGTGTTAAATGAAATGGAAAATAAGATATTCAACTCCTGCTTTCCTTTATATTCTCCTACATATTAGAGCTATAGAACTTAGGTGATGTCAGAATGTAAAATGAAGTTTATTCCTAAACTTGGAGGATTGACCACTTAAAGTGAAATTCCGTTCCTATTGAGATAAATAGCAACACTCTTTGTGGATCTTAATAGAGTAGGATTGCATCCCTGTTTTGCAAACTTACAGCTTTTCCTTGCAGAAACAAAGTTCAACAGACTTTTTATATGATCCATCCCTAACCACTTGGAAGTCAGTTTTCACTGGGATGTGAAGAGACGTGCATTTTGGAAGATTTAGGGTGCAATCCTGAGGTGCCCTTGGGCTGGCGCAAGTCCCTTGTGCCAGCCCAGGAGGGCCTCCTTGTGAGTTGGCTGGGCTGGTGCAGGGATGCTCACCAGCCCATGGAGGCTGACTCTGCTGGGGAGCTTTGCGTCGTCAGAGCTCGGTATCACTGTATAGATACTTTGTTGGGTTAATGCTAGTTGGTTTTGTCCACAAAATGCACAACTTGTAACTTGCCACGCCAAGGACGACCCACAAACCATGTAATGTGCCCTGTGGGGTCTTTGAGCAGCACCACCACCATCATGGTGTTATGAAACATGGGCAGCACAATCCTAATCTGTGCTGGTACAGCATGGCCAAGTGGTCTATGCTGTATCCAGTGCAGGTAATGAGCAGGCTGGACGTCTCCTTAGGGTAAAGGAACAAATGTTCGAGCCCCAGTCTGCTCAGCTGAGCTATCTGCACTAGCTAATTCCCAAGCACAAGTCCGAGAAGCCCTGTGGAGGGCTTGCAGGCCTGAGTCAGGGGTTAGAATATGGCAGAGACCTCATCCACTGCTTCCGTTCCCTCCTGGTTCTGTTCCACCCCCAATCTGTCCTTCCCCCACCCAGAAATGCCCCCTCCTTGCTTCCATTCCACCTTCCCCCAGCACCACTCGGTACTACACTTGCCTCTGCTGGCAACTGGGGGTCTGGACGCAGCACCAGCAGGCTGGTGCAGGCTTTTCCACTGGTGCTGCTTATATGCAAATCACTGCAAACATATTTTGCTGTATCTTGAATCCATAATAAGGATGATTGCAACTGAGCCTGGCTGTGCAACTGTGTCAAGAAAGCTGCAGTGTTTTAAAAACTCTGTTCTACCCTCCTCATTCTTTGAGGGCAAAATGGTTGAAGAAATATGAATTAACTTGTACATGTACAGTTAAGAAGCTAGAACCTCAATCTCTGTCCTTGTATTTATGTCTCTGTCTCTTTTTGATAGAAATGGACTTCTATAACTTTAAGGGGAAAGGGCAGAAGAATGTCTTTTGTATTCTTACCATATCACACCAAGGTGAAATGTCTTTTTCTGGGAAAAGGTGCTTTTGTATGGCACAGGTGAGCAGTCGCCTGTTAGTTTTCTGCTTGCCTTCGGGCTAATCTGACTGGCTTTCTGATGAGACTAAGTATCTCTATACAGAGCGACAGCAAAAGGAGCAACTCTCCTGGGGGCAATGTAGGACTATATGAAAACCTGCTCCATACCTATATCTTGCTTGTCTGCCTGTATCTTATTAATATTTGGAGATGAAATTGCTGATGGCAGGAAGGAGGAATTAAGACAGAAACGGAGAAGGAAAAGCATGATCTGTTAAATAGGAAGCAACATTGCTACAGGGTTTCTGACAAAGGGTCAACTTTTCACAGAAAAGGCTTTGGCACAGCTGCCACCTTGAACCTAAACATTTTTACCAGAGTTTCACATTTCTGCATTGCTGGGGGAAGGTTACAGTTTTAAGGAACATATATCTACTTGCTTTCAGCCAGGGAGAGTCCAGAATTTTGAAGGCACAAGTCCATGGGGTCAGATGACTTGCAGCATAAAATGTGTCACTGATCCCGATATGCTTCAGTGTTCTTTGTTAAATAGCAGCTGGACTGGGTCCTTCTGGGCAATAGGTGGCAATAGGACTCTGGTGGGCAATAGGGGATGTTAACTGCATGGTTTGTCGTGGTCCCAAACCATATTGGTTTCGCCCATAGCTGCTGTTGGCCAAGGGGAAAAAGTTCCCATTGGTGCCAACAAGAGCTTTTTTTCCCCTAGGACACAAAACTTGTGTGTCTTCATAGACAAACAGCCCAATTCTGTTGTTTATGGTCTGCTGGTGGAACATGTGTTCTTCCCCCAGACCATAAACAGTAGATTGAACTGTGAGCCACACTTCTTTAAAGGTATAGTCATGTTCTGGGTCCTGAGAAGAATATAGGGTTTGAAACACTCCACTCTTTTGACTAAACTACTCTCCCACACCAGCACCCTTTCCCCCTTGGCAGGGCTTGTCTGTATTTTGCCAAAATGCTAGTTGGTATGCTCTGCTGTAAGCAAAAGTTTGTTAGTGCAGTGTCTGCAGGTCTAGGATTGCACAGAAATATATTGGCATAGTACCCATTTGTTTTAATGGGGAGGGGGCAGAAAGACACAACATGGTATGCTTTCACATTATTCTGTATGCTTCGTTGCATGCTCAAAACAAGCTGGAAAAAGAATACAGTGTGAGATGAAAAACTTTGTTTCTGTGATGTGAAATATGTTACACAGTTCAAAGGACTGGGAAGAATCAGGCTCCTAGACTTATGAGTTTGTTATAAATTGTTTTAATTTGGTTTATACAGTTCACACTACTTTCCCAAAGACTCTCAGAGGTAATAGCCATATTACATAAAAGATATGAAGTCCAACCCCAAGAGCTCACATTGTGAGAACCAGTGAACATGTGCAAGGTCATCCTTTGACAACTGTAACGTGAAGTGATGACTTGCATGAATCAAGAAGCCTTCAGGAGTTAAGCCTTCAAGGCTTTCATACTGCCTTCAGTCCCCTCATGCACCATGATCTTCAGTGAAGCTGGTTCACCTATTCAGGTGTACATCATCCACTAGCAGTCTCATGCCACGCCTTCTCCCTGTAGCCCTGTACTGATGCTATCCTCAGTGTGGAGACAACTGTGTGAGGAAAGACTGCCCCCTCACATTGGTCCCAGCATTTGTGTGCAGCAGCAAACACAGTACCCAGAAAGAGATTTTAGAAATGGGCTATGTCAGAATGCCAGATGCAAGGGAGGGCACCAGGGTGCAGGTCTCTTGTTATCTGGTGTGCTCCCTGGGGCATTTGGTGGGCTGCTGTGAGATACAGGAAGCTGGACTGGATGGGCCTATGACCTGATCCAGTGGGCAGTTCTTATGTTCCTATGAGATTCACCCCATGATGGGATTTGAGATCATAGGGAGGGTCTCTCCCTAGGTACAGTGTTCAACACTGCTGAGGAACACTGTAGATGCAGGGGCAGCATTCCAGGAACACATCAGTGCAGGACCAGGCTTCCTGGAGTGTTTTCTCTGCCCTCTGACCAAACTTTTGTCTATATATGAAGATGAATGCCTGAAAAAGGCTTGTTTACTGTGCATATTTTGGCAACTATAAGAGCATTACTTTTTCTCTGATGGCACCTTCCCCTCTGGAGTTCCCTCCCAAAGAAGGTTTGCTAGATTTGTTTGGTAGCAACTGTTACCCTGCATATGCCTGATCTCGTCTGATCTTGGAAGCTAAGCAGAGTCGGGTCTGGTTAGTACTTGGGTGGGAGACTGCCGGGGAATACCGGGTGCTGTAGGCTTATACTATAGTCTTTTGTGACTGAAGGTTGCCAACCAACCAGATTTGTTTTACTGGGACATTTGGACAGTTAGGGAAAACTTTGTTTCACCAGGCCTAAACTACATTTAAATGTGGAGTCTTGTTACTGATTTTGATATTTGTATTCCTACCCCCTCCAAGAGCTCAGAATGATTTCATGGGATTATTCCATTTTTTTCTCACAACATCCCAGGTGAAGTAGTGAAAAACTCCAGAGGAAAGTCATCTTAGGGTGCAATCCTAACCAGCTTTCCAGCACCAAAGTTAGGGCAATGCAACTTTTGACATAAGGGAACAAACATTCCTTTGCCTTGAGGAGGCCTCCATGACTGCTACCAAACTGCAGGATGCAGCACATGCCCCACTGATACAGCTAAGTCGGTGTTGGAAAGTTGGTTAGGATTTGGGCCTTAGTCTGCTAAAGTGAATTTAACAGTGTTCTAAAGACTTAATACACGTATTGTGGCATAAACCTACCTTGTCAAACTGTGACATAGTTTTAAGGATTCATGCATTTTGCATTGTCTTTTTATGTTGGAAAGGGGCTTGAAAGCTTCTGGAAGGCTAGAGACAAGAAATAAATGATAAAATGAATCAATACCCCCTGCAATACATACCCCTGCAATCAATACCCCCTGCAATTTAGCATGCAATACATGCATGCTAAAAAAAATAGGGAGTAGAGTAGGAAAAGGAAGGAACTCCAACTAGTCAAAATTGGACTCTTAATGGTCAAGGTATATGAATGACAGAGAGCATTTTGAGCTAAAATAGAATTTGTCCATATTCTAGCCAATATTTTTTAAATACACATCACCTTCATTAGCTCTATTCTTGTTCTTGACATTGCATAATCATCTTAGAGGTTAAGATTCCTTCAGTTTATAATAGTCACCACTTTTGTTATGATGTGCTTCATTGGGGTGGATTTATTCTGTCAGTGTGTTGACAGCTATTCACAAAGAAGCTCTCCCATATTCCTTCACTCAGCTAATTCCACTCTCCCCGACCTATCCTACTTACTAATTTATGAATTGATGAAGGTTGTATTCTAATTTGGTAAAGCTGATATAAAACATAAGAGTAGTAGACATGAAATACTGCAGATTCATGTTGCCATAGAAGCATCCTTCTGTTTACGCTGCTCTTGAAACTGATAGGAATGGTGCAGAGGGGTAGACTTTCTTATCCTTTTTATGATCAGTTTATATATATGATCCCAAACTCTCTCTCCTCTTTTGTGGTCCATCCATCATGAGGAACATAGTTGCATGCAGGATACACACACACACACACACACACACACACACACACACACTGGCACATTCCTGGATGTAGCCAACATTTTGATAGCAACCTCTGCAGCAGCGTGAAAAAGTGTCATTACAATTGTAGAGATCTTTACCATGAAGCTGCATCTGATGATGCACTGGGCCACACATGACATCTTCCACACTTCATTGGAGGAATCCTCATGGCTGAAGAAAGTTTGGATTGCTTTAATGACAAGACCTTGTCAACAGACCCATAAATATCTGATTCTGTGTCTTAGAATAAATTATGTACTGTATGGTTCACTGCGCCCGATCCTGGATGACCTCGCCTGTGGCAGACTTCAGAGGGGCAATTTTCTTCTGTGTTGGACCTAGGGCCTGCTTGATACCATCATACATCCCCTTGATGTTGCCCGTGTCAGCTGCTATCTGTATCTCGGAACAGAGCTGGAGCCAGTAGTCGTTAGCACATCTCCTGGCAATCTGTTGGACTTTGCTGCGAGCAGTTCGGAGGACCTGCAGGTTGCGCTCACTGGGACAGGCCTTGTATGCTGCTTGAGCTCTCCTCTTTTCCTCAATGACTGGTGTCAACTCCTCAGAGTGGGCTTCAAACCAGTCTGCCGCCTTGTTGGTCTTCTTGCCGAATATGGACAAGGCGGTGTTGTAAACGGCATTCTTGAAATGTTCCCATCTGTTGGATGCGTTTGCGTCGGCCGGGCCTGGAAGAGATTCCTCAAGCGCTTGTGCAAATTCCTCCACTTTTCTCTGATCCCGGGTCTTGCTGGTATCAATGCGAGGTCTTCCTTCCTTTTTCGTGTGATACAGTCGCTTTGTTTGCAGTTTCACTCTGCTGCACACCAGGGAGTGGTCAGTGTCGCAGGCAGCACCATGATAACTGCGTGTGATCTTGATGCTGGGAAGGCTGGAGCGTCTGGTGAGGATCAGGTCGAGCTGGTGCCAGTGCTTTGATCTTGGATGTCTCCAAGAGACTCTATGTTGGGGCTTTGTGTTGAAGAATGTGTTGCTGACACAGAGACCGTGATGACAGCAAAACTCTAGCAGGCGTTGGCCATTTTCGTTCATCCTCCCAGTGCCAAACTGACCTAAGCAAGTGGGCCATGAACTGTTATCAGCACCAACTCTAGCATTGAAATCGCCGAGGATGAACAATGGCTCTTTTACAGGGATTTTCTTGACAGTGGTGGCCAGGTCATCATAGAATTTGTCTTTGGCTTCTGCTGGAGACGACAGAGTCGGTGCATAAGCACTGACGAGAGTGATAGGTCCTGCTGATGACTGGAGCTGCAGGGACAAAATTCTTTCACTTCCCACAGTAGGTGGGATGATGGATTTCAGCAGGGTATTTCTGACCGCAAAGCCAACGCCATGTTCCCTGGTTTCGTTTGGTGGTTTTCCCTGCCAGAAAAATGAGAAATTTCTCTCCTTGACAGATCCGGAATCTGGCAGCCTAGTCTCTTGAAGGGCGACGATGTCCATCTGCAGTCTGCTCAGCTCCATGTCGATGACAGCTGTTTTGCGTGCGTCGTCTATTTCTTGCAGGTCATCAGAGAAGCCAGGTGTCATTGTCCTAACGATCCAGGTGCCCAGCTTTAGGGCAGTAGTTTTCTGTTTTCTGTTGCATGGTGCAGAGTTGTCGATCCGCTTGTCGGTTTTCACCCTAAACCCCATGCACCCCATGAGGTTAACGGACCGTGGCGAGGCAACACCTTACTGGCTGGGGACTGCCCAGCTTAAGGCAGGCGGTAGCTGCCCAATGAGATGCAATGATCTCTCCCACCGTCGGAAGCAGCCCCTGTCGTCATGCTCTACGCCAATCGAGCAAAGACTTATAACCGGTAAACTGCTGCTTCCCGTGTTGTGCCGACGCCGTATGGCGAAGTTGGAGTGTCCTCTCCAGTGCGCGAAGCCTGGGTAAAGAAGGTATGGAGGATAGGCTGTTACCCATGCAGCAAATCCCCCCTCTCCAGGCGAGGTCATCCAGGATCGGGCGCAGCAGATGGAACGCTGGGTGCAGCACTACTCTGCGCTATATTCCAGAGAAAATGTAGTCACCGAAGAAGCACTGAACAACATTGAGTGCCTGCCTGTGCTGGAAGAGCTTGACAGTGAACCAACCCTAGAAGAACTTCACGTGGCCCTGGACTCCCTTGCCTTTGGCAAGGCACCTGGAAAAGACAGCATCCCTGCTGAAGTCCTAAAATGCTGCAAAGAGATCATCGTCACTGAGCTGCATGAAATCCTCTGTCTCTGCTGGAGAGAAGGTGGAGTACCTCAAGACATGAGGGATGCAAACATCATCACGCTGTACAAGAACAAAGGTGACAGGGGTGACTGCAACAACTACCGCGGCATCTCTCTCCTTAGCGTTGTAGGAAAGCTGTTTGCCCGAGTTGTACTAAAGAGGCTCCAGGTACTTGCAGAGAGCGTCTATCCAGAATCGCAGTGTGGATTCCGAGCCAACAGGTCCACCACTGATATGGTATTCTCCCTTAGACAACTGCAGGAGAAATGCAGGGAACAACGACAGCCACTCTTTATAGCCTTCATAGATCTCACAAAGGCTTTCGACCTGGTCAGCAGAGACGGCCTCTTCAAGATTCTCCCCAAGATTGGATGTCCACCCAGGCTCCTCAGCATCATCAGATCTTTCCACAAGGACATGAAGGGCACTGTTGTCTTCGATGGCTCCACATCAGACCCTTTTGACATCCGAAGCGGAGTGAAGCAGGGCTGTGTTCTTGCACCAACCTTGTTTGGGATTTTCTTCGCTGTCCTGCTGAAGCAGGCCTTTGGAACTGCAACAGAAGGCATCTATCTCCGGACCAGATCAGACGGAAAGCTCTTCAACCTCTCCAGACTGAGAGCAAAATCCAAAGTCCAGCTGAAATGTCTGCGTGACTTCCTCTTTGCCGACGATGCAGCTGTCACTACCCACTCTGCCAAAGATCTCCAGCAGCTCATGGATCGTTTTAGCAAGGCCTGCCAAGATTTTGGACTGACAATCAGCCTGAAGAAAACACAGGTCATGGTTCAGGATGTGGACTCACCTCCCTGCATTACAATCTCTGAGCATGAACTGGAGGTTGTCCATGACTTTGTGTACCTTGGCTCAACGATCTCCGACACTCATTCTCTCGATACCGAGCTAAACAAGCGCATCGGTAAAGCAGCTACCACGTTTTCCAGACTCACAAAGAGAGTCTGGTCCAACAAGAAGCTGACGGAACATACCAAGATCCAGGTCTACAGAGCTTGCGTCCTGAGTACACTTCTGTACTGCAGCGAGTCATGGACTCTTCGCTCACAACAGGAGAGGAAACTGAGCGCTTTCCACATGCGCTGCCTCCGACGCATCCTCGGCATCACCTGGCAGGACAAAGTTCCAAACAACACAGTCCTGGAACGTGCTGGAATCCCTAGCATGTATTCACTGCTGAAACAGAGACGCCTGCGTTGGCTTGGTCATGTCGTGAGAATGGATGATGGCCGGATCCCAAAGGATCTCCTCTATGGAGAACTCGTGCAAGGAAAGCGCCCTACAGGTAGACCACAGCTGCGATACAAGGACATCTGCAAGAGGGATCTGAAGGCCTTAGGGATGGACCTCAACAAGTGGGAAACCCTGGCCTCTGAGCGGCCCGCTTGGAGGCAGGCTGTGCAGCATGGCCTTTCCCAGTTTGAAGAGACACTTGGCCAACAGTCTGAGGCTAAGAGGCAAAGAAGGAAGGCCCATAGCCAGGGAGACAGACCAGGGACAGACTGCACTTGCTCCCGGTGTGGAAGGGATTGTCACTCCCGGATTGGCCTTTTCAGCCACACTAGACGCTGTGCCAGAACCACCTTTCAGAGCGCGATACCATAGTCTTTCGAGACTGAAGGTTGACAATACAAATGGTTCACTATCGCTATGAGGAGTCAACTTTGAAAAATATCAAGTGATCACTCAATTCTGGTACCACCTTCAGTAGCAGATCCTGCAATGCATTCAAATTGTCCATGAGACCATGAAAATCGGAAAGAAAAAATGCTGATGAAACCAAAACTGCTGCTTCTCTGCTACGTACTGAAGAGGGAAGCCACTTTCCTTGGAGTGAGCAGCTTCCCTCTTCAGTAGTGCAGTCAAAAACTTCAAAATAAGGAAGCATGACACACATAATCATGGAGAGACAATCAGGTTTGAGAGTGGGAGGCAACTGGGGAAGGGGTCCTTCAAGTGGCTTCTCCTGTGAGAGCCATAAGGTAAGAAAATGTGATGATCCACCACATGAGTAAGCAAATCAGAATAATGCTTGCCAGGGATTTGCCTCAGAGCCTTCTTCAAGTACATAGAAGTAGGGGTATGCAACACCATCCCCTGTGATTGGCAGGTAGCTACACCACCCTGACATATTAGGAGCTCAGACTGGAGAACAATGCTTTATTTTTGTTGTTCTTCAAGTTCATACTTGAAACCATACTTCAGGGTTGTGTCTCCAGGAATTTGCTTCAAGGATTTGAGTATTGTCAACCTGGTGCCAGCCAGGCCCTGAAAGCAGGATCAAAAGAAGCTGCCTTATCCTGAGTCAGAACATTTTTAATCTAGCTCAATATTGGTGACCCTGACTGGCAGCATTTATCCAGTGTTTCAGGTAGGAATCTTTCTCTACCCTACAAGCAGATGCCAGGGATTGAACTTGTAACCTTCTGTGTGAAAAGCAAATACACTTTGACTGAAACTGCAATCCTATGCACAGTTTCCTGGGCCTTACTGAATACAGTGAAGCCTTGTTGAATACAATGGAACTTACTTCTGAGTAGATGGGTATAGGATTGTGCTGCAAGTTACAGCTCCTCTCTACTAGGAATATCTTCAATATAAGAGGTGTAAAAACCACTGAAGTAGGTGATAGCTTTTAGAACAGGTTGCTCAAGGACCTTCATCAACCATATATTTTTTTAGAGCAGTTTTTGGGGTTTGAGATACATCGTCTGGTTTTTCGGGGGAGGGGGGAAGGAAATTGCACATCCATAAAATTTTTTAATTCTGAGCAACCAGATGTCAAAACAGCCTCAGTGAAAAACTTTGCAGGACCTTCAGAGAAGTGTAACAGATGGCCTAATCAAAAATTTCATCATTATCGCTTATGACACCTTTTGATAGCCTATGGTCTACACCTTTTCAGTGTAGTCATCTTTTGAGATAGTGAACAATATTAATGCTTGAATCTTTCCTGAATGGTGTACATTTAATTAGCTGTTTAAGAAATATGTTATGTTCCTATCAAAGCAACATGAAGTTTTGGTGCATCTGGAGAGCGACACTGAAGCATGGCTATTGCATTGTTATTTATTATCTATGTCTACAATTTCCATCCTTCGTCAGCACGGTGACAAGGTGCTAAAATTGTCAAGGCACACCAACAGTTTTTTGACAACTAACAAAGCGCACCACACTACTGGTGGTGGTGGGGCTAACATCCCGCAGAGGCCATATTAATGAATGACCATCCCCCCAAACTCCATGGAACACCTGCAGACCATTCGCTGCACACCAAAGGACTCTAGTTGAAAACTGTTGATCTGTATCATATGCAGCACAGCTGTAGTAAGAGGAACAACAAGCAATGAAAAGTCTTCCCACCAAGTGCTGCCTACAAGATCTAACTCTTGTGTGATAAACCAGCCAAATCATTAACTGCAGGCTGGGATCAAAAGAACTACTTCAGGTTTGCCTACAAAACTGGGCATGCTCAGTGGAACCTGCAGTGTCAAAAGTGAGCTACCATGTGGCATGGGGGAGTGCTCTTTGAGAAAAGCTAAGATTCCCCCCTAGGCAGTTGGAACTTGTTGCAGGGATCTTTGGATTTCAGCTATTGATTTTGAAAGCAGTTAATTAGAGAAGTTACTAGCCTTGCCGAAGACTCTTTCTGTGCATCCAAAAGTAGACTTACTTGAGCAAAAGGAGGAACATGAAGCAAAGAAAATTCTGGGTTGAGAGCCTGGCAATTAACGCATTAAAAGCCTGGTAACCACTTGGTAATCACCTGGTAATCAGCCCTATTCCTGACAAAGGGCTGGGGAGTGTACAGCATGATGTGTTTAGAGGCCACTTGCTTATGGGCAGCCAGTCTATGAAGTCCAAGCCAGCTGTAGAACTTTTCAGTTGTAGGATCACAAGAAGTATTTGATCTGCACATCCTCCAAGGAAGTCAGGTCAGCATACATGGGGCTTCCCATTTTATCCTCACAAGAATCCTGTGAGGTTGGCTAGACTGAGACGGTGCAACCACCCAATGAGCTTTATAATGGAGCAGGGATTTGAATTCAAGACTTCTGGTCCAAGACCAGCTCTCTTTCTCAAACTCAGTGAGAAAATGGCAGGTAAATCAGCTTCTTGGAGGAATGTATATTTGTGCATTCTCAAACCTTTCAGAAGGGCCAAGCAAACTGTAAAAAATGGAAGGCAGCATCACATAGAAGCAGAATGCTTGGTTTGTGTTGGTGTTCCTTGAAGTAGTTAGTTGCACTCTAAAATTAGTGTTTGCAAACAAGGGAAGCTGTCACTGAAATAGGTGTTTCTCTTTGTATGTGTGTGAATGCATCCCATGAATGAACAAGGATTTTTTTTAAGTTTGAACTTATGAGAACCAAAGCACATTGCTATGTAATAAGGCCATTCCTCTTTTCCCTTTAGAAAAGTACTGAATGAATGTCCCTAGAGAATGAGTCTGATTTTTATAGGTTCCGCTATAGGCACAGGCAGATCTGTCCTGTATCTCCCATCTTATATAACACAATTGTTTCAAGGTTGACCTAGCAAAATAACTTCATAGGGATATGATCCTGAAATAGTTTTTATCTGTTTATTCATTGGCCTTTCTGCAGATTATCCACATCAAAGATTTCAAGTGTGTTAGAGTAATCAGGGTATATTTTTCAACCCAGTTACATAAATGTCCTCTGATATCTTGTGGCAGGGAGTTTTGAGATCCAAAGAGCAGTGTGTGAAAAAGGCAATTCCTTTCATTAGTTTTAGGTTGCAATCCTATACGCACTTACCCTGGAGTGCATCCCATTGAACTCCATGGGACATACTTCTGAGTAGACATGCATAAGTGCTGTTGCAAAACAATTTCATAAGTTGCCCTTATTTAAAATAATAAATGCTTTTCTGTGTCTTCAAATCCAGCCCAATGTACGTATTTTGATATCTGAGGCAGAGAAGAACAATAACATAGTGATTAGCACAGTACCATCCACTGGCAACTGTTCTGTGTAACCACACTGCATGAAAGAATATTGCTCTTGTGCAGTCCCCCTTTATTTCTGTGTAGCTTCTGCCTAGGGAACATGTATAGTAGATTGTGCCCTAGGAGCCCTGCCTATCTTCAGTCATCCTGACTCCCTTTCCTTATGGTAGGCTTGCCTCTGTCCATTTTTCTGAAATCTCAAAATTGGAAAATTTTACTATGTGACAATTCCCTCTCCCACCATTCTGATACTTTCTTCTTAGACACCTCCATAAACATATAGAGTCATTTCCACATTGGAGCCGTATAGTACTAAGAAAGTATTACTTTTTTGTAGTTAGCTAGAAACAGAATGAAAATGGAGATTCGATACAGCTCTTTACTATAGTGCTGTACTTATTATCCAGCAATGTTATTCGCCAGGGCCAAGGATCTTCCTATAACTTTATACTGAAGTTGGGCATCCCAATCCTTAACTTCCCAGTGCCTGCTGGAGCAGTGAAGCCAAAGCAGCTACTGATGTATCTGGATGGATGCTGGTGGATGCTGGGAAGCAGCCAGAGGTCTCCTCAGCGGAACATCTGTTCCCTTCTCCCTGGGAAAGCCCCAAGACCCGCAATCGGACTTCTCAAGTCTGCACTGGCTATTTTGCCAGCATAGACAGAATCCATGTCGGGCCTTCTAGCCTGACAGAGTTCAGGATATGGGTCTGCTGATCCCACCTTCTCCTCCTCTGGTTCCTCCCCCCCACCCCACTCTTGCTCCACCCTCCCCCACCCCCCAGAGGCTGCACCACCTCTGTTGGTTGCACTTATCCCTGGTGACAGCATGTCTTCTTCCTGCCGGCATTGCGCCTGGTGCCTGACTGACGCAGGCCCAGTGCCAGAATTCCTTACTTGCCGGGTGCTATAAACATGCTTTACAGCACTTTTACAGCACCCAGCAGCAGCACTAGGGCTCAGCGCTGGCTAAGTTCAGGATTGGGCCCCAAGTCATTTTCCACAGTGAGCTCAGGATCAGGGCCAGTATAAAAGTGACAGATCTTACTTGCAATTATGTTCTTCTCCTGGGATCCTCTGCAGTTTAGTCAGCATTTTACGTCTCGTATTGGCTAGCCTCTACTAATAGATTTTCCTCTAGAAGGGCACATAGCCAGAGAGCAAGTGGGCACATTCACGACATGGGAGAAATCATCACATTATCATCCCTTACCTATGGCCCCATTATTTAGCATCATGGTTTACCAAGCCCTGCTTGCAGTGTGCTGTTGCAGGAAAACTTGGAACCGTCTAGAATCTGTCTCCAGAAAATTGGCACTTGATTTTATTTGGGATGCTAATTGAGTTGGCTTGTGTACAGGCTGTTACAGTGGCAGAATCCCACGTTCTGATTCCAGGTTTGATATAGGACACTTTGTGCTGCCTTAATGTTTGTGTTTCAGCATTTCCATCTCAAAAAGTGAGGTTAATGATGTCGTATAGTCCGGCTGCATAGTTTAATCAGTTTCCAGTCTCCAAGTCCTTATATGGTTTTCATTCTGTACTCTCTAAATGCCTGGTTAATGTTTGCAAATGATTTAGAATTGAATCTTGGTGGTACAACACAGCAAAAGCAAATGTTTTGGTGCCTAAAATGTAATTTCGTATTAATGCCACCATGTAAGACTTATGCATTTCCATCCAATCTAAGAATTAAATATTTAAGAATTTAAGAAAAAAAATTCTGTCTAATTTCAGTCCATTGTGTGTTCATTGGAATGCCATCCTTGTAGATGATTTTTCATTTGCCTAGTAATACAGGACCAAGGTCATTTGATTCTATGATGGTTGTATCAGGCTGACCTTTGGGCTAAACTACATTAACAGCCCAACCTTAACCAGTCTGCCCGCCCACAGGACAGCGGTGCCAGAATGGCCACAACTGTATCTTTCGGAGACAGGGAGGCAGCCAGACGTCTCCTTGGGGTAAGGGAACATTAATTCCCTTACCCCCATGTCAGACCAGGGCAGCCCCTATGGGTCTACTTGGATCTGCTCAAAAGCTAGCGCAGAACTGAGGAGACCCATGTAGTGCTTCAAGGTGCAGTAGGCAAGATAGATTGTGTAGTGAAAGCCTCCTTTGCCTCCCTGCCCACCTCCCGGATCTGAACTGCCCCCTGGACCGCTCTTCCCTCGCTCAGTTACACTCCCCTCCTGCCCCTGTTCCACCCTCCCTCTGCCTCCCTGCTATCTGGTAGTTCATTTATCCTGGTCCTTGGGCCCAGTACCAGTGCTTGTGGAAGCCTGCTGGTGGCATGGGCGGATCCAGGGGAGGGGCCATAGATTCCTCCCCTCCCCCAAAGCTGTCACCCTAGTGGGGAAGGGCAGTGGCAGAAGGCAAACGGGGATCTGAGTTTCGTTTCTCATGGGCCATCCAGCACTTCTGGACAGCTTTTTCTGTGAGCCGCCTGCATTCCTCTGCTGCCCTCTGGCAGGATCTCTCCACGGGGCACCGCTGGGTGCCTGGGCGCCCTCTTGCTGCTGCTCCAGCCCTGGCAGGGCTGGGCAGACATGCCGGCCAACTGAACCTCTGCAGACCTGCAGGGCACCTGGCTGTTCCAGGCGGGTAGCAGGCGGGGATCCTCCAACTCCATGTCAACTGTCCGGGCAGAGCGCACCTCCAAAGTCGTCTCCTCTTCTCGTACTGTCTCAGGCTGAAATCCTGTGCACACTTTCCTGGGAACAAGCCCCACAGACTATAATGGGACTTGCTTCTGAGTGTACCTGCAGAGGATTGGGCTCTCTTAGGCTGCAATCCTGTCCACACTCTGTCCACACTCAAGAGGGCAGCTCTTGAACTGGGAGCAAGCCCCATGGTCACTATAATGGGACTTACTTCTGGGTAGACATGCAAAGGATTGCAAAGCTATCCACATTTACCTGGGAGCAAGCCCTGTTGACTATAATGGAACTTACTTCTGAGTAGACATGCATGGGGTTGCGTGTCTCTTAAGACAGCAGTCTGTTGTCCCATCACCCCCCCCCCATTGGCAAGAACTGCAATTAGCCAGCTGGAGCTGTTAGGGCAGGCACGCGCATGTGCGCACGCATGCACGCACACACACACACATAGTAGAACCAATTAAAAGTCAAAGCATGAGCAAACATTTCTTTTCAGTTCACTCTCATATTGGATGTTAAGCATCCTCCAAAAAGGTGGGTGAATGGGGAAAAAATAAAAGATGTTTCATGGTGAAACTGTGGGAGGGGGGTAGACATGCCAAGGTTTGGGTTCTCTTAGACTGCAACACTATCCACATTTTCCTGCGGGGGGCGGGGGAGAAAGGAGGGCAGCTCTTGAAGTGCTCCTCTATTCCTACATGATGAGAGAATCCCAACCTTTCCTACCTTGAACTGGGGGCCCAATCCTATCCAATTTTCCAGCACTGGTGCAATTGTACCAATGGGACATGCACTGCATCCTACAGTGGAGGGGCAGTCATTGAGGCCTTCTCAAGGTATGGGAACATGTGTTCCTTTACCTTGGGGCTGCATTACAGCATCACTGGTGCTGTAAAGTTGGATAGGATTCGGCCCTTAATTACGAGGGGATTAGCTGGTCCTTGGTGGAAAAAGAACAGCTGCTGTTGTAGAATGTCCCCGTTAAAGGCATAGGAGACCTGTGGCTTCCCACATTGAGTTTCCAAAGCAGACTTTCCACATTAAGTGTGGTATGGGCTTGTTGAAGAAGCAGAAATCTGGCTAAAAAATTATCTTGTTTGGAAGTGTTTGTAACAGATTAGCCGTACCTTTGTTTTGAGTCTGATTTAAATATGATATGAGGACAGGGTCATTTTCTGGGCATATTCACAGAGGAGAGATCTGTGTTGATGTCAAATGCAAAATTAGAAATATAAGGAGCTGAAGCCCAGAAAAAATGGTGGTGTTTTTTGACGGGCTTGCAGGATTGGGTGCAGTGATTATAGTCCCTAAAAAGTATCCTATGCAAATGTGCCATTCTGAGCATTACAGATTTCATATTATAATAATGATGAATGATATGTCCAATTTAAGGGCACCTGCTGGAATGGGGAGCAAAGTTGGGAGAAAAGGGAGTGCCCACTGGGTGGGGCATCCAATGTGGCAGTCAGACTGGGAGCCCAGGTCTACCCTCACAGCAAATCTCAGCCATGGATGCCACAGGTTCAACTGGGAGCCCTGGTCTCTCCACTTGGTTGACCTGGGCTTTGGAGTTAAGCTAGTGCTCATGCCCCCCCCCCCCAACACAAACTCTGGATCTGCCCCTGGCTGGTGGTGACCTCTGCAACAACGATACAGGGCTCTACATGGTTGCAACATGATTTTCGGCACTTTTGTGGCCATGTGCATGCCTGTTCTGCCAGTGGGAGACAGTTTAGGATTGGGCCGTAGTTTTGCTGCTTGCCTCTAATTTTTAGACATTGTAGTCATTGTGATTTTAACTTGGGAAAGAAATCAGGGAGGAATGTAAGGGGGAAAGTGTTGTAGTAATGGATGGCTTCAGTTAACACAGATAGACATGGTAAATTTGTGTTCAGATTATAATAGACCGAGAAAATTTCTAGATATGCCAAAGACTGTGACCTAGAACAGTAAAGGCCCAGTCCTATCCAACTTTTCAATACGGATGCAGCTGTACTGCAGCTCTAAATGTTCCCTTATCTTGGGGAGGCTTCTGTGACTCCCCTCCACACTGCAGGACGCAGCGCATACAGTTGGCTTGGCTACATCAGTGCTGGAAAGTTGGATAGGATTGGGCCCTAAGTCCTGGAACCAACCAGAGGGGATGTACCTCTGGACTTAATCCTATCCCTGAATGTCAGATGCAAGAGAGTGGCAACAGGATACAAGTATTTTGTTGTCTTGTGTGCTCCCTGCACCCAAGGCAGCTGGTGGGCCACTGTTGTGAAGAGGATGCTGGACTAAATAGGTCTTTCTCCTGATCCAGCAAGGCTTTTTCTATGTCCTTCATTTCTTAATAATATGCTTTGTAGTAATTAGGGTAATAAAACTCATTTATTAATAATGAAGAGTTTAAAGGCCAGTCCCACATTTTCTTTACCTTGCAAACATGCATGCCAACCAATCTTGAAGTTTCTATCAAGTTTCAATCTATCACAGTTTCTAAGTAATGAATCTCCTCCTTATTACTTAAGGTCTCTGGATCTTTAATCTCGTTGGTTAATTTGCAAACAAATTTGCTCTGAGCCAAGTAATTTGCAATGACAGGAAGATAATTTGCTTGTTTTTCAGTCAAATAGAAACTCTCTCACAACAAATATGCTATCTTTTTCATGCCTTCCAAATTGTTTAGTAGGGTCGATACCATTCTTTCAGACTTTATATTCACAGTTTAGAATGACAAATTACTGCATTGTCAATCAAATTGTGAGTGAATGCATAGACTGGTGTGTACCAGAAATGCACATTTGGAACTCTCTAGAATAGTGGTTCTCAAACGTTTAGCACCAGGACCCATTTTTTAGAATGACAATCTGTTTGGAACCCACCAGAAATGATGTCATGGTCAGAAGTGACATCATCAAGCAAAATAAGATTAATAATTATAAATAACTGAATTAAAGTAGAACAAATAAGGGGAGATGAGATGGGGAAGCCAGCCCTTTACCACCAAGTGAATTCTGTCTGTAGCCTGCCTGTAATAACCTCAAACACCCCCCTCCCCCCAAAAAACCAAAAATCAGTAAGTTTTTCAGTCCTACCCAATGCCCATTTCATTTTACGTTCTTATATTTAAACCAGTTCAATGTGATTTAGGATGAAATCAGTTTTAAATCCAACATGTTTTTTGTTCAGGCTGAAATTCAAAGAGTCCCTCTAAACAGCATTAAAATCCCAAGTGATGTGAGGGAATGAGACTCCGCTGGGGCGGGGCAGGGGGTGGGGAGTCTGTAAAAGACAATAACCCTTTCCAATAAAGCAACAGTTCCTAAACCTACTAGCATCAGGATGTCACACTATCAGGAACCACCTAGCTTTACAAGTCTATAAAAGAAAAAAAACAAAACACCTTACTAGCTCAAGCCTCTATTTTTGTCCTTTTGGGGCGGGGGGGAGGGCTGCCTTCTGGAGCATTTGTTGAGCTCCACTTTCATCAGAACTGGTGGCCTTGCATTCCCCTTTGCCTGAACTCAAGACAAGCCAATGCATGCATGCTTACTCATGAGTAAGCATAACAGTGTAGCTTAGTTTCGCTTTCCATAGGGCTCAATACATTTGTCAGCTTGGAGGGAGGGACTTCCTTCTTGAGTGTTTTTGGGGGGCTGTGTTCACTGAATTGGGACCATTCTGAGGGCATTGGATTCCTGCCCTTTGCAACCGACCAAGGCATGTTTGCATAGTCATGAGTAAACACACAGTGTGGCTCGGTTTCACTTTCCATAGGGCTCCATACATTTTCCTTCTCTGTCGGTTTCAGCTATGCAACCCACCAACAATCAGGTCCTACCCCACAGTTTGAGAAACCCTGCTAAAGAGAGAAACATGACAGGGTTGAGTGGAGAGGCAGTGGGCAGAACAAGAGTTAAGTACTCCTGTCCCCTGTCCATCCTCCATTCCAGATAACCTCTGCTGAAGTTGCTTTTCTGTTTTGTTATGTTGAGGAAAAAAACAACTGCAGTGCTTTCACGTGCATTTGTATGTAACACACAGTTGGTCTATTAGGAACTTTTCACACTTTGCACCTTACATTTTGGAACACTCTAGTCTGCCACCCAAAGAAGGGTGGTGTGAGTAGGGTTGGTATCATCAGTGTGAAGGGGAGGGGGCAAAACAGGGCTGGGGGAGTGTGGCAACAGCTGGAAAAATCTTCAGAGCCAATGTCTATCAGACTTTCTAATGCCAAGCCCATATTTACCTGCAGCATAGACCTGATCTCCCAAGTGGAGTCAGCTTTTGGTGTTGTCTACAGAGTCAGGTTTACCTGTCTGGGGCCAGAGTGAGGTTCCACCCCACAGGCTCAGCAGCATACCCATGGCCAGGGCCCCACCCTTCTGTCAGCTATGGCAGAGGAGGCTCAGAAGACCAGGTTTACTTGGTTACCCAGACAGTGTAGACCTGGCCTCCCAGTCTTTCCATCTTTTGCTCTTCTGCTTTTGGTGTCACCCCCCCCCCATGGTGTCCTCTGGCCTACCTGAGAGGGAGGAGCTACCCATCTGGACAACTAACCTGGACATGGAGATCCCACTGGAGAACCTTCCTATTCCCCTGACTTGGGGAGGGTTCAGGGTCTCCTCTCTTCCACTGCCCTCAGCAGCTCTGAAGCCTGATGCAGTAGCAGGGCTGAGCCTTCCGAAGCTTACGAGAAAGGTGTTCCTGCCTCCAGAGCTCAGACCAATGTCAAAGATGGGTCTCCCTCTGAACTTGCCACAAATGCCCTTGTCTGTTTAAGGCTGCAATCCTGTTCACTCTTACCTGGGAGTAAGCCCCATTGACCATAATGGGATTAATGTGTGAATAGGCATACATAGACTTGGGCTGTCAAAGATATACCTCCTGCAGGAAGGTGCATTTCTAGAGTCTTAGTTTTTTTTAATCTTTAACCATTTTACAGGGTTGATTTGGACAGTGAGTGGGGTTTGTTTTGGATTGTGGGGGACGTTACAAATATCCTATGCCCTACATGGAATTCTGCATCCTCCTGTTATTCTCTTACATTTGTTTTACCCTTCTTGCTAGTTGCCACCAGAAAGGCTAATTGGCAGTACACCTGCCTAAGCCATGTGCTGACAGCTTCGGTGGATGTGTTTTCCAAACCTGCCACTGTTCCTTTGAGTGTATTATTGCTGCAATTAGCATGATAAATAATGCAAGCATGTGACTTTTCATAATACACCTTTTGCCGAACGGTGGTTCTCAAATGGTTTCATTATCATGTTTTAAGAGCAGGCTTTGCAAGAGGAGCCATATGGTGCCCCAAATGTCTTGATTTTAGATTTCCTGTTTTCAGGCTTGGTAATGCTCAGTCTCTCGTTCCCTTATCTACTCTTGTTTGCTTATCATCACTATTAATTTCCCAAGAACCAGGCTTAAAGGTCAACATTTCAAATCAATAAATGTGTATCAAATGGTAATGCAGGCTCTACAAAGACCTCATAGGAGACTGCTGTTGCTGAAGTCCAACTAGCAGGCATCTAGATGGATACTGTCTATATTCATGTGGCAGGTTAATGTCACTGGTGCATACAGAAGAGTCCACAGATATCCTCTGCTTATTACCCAAGCATTAATCTGTACCCCACTGCACATCAAACACACACGCTTCTTCAGACTCCCAAACACATTCCCACTTGAAATTAATGCACACGTGTGCCCCAAACCATCTCCAAAGCACACTCTCCCTAACATTCATTTGCTTATAATCCATTACTCTTTGTACTGGGAATATAATAGAGATACCTCTGGGCATATGGAGAATGCCATTTCCATTCTGCAGAGCTAGTGCAGTCTACTCGGAAACAGTAGACTGAGCTAAGGAGAAGCGCTTAGAGAATGGATGGCAATGCTCCTCTGCAAGCCTTTTACAATAAAATTTAGCTCTGATTTTCCCAACTCTCCCCCAGTAGCTCTGTTAAAATGCTGCTTTCCCCCCCTTCTCCCTATTTTCCAAAAGCATGTAGGTGCATGAAAATGCTCAGTCCTGCAGGGGAAGAGCAGCCCTTCCTTGACTCCCTCTTCAGGTTGCCTGTGAAGAAAAGGCAAGGTCTATCTAGAGCAGTGGTTCCCGAACTGTGAGCTGCAGCTCCCTGGGGAACTGTGAAAACCAGCCACAGGAGCTGTGGAATCCTCATGAAAACCTGCCACCCCATATAATGTAAAGGATTGTAGTCCTAATAGGTAGCCATAGCCAATGGCCCTGTAGGTCAATGGAGCTGCCAGTCACAACTTTTGGGAACCACTGATCTAGGGATTCCTTCCTTTCTCTGAAAAAAGTAGTCCCAGAGGTCTCCCCAGCAGCAGGGAGAATTTTTCACTTGTCAGAAAGGCCATCTCTGTTGCTGCAGGTGAGGAGGCAACTAAATTGGTTGGCATATTCAAGTGACCTGTGCATACAAACTAAGCCACTTAAATATGATCCTCTTGTGTTACCATTTCTTAAGGCCCAGTTTGCAGTCACATCAAGCCACAAATTGGTGGGGGCAGCCCATCTCCGTTTGCCAGCTTGGCTGCACTGTTCCTTCTCCTTCCACTCCCTGGTTTGGAAAAGTAAGAGGGAAACAGAGGAAGAGGAAATATAGAGGTGTGGAGAGTGCAATGCTGCCAAATTGGAGAGTGGGAGAGGCTAAGGCCTCCTCTGAGGCACATCATTGGGTAAAGGGGGCCACATTTGGCATGCCTCCTAAGGTGTCAGTAGGTTTTGGGTTGGCCTTGACCCTAGCATATCCTACTGAAAGGATCTCAGGGAGCAGGACCCCTACCTGAGATTTGGAGAATGACTGCCAGTCACAATGCTTACTACTGGGCTGAGAGACCAATCATTTGCTTCCATATAAGACAGCTTCTTGTGAGTTGTTATCCTAGTGTGTGACTTATCAAATGAAAAATAGGACAGTCCTGATGTGTGCCATTTCATGGTGGGATTTTATTTACTTATCTATTATGAATCACACTTTTGCTTGGCCCTTCCTCCAGGAAGCTCAGAGCGACATGCCTGTGTTCTGCTTTTAGCTGCACAACAGCCTTCAAGGTGGGCTGGGTTGTGAAGGAGCGACTGGCCCATGCCTTGATATGCTTCCTCTCCTTCCAAAGAGAGTTGCTTGTCCCTTCCCCCCTCCCAAGAATACAGAAGTGACTAAAATATCATTATTAATTATGTATCATTACCTGTGGGAGTTTAAGAATTGTCAAGACTAGTGACAATAGACGTTTTGCAAGGAGAACTCCTGACATTTTAAGACAAGTTTAACTCTCTTTGACAGTGCAGCAATTTTGTTTTCAGTAAAGGTAGTTCCTTCTGCTGTGTTTATGTCATGCGCTGAGAATCAAGATGTTCTTTCCCTCATGTGGTCATGTAATTCCTCAGTGCTTCAGGGCCCAGTCCTATCCAACTTTCTAGTGCTGATGCAGTTGCAATTCAACTCAGAGAACAAACATTCCCTTACCTTGAGGAGGCCTTCCATGACTGTCCTTCCACCACAGGATGCAACACACATCCCATTGGCACAGCTGCATCAGTGCTGGAAAGTTGGATAGGATTGGGCTCTCAGGAAACTACGAACATTTTTTTATTTAAGGATAGCTTAAGCTACATTTTTTTTAAAAGTATGCTTTAATGATAAGAATCACCTTTTGTTTCTCATTTCCCCTCCCCACAGCTATCTAAAGATATCCCCTGCTTTTCATGCATCAAATGGTCACCCTCTCATCTTTTCATTATACTCCCTATGCATCTTCTGTGGTTCAAAAAATAGCCCTAGCATGAGGCGAAGTGGAGTTGCTACATCAGGCATCAGATCTGGGCTGCTGTTAAAGCCAGAGGAGTGGGACTTAGAAAGATCTGACTCATGGGACACAGTGTACCAGAAAGTTCTCCTTCATAAGCCTCATTGAAAGGCATGTTACACCAGATGCATACACAGAATTTTACCCTTTTGATGCTGAATTAATTATCCTGGAACTACCACTACCACCTGGTTTAATATTTACAACATCTATTAAATTTCATCAGTGGTATCCTGCCCATCTGCCAAAGGATTCTAGGCAATGTAATACAACGTAATATCATAGTAATCATTAGTACTACCAGTGGGGGGGAAAAATTAAGCTAATAATAAAACTGCATTGCATAAAAGCAACTCAGTCACAGCAGGCAACTAGCAATTAAATAGCATTTAATGGGGATATAAGTGATGTTTTACAAGTACTAAGAGCACATGTAAATAAAACGGTTTTGTCCTTGTGCTTAGACAAGATCTGCAAGAAAGGGCTGGGAAGAGGAAATCTGTGCAGAAAATTCCAGAACACCAGTGCCACCACTGAGAGAAGCCTGCCCCAGATTCCCTCTTTCTCTCTTCACTTCTTGCAGCAAAAAGGCCCTAGGTGAGGCCACCTGTCCAGTCCAGCCCATAAACAGAAAGGCAGTTTTTCTACACAGAAGAATGGATGAAATCCACACTGTTTCCTGCTTTAATTGTGTGAGCACAAAGGGTGTCAACATTTCTCAGATCAGGTTCTGTGCTAAGCACTCCTAATCTGTGTGTGCAGGGGAAAGTAGGCATACTTTTGAAAGTGTTAACACACACATCACACTCAGAATACAGAGTTAATGTTACTGGGCAGACTCTTTGTGAACAGTAAACCATTGTCTTATCTAATAAATTTCCAGTATGTCTCATTCTACTAATACAGCAGTTGCTAAGTCCCAAAAATAATGATGATGCCACCTTCAATTTCAGTGGTGTCCTGACTTTGATCTGATGAAATGCTTGTTCTGTCCTTTTTCTTTTCTTTTTTTTCTTCACCTGCCACTTTCTAATTGATTGGGGGTTTAGGGGATTATTTTAAGTAATATGTGTTCTGAGTCTCCTAATAAACTGGGTGAAGCAGTAATGTCCTGATTTGTACAGAGAAAGGGACAGGATATGCCACAGCACTCTGTTTCATAAGGATCTTACCTGCTCTGATTCAGGCCCAGTTCAGACATTGGTCCCTGCAGTAATGTCCTTTTTCATGGTAGAGGCAACCTCTGAACCTCAGTAGTTACAGACTTGGCAGTGTGGGAATGGTACCGTGTGTAGACCAGGGGCATGCACTCTCAAGGCCTGCTGGTCCCCACCATATAATAATAATAATAATAATAAAACTTTATTTATATCCTGCCCTTCTCCCTAAAGGGACCCAGGGCGGCTAACAACATGTAAAAAAACATTTTTAAAAACATAAATTAAGACAAATTGCAGATAAAAACATTAAAAACACATTAACAGAGACCTAAAAAAACAGTAGTCAGATTAAAAGACAGAATAAGAAGAATACAAAAAAGCAAGTCACAGAGGAGTCAGGCCTGTAAAAACTACAAAATGTGTAAAAAATGTTAAAAAGGCCAAAGAATCAGAAGGCTTGAGTAAACAGCAGTGTCTTCAGGCCTTGCCGGAAACTCTCAAGAGAGGGAGCCATTCTCAAGTCAAGGGGAAGGGAGTTCCACAACGTTGGTGCCACTACCGAGAAGGCCCTATTTCTTGCAGCCGCCCCCTGGACCTCCTTGGGTGGCGGCACTTGCAAAAAGGCCTTCTCTGATGACCTGAGAGGGTGAGCCAGATTGTACGGGAGTAGGCGGTCTCTAAGATATCCTGGCCCAGAGCAGTATAGGGCTTTAAAGGTCAAAACCAGCACCTTGAATTGGGCCCAGAAACAAATGGGCAGCCAATGTAGCCCCCGGAGAAGCGGACTGACAGAGTCAAACCGCCTAGCTCCAGTGACCACACGGGCTGCCGCATTCTGCACTAGTTGCAGTTTCCGAACCGTCTTCAGGGGCAGCCCCACATAGAGCGCGTTACAATAATCTAACCTCGATGTCACCGTGGCATGGATCACCGTGGCCAGGTCTGCACGATCCAAGTACGGCCACAGCTGGCGCACCAGCCGAAGCTGAGCGAAGGCCCCCCTAGCCACAGCCGCCACCTGGGAATCCGGGAGCAGCTGCGAGTCCAGGAGGACCCCCAAGCTGTGAACCTGCTCCTTCAGAGGGAGTGCAACCCCATTCAGAGCAAGCCGATAATCCAGCACCTGCATCGAGGATTTCCAAACCAGGAGAGCCTCTGACTTATCCGGATTTAATTTTAGCTTGTTAGCCCACATCCAGATCCTTACTGCTTCCAGACAGTGCTCCAGGCCCTCAACCACCACCCTGGAATCTGGAGGAAAGGAGAGATAGAGCTGGGTGTCATCAGCATATTGATGGCACCTCACTCCAAACCCCCGGATGACCTCTCCCAGCAGTTTCATGTAGATATTAAATAGCATGGGGGACAGAATTGAACCCTGCGGCACCCCGCACCTCAAAGGCCAGGGTGTCGAGCAGGCATCCCCCAGCACCACCATCTGGGACCGACCCTCCAAGTAGGAGCAGAACCACCGCAAAACAGTGCCTCCAACTCCCAACTCGGCCAGTCGGCCCAGAAGGATACCATGGTCGATGGTATCGAAAGCCGCCGAGAGGTCCAGCAGGACAAACAGGGACGCACTCCCCCTGTCCAGTCCCCGGCGTAGGTCATCCACCAAGGCGACCAAGGCAGTTTCCGTTCCGAAGCCCGGCCTGAAACCAGATTGAAAAGGATCCAGATAATCCGCTTCATCCAAGACCCTCTGGAGTTGGGTCGCCACCACCCGCTCAATTACCTTGCCCAGAAATGGGATGTTGGAGACTGGCCGGTAGTTATTCAACACAGTGGAATCCAGGGAGGGCTTTTTCAGGAGGGGCGAACCACCGCCCGCTTCAAGGCGAGCTGCAATGTCCCCTCCACCAAGGAAGAATTGACCACCCTCCCCGTCCACTCAGCCAGTCCCCCCTGGGCAGCTCTAATCAGCCAAGCTGGGCAAGGGTCAAACAGGCAGGCAGACGGCCTCACACTCCAAAGGAGTCTGTCCACATCCTCAGGCTGCACAAGCTGAAAAGAATCCCACAACAGTGGACAAGCAGTTGCCAAGGGGACATCAACAGACATTGTCAATGTGGCATCCAAGTCGCGACGAATACGATCGATTTTATCTGCAAAGTGTTGGGCAAACACGTTGCAGCGGCTGACTGTGTATTCCTCCTGGACTACCAGAGGGGCCTGATGAAGGAGGCCCCGCACCACACGGAACAGCTCTGCTGGACGGCTATCAGCAGACGCAATGGTAGCAGAGAAGAACGATCTCTTCGCTGCTACCACCGCCACGGAGTAGGCTCTATAATGAGCACTACTCCGTGTTCGATCGGATTCATCGCGAGTTTTCTGCCACCGTCGCTCTAGACGCCTGCCCTGCCGCTTCATCATTCGCAGCTCCTCAAGGACATGACCATTAAGAGGCTGGAATGCCTGACCAAGGCTTTCGAGTTAGGAAGGGTTATGAGTTGAAATACGGAAATACTGTATCTGACTACTGTTTTTCCATCTCTGCACCACATCATCAAGCTGTTTCTCCCCTCTGGCTCCTTCTCTACTAAATTCAAACATACCCCCACTTCCCCTATTCTCAAAAAACCAGTGGAGAGAACTGAGCATAAACAAAACCTGTGTTGAAATGACACCAAATTCTGGTGTATTAGAACGACTGCAAGATATGAAGATCATAGACTATAATGTCTCAACTATGGAGTATCTTCTGCACAGGCCCTTGAACATCTAGATTGCTATATCCAAAAACTTCTTGTTTTTATATTTTAAACAGGGGTGTCCAAACTTTTTGGCAGGAGGGCCATATCATCTCTCTGACTTTGTGTTGGGGGTTGGGGAAAAAATTAATTTACTTTTAAAATTTGAATAAATTTACATAAATGAATATATTAGAGATGGAACTTATGTGAATGAATAAAGGTGTCACAGTAGCTCAAGGCCTATAAAAGACCTTGTGTAAAGCAAGGCTGGCCTTTCCTTTGCTGCCACTGCTGACGCACAGACACGAAACAGCATGCAGCGGAGAGAGCCCTTGGCCTGCAGCTTGCACGAGAGGTCGAACAGTTGGCTGAGAGTAGTCATGTTGGTCCAGTGCAGGGCTTTAGCAAGTCTCCGGAGGGCCAGAGGCTCATTGGAGATGGGGGCTCCCCGTGGGCTGGATTGGGGGTCCCCAAGGGTTGCAAATGGCCTCCAGGCCAGGGTTTTGGCACCCCTCTTCTAAAATAATTTCATATAATGTCACTTTATTTTCTATCTGGGTCCAAACTTACCCGCCTCAAGGAGCAGCCTGCCCAGCGAGCCCAGGGCCAGGTGCATACCAGGAGGGGCAAGGAAAGCCTCACCAGAGTGTGAGCCATTGGCCAGTTGAGCAGAGCACACCAGGCCCAAACTGCAGGTATCTACAGGAGCTTTCCTGTTCCATGGCAAATACCTGCAGGAGCCTTCCCATCCCTGGGAAGAGGTGACATAGGACCCAGAGGCTGACCAGGCAGGGATGGTGGAATGAGAAAGTGTGTGGGACTAGTCAGGGCCAGGAGAATATGAATGGACCAGGGATGAGAAGGGGCTGGCTGAAGACTGACTGAAAGAGAGATGCCAGAGCTCTTGGAGGTGGAAACCCCCTTCCTGCCTTTGCTCTGAGGCCCAGGGGAGGAAAATGGAAACAGATCAGGTGGTCATGGCCCAGGAATCCCTATGTTGACTACTGAGCCTATACCAGTGGAGACCCCAGCTGTAGACAGGTGTGCAAAACCTCCCTTCTTGGGGCCCTTGATAAAACTAATCTCTTTGTGTTAGAAATGAGGTGGAGAATGTGGCCAAAGGTAGACATATTTAAGTCCCACTGGTTTTACTGAGAGAGGTGGAAGTGCATGCCTGACTCTTCTGATGAAAGAGTGCTTCTGCAACAAGATGGCTTCATTTTCACTGGATCATGCTCAGATTGTTCAAGCTTATTTTTTACCTGGAGAAATTACCTTCTCTATTTCAGTTGAAACTTTAACAAGTCTTCATCCTATCTAGCCAAGAAACTATTCTATTGAGTTTTAGCAGAAATCACTCTCCTCTTTGGCCATAATCCAACACAGAGTTAAGCACAATTAAGCCTGTTGGTTTTAGCTGTTGGTTTAAGTATTGGATTGTGGCCCATATTTACAACTTTTAATCTTTGGATCTTGAATACCAAGTCAGTGATATTTTAGAATCAAAATGGTTCATTTCTCTGTCCCAAGAAATGACATTGGAGACCACAAGCTACTTCTGTGTGAGTGAGACTCCATGTTTCTAAAACATCAACTGTGTGTTTTGATGTTACCTAGAAGGCTCTAATGCTAGCAGCAGAGGCCCCTTTGGTCTGGTAATATCTGTGATGAAATGAGAGCATTGGGTTTTCCTTTAACCTTTTGCCTAATTCCTTTTCTAGGACATTACAGAACTCATAAACTGATTTTAAAAACTCAGTCAGGTGTCACCATTAACTGTCTAAACTGTTAGAAAATTTAATTAAATCTTCTTATTAACAAACTGAGTAGAACCTCAGTGTGATGAGGTACCTCAAACGCTTAGCAGTGTACTAGCCTCATAATGTCAAGACATAACCGTACCTGGGCACCAACAAGAACTTCTCCAGAGAAGAGAAGAAGCAAGAATCCTGTTGAATTCCTGGAACAGCAACCCCAGAGATTCAGCAGTTTGTGAGGAACAGTTGGTACTTGCCATCCCCTGATGACATCCTGTCAAAGGAGGATAAGATATTGAGGAACCAATAAGTCCGCACCTGTCTAGACCCCTATCCCAGTTCTGGTACTTGCCTTGTGATCTCTGGGATGCTGAGAGCACCAGCAGTGATGGGCCAAAATAGAAGCACCAGTGAGGCAGCACCCATTTGGCTGATTGAGACCCTCTGAGAGTCTTGTTCTAGAAGAGGAGCAAAGTACTGGTATCTTGACTCAGGACCCAGCTGAGTTCCAGGAAGGTGCGGAGTAACCAGCTACTACACATTTTTTTTAAAGTAATGAAGACAGTAAAAGACAAGGTGGGGAGTTGGGACCATGCTGACTTCAATGTGGTTTGCTAAAACATTGGAACCCATGAAGGATCCTGTTGGTCCTTAGGTCCATCTAGCTCAGCATCCTGTTTCCATCCATGGCTTGCCAAGTGCTTCTGGGAAATGTTCCTGCAGGGCATGAAGACAACAGCCCTGCCCTTCATTATTTCCCTCAAGCAACTGGAATGTGTGGGTAGGTTGCCACTAGACTTGGGAGATACCATTATCTTGGGAACAGAACACTGACCTTAGGTGGCTCACTTGAAAAATTTAAGGCTGCAATCCTGTACCTGCTTATTTGTAGATAAGTTCCATTGAACTCAGTGAGATTACTTCCAGGTAAACATGCATTAGCTCAGACTGCATGAATGAAAATCTGCCTGAGGTTCAGGTTTTCTTAAGCTGCCAAATTTTCAACCAGCGCATTACCTAGCTGGTGAATATTTTATAGACCAAAAACGTTTGGTTGTTTCATCAGATGTGTTTTCCACTCCACTCTGTCTCTCTGTTTCCCTTTCTTCACTAAGGAGAAGAATGTTTTTTCTTCCTGAGTATCAATAATTAATCTTTTTAAACTATCCAGACCAGAGGTACAGTTTGGAATCTGACGTCAGTGCAACCTAATAGGAACATACATAACACGTTCTAAGGGAGGCTGGTGGTAACCCAGTTTGTTGGGCCGTAGATATATCTGTTGGGTGACATTCAGTCACTCTTGGCTTTACTGCCTTTTATCTCCATGCTCAAATGTGCTGTGATGCCTTCTTCTTCATTCCTCCCACCTTCTACCTTTTGTGCTACTTTCAGCCATCAACATTCCATCAACAGATACATATAGATTTTGTTTCAATCCAGGTGAGCTCAGCATGCATTTCACCTGGACTGTTTCCATATTGCTTCTGTTGTGTTTCTGGATGTTACTTTGAGGGATCTTTTGTGCTCAGTGACAGCTCAAGTTTATGTATACGTACCTGGTACATTCAGCCACTTTTAAAAAACAAATTGTTGTGGTGCTATTCAAGCCTGAGATCTTATTTCACCGCTGTAGTTTAACTGGAGATTTCAGTTTCAGGATGAAGTCATTCTCGTGCCAAAAGATGCAATCATGCTTGGAAGTTGAATTATTTAGAGTTCCGCTTAGCTATTTGCATGTGCTTGAGCAGCAGTAAACATAGCCCAGTACCCTGTAGGCAACTGCAGCTGTTAGGCAAAAAGCAAACCCCCTCCCACTCAGAGGCTGAGAACAGTCTGTAAAAGAAGGGGTGCCCTTCTGAACCAATTGTAGTGCTAGACTCAAAGCTGCCTGTTTGTTTTTTAATCAGTCCAGATCAATGCAAATATTTAATAGGCAGTGTCATGTAAAAATGTGGGCTGTGAACTGAGAGGATCCCTCTTCAGCTATGACAGTACTAGGTGGCCTTAGGTAAGACATTATAATCTCAGAAATATGGAGAAAAGAATATTGGCTTACTTTTCCTGCTGGCTATAAAGATTCCTGAGAAAAAAAGTATGTGAGTTGCTTTCAACACTCTGAACTATTTTATAAGTACTTTATAATTATTACTATTCTGCTCGCCAGAAACCCGACATTGATTAGCCAGCAGGACTGGGGCCTGGTTGAAGAGAGGGATAGAGCTGTGTGATGATAGTTAACTGAAGCAGTGGCATAGCTAATGATTGTGTAACCCGGTGCCAAGCTGAAAGTGTTGCCCTGGAAGTGATGTCACACCCAGGCTTTTTAAAAAATGAAATTGGGAGGAACCCACTTCCTCTCCCCAGCAGCTCACAACCCACTGAGACTGCTGACTCCCCTCAGTCAGTGGCATAGGTAAGGCATCTATCTGCTACCCAGGGTCAAAGAAGATTTTGTAGCCCCCCTGCATGACAAAATCAAATTTAATTAAGTAAATAAATAAAAGTTATTGGTTCCATGCTGTATCATAATAACATCTCATTAGCACTCAGAACAATCAGTCTCATAGGTCAGTTTGGAGTTAAGCAAATCCACTTTTTGTTCCACAAGGCAGTTGTGTTTTCATTTTCTGGTTAATTGGCCATAACTTTTGATAGAAAACATATTCCAGTGCAGTTTGTTTCATTGCATTCTGCATTAAATTACCTTTCCAATGATATATAACATGATTTTCACAATTTTGGGCCCTAGTGTCAAGCTCAGCTTGTTGCCCCCCTAAAGCTTGATGTCCGGTGCAACTGCTACCCCCTGCACCGCCTTAGCTATGCCACTGAACTGAAGCACATCAGATCATTGGGGGGGGGCTGTAGCTCAGTGATAGAGTGCATACTTTGCATGGAGAAGTTCCCAGGTTCAATCCCTGGCATGTCTAGGGAGGGTACAGAAAAATTCCCAACTGAAATCCTAGCGAGCCACTGCCAGCTAGTGTGACTACACTCAGCCAGACAGTCTAATGGCCTTACCATTTAGGCAGAGGCAGCTTCCTCTGTACATCCCCCAAAACCTTATAGTGCTGATTTATATGGACTACAGAACCAAGTGGTATAACTACTTCTTCTTTAGCGTTTGTCCTGTATGGTGGCAGGGTCAGCTATTTTGGATTGGAGTCTCCATTTCTCTCAGTTGTGGGCTTGTCTGGGTGTAGGTGGGTGATTTTCATGTCGCTGTGCAGCGTGTCAAGCCAGCGCTGCTTCAGCTGGCCCTTCAGTGGTTTGCCATTGACCTCCAACTGAAGACGCTTCTGCGCTAGCATATTGCTTTTGGTGCGCAGAACATGGCCATACCATTGAAGCTGGGTTTCTCTCAACTTGTTGGCATTTGGAGCGACGCTGTACCACTGCCGGATGTCGTCCTTGCGGACGTGGTCAAAACAGGTGATACTGCTAATCTACCGCAGCTTCTTTGTTTCCATGACACCAAGGCAACGTTCAACTTCCCTTGTCACTGGCCAGCATTCAGCTCCATAGAGTGCAACCGGCCAGACGACAGTTCAATAGATCTTTGACTTGAGACGGTCACTGATCTTCTTGTCACATATACCCTTCCTGAACTGTATGATTTTAGGTTGCCAGTGAGGAAAGGTTGGATATTTGAATACTCTCTCATGCTCCTCTGCGCATGTAGAAAACTGATGTATCTAGTTAATAGTGAGCCTAGTCCTCTTCCTAACAGTGTGTTGCTCAAGGCAGGGGGTTTTTCCCCCTACTTGTTTCCTTCAGAGGTCAGTGTGCTACTCTAGCTGTGGCAAGATCAACCACTGCAGTAGCAGGATGGTAAAGTGAATTCAGACAAGAATGATGACTGTCAGGCCTTATGTTAGGACTTGTCCTATATGTGAATTTGAAATTTCAGAGGTGACTAGTAGCATTTATCATTGTTGGCTGCAATACTTCTTTTCAGATTTTATTCTGGTGATTTCCATGCTTATTTACTTTTAAGGCTACTTTCTCGTAATGCATTGAACATGAGATGTCCTTGGTAGACTAGATGCTGTAGCTGGTATAGGACATTCTGGTGAGAGCAGAGGGAAATTGATTTCAGTTAGTTTTTAATCTGTAAAATTCAAGTGAAATGGCTCTTGAAGTGAAATGGCCTCTTCCCCTGCATGACCTACAAGACAGGTAGAAGTTCCCTTTTGATAATTTTATGTGCATACAGAACCCAGGCTGTCATGGCAAGTTGCTCCACATGTACAGAACCACATTGTTTTGGATATTCCCCAAAACATGTGTTCAAACCTCAGAAGCGCTCCTTCCATTTAGATTGGATTTCAATAACTGGGGTTTAGCAAAGGTCAGTGAGTGTAATTGGATTCTATGCTGAACTATGATCAAGGAGAATTAGGTTTATATTCCTCCCTAACCATGAAGCTTGCTGGTTGCTCTTGTGCAAGTCGCTGTTTATCAGCCTAACCTAACTCACAGGATTCTTGTGAGGACAAAATTGGATAAGAAATTAATACACCCAAAGTCTTTCAGCGAAAGGATGGGGTAGATATAGGATAAATAAATAAGGTGCTATTGGTCAGTGAATTAGATTTTTAACAATGCATCCTGTTTGTGTATCACTTTTTGAGTGTGCAGAGGAGTTCAAACATATTATCTTGATAATAATCCTTGCAACAACCCTGCTATGCAAATATAACTATTATCCCTGTGTTGCAGCTGAAGCAGAATGGCTCGACTAAGACCAGCCATTCAAACTGAGGAAGTTCTGATTTGCAGATCAGTCTCTTGGCCACCATTCCACCCCATCTCTCCAAGGGCAGTGCAATCTGGAATGTTACCTGATGCCATCTTGGGACCACCGCCTCTGTTCTTAAAAAAAAAAAAAATCTCATACTATACTGCTCCTGTGCTGTTATTAAACCTGCAGGTGCGGGACTTTTTTTACTGTTCCTGTAAATAAAACTGGAAGCTCCACATTTATGAGTTTGACAACAGTGCCTGAGCAGCATGGCATGGTGGGGAGAATGGCGAGTGAGCAGGAAGCAGTTAATTGTGGCTTGCATCTGTGGCTTGCATTGGCAGTGGGTTGGAGGTGGCAGCACCAGCAGATTCAGGGTGAAAAGCATCCTGAATCCTCCATCCCTTCAGACCCCTCTCAATCTGTTGCTGCTGCATCATGGAGACACCAACTATTCAGCCTGTATCACCAGCTGAAATCTTTCTCTGGATTTCATAGCCTATTAAGATCTATACTCAAATGCACATTGTTTACTCATTTTTGTTATCTTGTGAGCCGCCTTGAGCCTTGGGGATCGAATGTTATGGAAAACCACCAACAGCATAAAAATACAAGCATTTTTCTCTGATATTGGGAACTCCTGGGGTTGGCAAAGTTGCCAAACTGGTCCACTTAACTTCAAGTCTTGTCTTTTGATGAGTGCTCTTTCTTTCGTTCCACCATTTGTGTGTGAGCGAGAGAGAGAGCTAGCATTGCACTAAACTGTAGATGCACCCTCCCATTTCGCTCTATTTTTATGTTCCTGTCATCAAGCAATTAGAATAATGAATACTTTACAAAACAACAGGTAAGCAGCCTGCATAAAGATAGTATTAGCTTAAAATGTATCTGCCATGCCTCTAGATAAGGCACTAATTTAAATAAGCTTTTTTTGAAATATTTGTATTTCTGGCTCATGGACGACTGTTTTATATTTTTTAGTTAATTCTCTAGGATAAAGTCACAGCTGAGTTAGATCCACACCATTGATAAGAACGGAATACACATTCACTGACATGCTAGGAAAAAAAAAGAAAAGCTCTCAGTATAAAACACATTATTTCAATCACGTTGTGTCCTGTTTGGTTCACAATGTGTATTTTCCCCTCATATAGTCATATCTCTTTCTCTGAGATTTTTTTACACTTTCTGCATAGACTAGACACGCGCTATGGAGCCGCTGTATTTTGCAGAGGATTTTAGAATGTATTCTAGGATACAGCTGAATTTCTCATGAGCCTTGTGGGATCTCACCTTCACCCTGCGTAAATGGAAAGGGCACTCTAGAACATGCCTTTGCATTAAAGTAAGTCTGATTGTCTGCCCAGAAACCCTGGAGTTTCTCAAAACGTATTTCAAAAACCACAGCTGTGCAGCATCTGCAAATAGAGCAGCTAGAAATTATATGTTGAGTGCAGAGTAACTGTGTCTCAGTAACACTTTCTTTAGGAAGGCTGTTGCTTTCTGTTCAGTACCTAAGACCTTATGCGTGTAAAGTATGTGCTCCACCACTAAGTCAAGGCCATCCCCCTCAAGTGTATTTTAGTCCTGGTCCTGCTGTGATACAGGCTGAAGTTGGCTGCTTCAAGCAATGGATTTGATCGCATTTGTCACAGTAGCTTTCGTACTCATAAGGAAACTTGCTTGTGTCTGGAGAGAGAACAAAATGGAAATCCTGGATTTCATAATTTGTTTCCCTAGATGTTGGAAAGGATCAAGGAAGGAATGAGGTGTGATTTGAATAGAAAAAAGGGGAAATTGGGGGAAGGAAAGGTTACCAATGGATGCTCTATTTCAGGCAGCAAAGTATGTTTGGCACTGCTCAGAGTTCTTCTGGCTTGTCTCTTTTGCCTTGAAATATCGTGTATATATGGTTTTACCACTCCTGCATCCTGCCTGTGGCATCTCGTAGTCAGGGGTGGGTTATTCTTTTGTGGAACGAATACTAGTTGTTACACGAATTCTTGTGTGAAGAACTTGACTGTACAACACCTATGCATATTTACACAGAAGTGTTGTCCCAGTGAATTCCTAGGGATTGCTTCTAAGTAAACATGCATTGGGTGGGACTCTGGTCTAAATCAGTGATTCTTAAAACTTGGCTGCGTCAGGAAACCATTTGTCCATCAAGGTGCTATGATTCAGTTTTGTGTGGCAAGCTAGCTGAAAAGCTTCCTCATGGCAGTTAATTCTCAGCACAATCCTAAGCATGTCTACTCAAATTGTCTTCAATAGGGCTTGCTCCCAGGAAAGTGTGTATAGGATTGCAGTCTTGCATTAAAACTGTGATGTGTGGGAATTGATCTCCACAAGTGGTATGCTGTCAGGTGGTCCATCCATCTAGGTATTTATATTCCACCTTTCTACTTTTGAAGAGGCCCCTCAGGTTTAAAACATCTTTTAAAATATAGTACAGTAAGAAGACTCTCTGGTCAGTGCTGGTTTCCATAGGAGCTGGTGTCCTGGGCCCGTCTTTTTCTTTCTTTCCCTCAGGGCCCATGGGTATTAAGCAGTCCCTGGGAATGGAGAGCGAAGAACTTTTCAGAGCACAGAGTGTCAGTCACTGAATTTAAGTTCCTTTGCTATACTTATTGTGTGTGGTGAAGGGAAAGGGGAATCCCTCAGATCTGTATAGTTGCACATTGACCCACAGATGTTTCAGTGACATGGAGCATTTGCGTATGAAGGGTGACATATTTGTGTTTAGCAATACTTTCCCTGTGCCTTCAGGCCACACCTCAGTGCAACTTCATCAGAGATTTGGTTTGTCACCACTCGCGCACCAGTGATTTAAGGCATTTTTCTTCTTGAAGTTTCTCTGAACCTCTGTTTTGATATAGGGGTGTATGTTAGTACGGTATTATACTGCATTAGTACAGCAGTAGCCATTCTGCCTCATTCGATGGATGCCTGGATTAGCTAATGTTAGTTAGGTGCCACTGTTGAGTGTGTTTTGGTGTAATTAGTGATATATGGAAGTGTGTGTCAGAACTGGAGGCTTCAGATATGATGGCCATATTCTCATTTTACCAGTGAAACCATACTGGGCAAAATTCCATTGGGAACACTTCTTGCCAGACTGCTGGAGTCTGTGCAAGAAGTGTGTACTTAACACAGCTCCCATTCATTTCAGTGACCTTAGTATAGAATTGTGCTCTATACTTGCTCTAGCACCATTTTTTTTCCATATATGATCATTAGGCAGTACAACACTGATATTTTGATATACCTTTGAAAACACTAATGTTCCTTCAGCCACATCCTGAAACTTCATTTTTCCACATTTCTCAGGAAAATCATCATTTTCTGAAAGATCTTCCACACATTGGGCATCTACCACAATTTTGTATAGATCTATGGTGCAGCCTGATGACACTGCAGTTTCAGTTGCTTCATTTGAAAATGGCAGTGTTTAGCAAGAAAAAGTGTAGGAAGGCACCACTGTAAGGGGTCAAAGTGCTTTTATAAGCAGAGGCTACAGCATTTGTGTTTTTTAGTGTAGGAGAAAGAATACTAATGAGAAAGATGGTAGAGGGTTATAAAATTAGAGAGCAAGTTGTAGTATCGGGGTTAGAATGTTGGATCAGGGTGGGGAGACTTAGATTTAAAAGAGCTACTCACTCAGGAAGCTCTCTGGTGACCAGCCACTCTGTCTCAGCCTACCTCACAGGATTGCTGTGAGCATCAGCATGGCTGGGGCAGGCAGGAACCTGGGACCAGGTGATGCAATGATGCCCCTTGCATTATCATGTCATCCCCATGTCTGCTCAGACACCCCCACCCTCCATGTATGTGTGGCTCAGGCCCTAGAAACAGCTCCATTTGGAGCCATACGGTAGCCAGGTGTGGTGGGAGGGCCCATTTTGCGGCCCTTCCGTATGCCAAAAGGTAGGTGCTGTCACCTCATGCAGAGATGACAGAAAACTGCCACCACTGTGGAGGGCGGCAATGGACACCCCCCCTGACCCCGGCCTAACTATGCTACAGGTTGTGAGGATGAATTTGTTGGAGACCAACAGAACAGCACAGAAATGTGCCATGGATCAGAGCACTAATCCTCCAACAACCCTTCCTGGTACTCATTCATGAAGTGGGAATAGGAATGTAGGACCACTGGGATGGAGTGCTGCAAATTCCTATCCTGGGAAGCCCATCCAGAATGTTATTGTGATCAGTTGTATTGAGTGTTCACTGGTATTGAGCTATCCAGGAAAATTAGCAGAGCCACACTCACCCTGTCCTTCTCCTGGTGTAGATTGTCCAACAAGGAGACCAAGGCAGTTTCAGTACCAGACCCATCAGAAGCCAGATTGAAATGGAACTAGATTTTCAGCACAGACTATAGGAAATGCTTCTTCATACAATGCATAATTATGGAATTTGCTTTCAGAAATGTGATGGTGTTCACTCTCTAGGACAGCCATTTTCAATCAATGTGCTGTGGCACACTGGTGTGCCACAAATGGCCTGCAGGTGTACCATGGGAATTTGGGGGAATTTGTCATTTATGAGTAGGGCTATTGGGGGAGGTAAGCCCCCCCCCCACCAGCAGCATGGTGTGCCTTGTTAATTGTCAAAAGACTGATGGTGTCCCTTGACAATTTTAGTACCTTGTCAGTGTGCCATGAGACAATAAAAGGTTGAAAATCACTGCCCTAGGACAACTTTAAAAGTGGATTAGAGAAATTTTTGGAAGGTAGGTTTTTGTTAAATGAAACCTTGAGGTTAAGAGGCAGTCTAATTCTGAGTACCAGAGGGGGCCAATTGCAGAAGAGGGCTGTTTACCTCCATATCCTGCTCTAGTGCCCCCAGAAGCATCTGGTTGGCCACTGTTTGAAACAGGATGATGGGCCAGATGGATACCTATCCTGAACCAGCACAAGCATTTTTCTAGAAATAAATTAGTCCCTAAGGAATTGCTATTGATTCAAATACAGCTTTTGCTTCAAATCAATGGGTGCATTTTTGTGGGATGTGTCACTCATGAATGTTGTGTACAGAACGTCTGATTCATCATATCACTATTTGATACAAAATTGAAAAGGAAAAGGAAAAATGACTTCTGTCTTTTCCCCAGTTGTTTGCTCAGAGGGTACAGAGTTCTCATCTAAGTCACATGTCATTTATGCTGTGAGGTTCAAACATTTCTTTGCAATAGAGGAGATGGTGGTATGATAGCTGTAGTTCCATTCTCTGGTTATAGCCATTCGTGTTTTGAAATGAAGCGTGATAATGGACAGATATTCCAAAGTGTGGTGAAGGTGCTTTGGGCACACATTCCCTATATTCCATGGTATTTGACTTCAGGGCAGCAAATGTGTGTTCAAGGCTGCAATCCTATCCACACTTATCTGGGAGTAAGCCCTCTTGACTATAATGGGACTTAATTCTGAGTAGATATGCGTAGGATTGGACTCTAAGTCACTGTCTGTCTTGTGTGTTTCACATTCTGGGTACTTATTTTGGATTTTGCATGCATTTGAAGAAGATTCCAACTGAGTGAATATTTAAATTGTGAAGTCAAAACTTGTGATGACATGTATCTAGAATCTACAATACAAATGTCTTAAAAAATCTGCAATCCCAAAGTGGGAAATTAAGAATTCAGCAAATTTTGACAATGTACAACATGGTTTTAGTGTGAAGCAGGGTTCTTAACCTTTTTTTGGGGGGGGGGGTCACAGACATCTTTGAAAATTTAAAGAAATCTGTGGACTCCTTCCCCAGAAAAGTACACATAAACACATTTTTTGCACCTCGTTCCTCATACCATTGGCATCGCTAGGGGGTGCAGGCAGCACTGGGTCCCACAGTGGCCACACAGGAGGGTGATGCCGCTACTGGTCAAAATTTTTAAAATCTTGGTATTTCAAATAATACCATAACGTTATATATCAATTGATGCGTAATTTCATGCAGAATGTGTTGGATTATTTCTATTATATCAAAAATTATAGCCAGAAAGCCAGCGAGGTAGGGCAGTGGTATATCACCATATCCACCACCTGAGGCATTTCCCTGCCCACTACATGGAAGGAGGTCTGTTATAGGGGTGATGCACTGGCCTCCTGCACTGGGTGGCACAAACCCCAGTGACGCTGTTGCCTCACACACACATTTTTTGCACCTCATTCACAGACCCCTTGAAGTGCTAAAGAGGTTAAGAACCTCTCTGTGAAAGGGCATAATTCATGAAGCTTTGGCTTTGCAGTGCCAGACTCTGAAATTCATCTGGCGAAATGAAATCTGGATCCTTTGGGGAAATCAGCAAGGGCAGAGGGGCCATGAAGATTTCTATCAAGGATATCAAATAACAGTTTAAACATACAGTAACAAATGTAACACAGCCGTTTTGCCAGCAAGGTTACATTTATGAAATTCTGGTTGGCAACCTTCAGTCTCGAAAGACTATGGTATAAGCCTACAGCACCCGGTATTCCCAGTTGGTCTCCCATCCAAGTACTAACCAGGCCTGACCCTGCTTAGCTTCCGAGATAAGACAAGATCAGGCATGTGCAGGGTAACAGTTGCTACTATAGGAACTAAGAAATTCAGGGTATGAATGTGTTTTCAAATAAGTTGGTTTCATCCAGATTAATGTGGTCAGTCTATATCAGTGTTTTTCAAACTATGAGTTGGGGCCCACCAGGTGGGTCATGAGCCAATTTCAGATGGGTTCCCATTCATTTCTATATTTTATTTTTAATACTTTAGACTTGATGCGACCATGGCATGTGACTGCATTTTAGGAAATGTTACAGATCTGTAACATTTAACAGGCTACTCTGTATATGTTTTTAACAAGGTTAGTCAATGGGACTTACTCCTGGGTAAGTGTGGGTAGGATTGCAGCCTAGGATTGTTAAAAATTTTCCTGCTTGATGATTTCACCTCCGATCATGACATCACTTCCGGTGGGTCCCGACAGATTCTCATTCTTAAAAGTGGGTCTCGGTGCTAAAGATTTGAGAACCACTGGTCTATGTTGTAATGTGTCTGGTTGCGAGGCCTATGACACTGATTGTCTAAGCAGATGGGATGGCATGGAATACAGTTATTTGCAAATATTCCAGTTGCTGTTGCCCTGCACATGCCTGATCTCATCTGATCTCAGAAGCTACGCCGGGTCAGGCCTGGTTAGTACTTGGACAGGAGACCGCCTGGGAATACCAGGTGCTGTAGGCTTATACCATAGTCTTTCGAGACTGAAGGTTGCCAACCATTTCAGTGAATAAAGAGTGTTTGCTCTCCAGTTTCTTTGAGAGAAGGGAAAGTCTATTTGACTGAGATAAAAGCCTGACAAGGATCACTTTTTCAGGCAGAGTGTTAAGGGTTCCAGGTGGTAGAAAAAGTTAATGGTCAGGATGTTCAGAGACAAGATGATTGAAGAAAGGGTGCCAAGTAGGCATTAGACTGAGAAACCAGAAGAGGTGGAGAGTTAAGGAAAAGGGTAAACAAGGTAGAATACTGAAGCAAAAGGTTGATAATGAGAAATGGAGCTCACAGCATTTCAGATTAGGATGGTATGCAAACTATGCATGGAGGGCAGGGCTCCTAAAGAGACTGACCAAGAGATGGGTTAGCTAGAGGAAGGTCAACGATGTAGGCAGTGGACTGAAAAGCATGAATCTAAGAAAATGAAGATGGGGATATGCCATGGAACACAGGAAGAGTCAAGGACAAAGTAGGACTGGGGCAAAAACCTCACATAGGGCCTAGGAACAGGAGGTGTTGTGCATTAGTGCCAGGAAGGAACAGAAAAGGGAGGTTTAGAGGATTGGAATCTGTGAGCAAGGGAGCCAAGGGGACATGAATTTGTTAGGTTTATAGTCTAGGCACCCAGAAAGAATTGCGCAGGGAAGATTTTCTCAGTTGTGGCTTCTGTTGCAGAATTGTGTTCTGGCAACTCTAAGAAGGTAATGAAGGATAAAATGGAATGGGCAGAGGCTGAGTGTCATATGTCGATCTGAACTAACCAGTCAAGTCTTGGATTGCGGCATTCTGACTTGCCTGCACCAGCCATGACTGAAGCAGACTGAACTTTAGTAGGAGCACAAAATTTCTCATAGATGTACTGCTACACAGTGCTGACTGTGAATGGCAACAGCCAGCAGTGACTCACCCATCAGTTTGGGACAATTAAATGCTCCTTTTTAATGTACTTCTTCTTTTCTCCTTCTGGTGAGTCAGTAAGGGCCAGTGCCTACAGACAGAGAGGAGTTCCTCTGATTAATCACACAGTCCCCTTTTCATGAGTGGCTCCTTGACAACCCAGCAGCTTGCTGAAAGATTGTCAGCTCTGCAGTTCATGCCTGTTTGATGTTTCAGGCTCTTTTCTCCACACACTGCCCAGTTGAGCTTCCTTGGAAAACTAATTCTAGAAATCATAATTAAAATGTTACATGACTAATAGTCACATTCACCGTGTGTTAATTTTAGGTTCATTTTATCCACGTACATATTTTGCATTCAGGTTTGCATACAACGCTACACAAATATGTGGCTGCTTTCATTACAGCCATTCCAGGTGCCAGCTATGCTGTGCATGTGAATTGAGAAAGGAAGCTGGCATCTGTGGTGTCAAAAATACCTACAGAGTCTCTCCAGCAATCTTTTTTAAAAAATACCACTCACTATTGTATGCACATTGGGCACAGAACCTGCAAAAGGAAAATAACAATCTCTTCTGCCAGCCATCCAGCCAAGGGAATTTTTAAGCTGGGGGCCACCATATATTACCCCAAACTCCATTCTTATTTCTCTCAAACCACATCCATGGATGCACCATTATGCTGCGTAATATGGCTGGAGCTCATTTCTGAAAGCACACTGTTCTTAAGTTTGCATAGTGCCATGCAGTGTCACAGCATGGCTTTGAGAGGAAAGGGCTTTTGGGGAAGGAGTAAGTAGAAATTTTGGTTATGATAGAGCTATCAAAAGGGTGGGAGCCTGAGTGTCCTGGAATATCCTGGTACAGGATTTCTGAGGTTTGCTGTCCAATAGTCGCTTATGTGAAGGTTTTCCTTAGGTTGTCTACCAGAAAGTAGGCTGTACTTCCATTCGGTAGAAAGGGATTATTCTTCAACTCAGTGTGTGTGCTGTGGTAATAACTCTGTTATATTTACTGGTACTCTGTTACTGTTGACCGCAGCCATTCTAACTTTTAATCTTTCTCCATTTTTATAGGAGGCCCAGAAGATAAGTGAGCCTGCAGAGACCCAGGCAGATGGTGACCTGAAACCCCCACAAGAGAAAGAGGAAACGGTGGCAGCAGAAGTGGGCTGGATGACCTCTGTTAAAGACTGGGCAGGGGTGATGATTTCGGCCCAGACCTTAACTGGCAGAGTTCTTGTGAGTTTTCCCATTCTTGTTTCATTGCTTTTCCTAAGGGGGATTTCAAATGATACTCCTGCTAAGAGGGTGGTGGACAATCACTTGTTCCATGGACAGACATTTCTTCTGTTGATGACTGCTTGCTAACGCATGCAGAAAATGGCTTCATGGGGGGCAGTAAATATATAGAACTGTCAGTCAACCAGGTTGCCATTTGATGGCTTTATAGTCATGAGGCAAAAATATTGGCACGTGGATCCACTTAGTCTTAACTGTATTTATTTGGAATTGACTTCCGATAAAATAAATGGGATTTGACTTTGAAGCAATCATGGTTAGGTTCAGGGTGCCAGATTTTGTGCTTGTTTTCCGAGGATCTGCTTCTACTGAATCTTGCTAAACAAATGTCTGCATTCAAAACTTCGAAATAGAAGATTTATTTCTATTCCACAGAAAATTAATTTGTTTTGATCAATAACTTTAGGTGAAAATTAACTTTTTATTTCCATAGCAATTTGTTATTCAGAGTTGTAGTTGTAATTTTGCACTCATGTTCAGGCACAGCAACTCTTAGGTATAATTTTGCCTATATGCCTCTTATAGTGCAATCCTAACACTGAGTTAGGCTGGTGTAAGTCTCTTGCGCAAGCCTAGGAGGGTTGCAAATGTGCCATAAAGAATGTTTGTGCTTCCTCGGGAGCAAACCGTGCCAGCACACGAAGGTGTGCTGGCACACAGAGGCTGAATCCAGCGTCCAGGGCAGCTTGCGGGTTGAGTCTTGGGTCGAGTTCAGCCAACGCAAGGCTTTGGGGTGGGCAGGGAGGAGGCAGGAGGGAGGCATTCTGGGGTGGGTGGTCAGCGGTCCTGGGGCAGGCAGGAGGGAAGTAGGAGGCGGGGCTTGGCTCTGGCTGTTATGCTGGATCCCAACCCCTGTTCCCGAGCAGCACAGAGTGACTCTAAGCTGCTCCGCTGTCCTTGGATTTCTGGCACCTCCTGAGATGGTGCTAGTCTGAGGAGGCCCATAGTGGCTGCAGTGGTTTTTTACCCAGGGGTAAGGGGAAGAGTTTTCCCTCACCTTTGGCTGAGCCACTTTGCAAACTTATCTCTCGCACGATACAGTGCAAGCCTCCTGGCTTGCCTGTTTCAGTGCAAGAGAGGATTGCGCCCTTAGTTATATTGCAGTTGCAAAACTGTGAGCGTTTTCATAGTGAGCACAACTGGTTTTCCCAAAGAACAGGAAAGCCATATCTAATTCAGATTCCTTAAACTAGAATATTGACTATGAGAGTGGCTCTTATAAAGCTATGAATTCAGGTGGGCTGTTTATGTTCAGTAAGAAATAAAAAATATCAACAATTTTATCCGAGAAGTTTGAAATATGAAATTTTGTACAGCTTCATCCTGAGCCTTTTCCCTTTGAGGGGGGAAGAATTCCTCTTGGTTCAGATGTGTTTTGCATGTAGATCCTGTGGCAGTGATGTTAGTTGTAATGCAGTATGCATTTACTTAGGATCAGTGGAAAATGACTGTGTCCTTCAACATGTTGTAGCCAACAGGGTAATTGGGGTTAATTACCTGGATTTAACTGAGGTTTAGAGACTGTTTTGTTCGTTTTGAATCCAGAGTTTTTGTAGCATGAAAGGGGCTTATTAAAATGGGCCTCAGCAGTTTTTATCTTTTTTTTTTTTCCTCCACAAAAATTGCTGTGATTTCATATTGTTTTCTACAATCACGGACCCATTTGCCTCATCTATAAGATGCTATAATAAGATACAAGGAAGTGAGTTGTGCCAATATCGGTATAAGTTTAGTTGCTATGCAGATGGCATGGTCTTATAGAAGCCGCATTCCATCTGGCTCAGATAAGAAGAAGCCACACCCCTGAGTGACAGTGAAAACTGGCATTGCCTGGCAAGAAACTTCCTGGAGTGGGGGCCATTTTCTCTGAGTTTGTCACAGTTCCTGAAGGACATCCACAGTTGCAGCAGGAATGCCAGCGGTTGAACAGAGGCTTTAACATCAAGTCTTCCATCTGTTGCAGCTGACCCGTCACCAAAAAAAGAGTAAGGATTTGCATTTCACCTGACCAGTATGTGGAGAAACCTTGCCTCTAGAAACCACCCCAATTCTATCCAGGCTTCCTGAAAGGGATTAATATCCCTTAGGCTCACCGCACATCAATAAGAACAGCGACAGCAGCAGGAACACTAGAGACCTGGGGAGAGGTCTTTAACATCATGTCCCTTGATATCTCCCTTAGCTCAGTATCTCTCTTAGAATACAATCCTAAGTGCTCTTTGGGCCAGTGCAAGTCCCTTGCATTGTAAGCATGTTTGTGCCTCCTTGTGAGTTGGGAAGGCAGGCGCAAAGATGTGCACTGGAGCAAGTCCCAGGACTCATGAGTTCACACTGGATAACTCAGACCGGCACAGGTTTCTGGGGAGGGTGGAGGAAGGACAAAGCTTGGGCTTTCCAGGGTAGGGGGAGGGTGGGCAGCGGATGAGCCAGGCCCAGGAGGGGGGGTGAAGCCGGGATCTGGGACTTGTCGGATCCTAACCCCCGTCCCAGACAACCTGGTGCAGCACCGGGCTGCTCATATCTGCCCCACCTCTTTAAGTGGCCCAGATCCGAGTAGCCCCATTGGGGCTGCTGTTGCATTGACTGGGGTAAGGGTAATTAATTCCGCTTACCCCAGGCTAAGTCGCAGCCAGTTCCAACCCTGTGAATTGGCTTGGGGAGGGGATGTGGGTAGGACCAGCCTCTGGCATTTCACCCAGATCCAAACTCCGTCCCCGGTCAGGTTGGCCTTACACGGGGCTTCTGGATTTTTGTCAGTGATTTTGCTGGTGAAGATATGAGTAGCCCCATTGGGGTGGCTGCTGTGTGACACAGGGTAAGAAGAATTAATTCCCCTCGCTCCTTGTTGCACAGCAGCCAGCCCCAACCCCAAACTGGATATGGGGCTGTCCAGCTGGTCTGCCTGTTAAAGTGCAGGTTAGGGTTGGGCTGTTATTTAGTTTACTCTTTCAGCTTTGCTTATGGCGGTATGAAATGTTTCTACTGCTATTCATTTTACCACGGATTTAGGAGTGCAATCTGTCTTCAGTATTTTGTATCCACCTCAATCTCTCTGCAGCCATTTCTGCCAGTGATTTTTATGTGCTTTCGATCTTCCGAATAAATTCCAACTGAAACTGAGGGCATAGTTATTGAAAATCTTTTAAAGATATTTAGCCCCTTGTTCTTAGTGACTTAGCACAGCATATTCCTGAAATGTTTAACTATTTTGCCCCCAAGCCCACAGCAGAAATTTCTATATTATTGAGTAAAAGATTATGGCTTTTTGTAGGTCAGTTGCTGATCAAAATTAGATCAGCTGGACTGACAGATAAAGAAATTAAAGTATCTTTTCATACTGTAGGCCACAGTTTAAATCAAAATCATTCACTATTAAATAACCTTTAGGAAGTGGTTCACTTAACACTTGTGCTACAGGGAAAGAAAAAGTAGCAATTGATTTTTGGTTTGAAGTGTTCACAAAACACAAATAGCAAGCTATTGTGTAACTGCAGCCTGGATTTGTTTGCTAAGCAAGGAAGAAAAGTTAGCAAGGTGCAGTGTTAAACCAGGTGTAATGTTACTGTCCCCACCTCTACATTTCTCTTTTTGCACTCTTATCTGGTTAGTCATTTCTTTGCAAGATATTCCAGGGCCATAGTTCAGTAAGGGCCCAATCCTATCCAATTTTTCATTGCCAGTGCAGCTGTGCCAGTGGGGTGTGAGCTGCATCCTGTGGTGGGGAGGCAGTCACAGAGGCCTCCTCAAGGTATGGGAACATTTGTTCAATCAGCAGGACATCTGTTGGCAGTCATAACATGTTCTCTGGTCCTATCAGATGCACCAGGAATGTGTAATGGTGGCATATTACACACCTGGTAGGACTGCTTTTGTAGAATCCTTAAGTTGCAAGCATGCTTAAAATGTGCAACTGCAAATGTGTTTATTTAAGACAGTTTTGATCCAGTAGACGAGAAACTTGTAGTGTCTGTGTATAATACAAGCAGTAAAAAAAAAAAAAAAAAAATAAGCAGCTAGTAATCTAGAGATTGATCTAATAATCTAAAATTGAAAATGTACAAGACAGTGAATAATGACAAGATGGAAAGAGGAGCATAAATAAAATATAGATCAGACCTGACAGTGGACATCTCTGGACACAGTGATAGTCAAGTGAAATTAACCCTATTTTTGGTACTAGAGGATTAAATTTTCTTCCATTGTTTAATTAATGAGATTATTTTTACTCAGAGAAGCACTGTAAACTCCTCATACATTTTTCATTACTTTTCATATTGTAAGCTGTGTGGCAGAACTCTTTTAACCCTATAAAAGTGTGCAGTTGTCTTGTCCTTTTCCTCCCATGTGTGTACTGAGCAAGTATTGGGGGGGGGGTGTCTTCTCACCATACCCCAATATGCCAGCTGACCTTACTCCCAACAGCTGCACATCCAGCATTTGTATGGTAGGAACCAGTGCGCATACAGTAGCCCTCAGGGCACATGACCAGCAGGCAAAGTCCTGCTTCCTACTCCCCAGTATTAATGGAAAGGGAATGTTCTGCATGACCTTTATTTCTAGGCAGGATGTCTTCTGAGGACGGTTTTGAAATAGTCATCTGAATGTATCCTTAGATTTGGGGGTTTCAAGTGGCTTAATTCTGCTTGTACTATTGCCTTCATGATTCTTGTGCTTCGGTTTTTGATTTTTAGACATTGCTCAGACTGCTGTACACATGCAGTTTGTCATAGTCTTCAGTCTCAGTTTTCATCCAAACTACAGATGCACGTGACTGCATATGTGCTTTCATTAAAACACAAAGCAAAAGGGATCTTGGTGCAATTGTAACCCCATTTTACACAATGTTTTAATCAGTGTACCTTTGTGCTCATGTGCATTGTTAAGCTGTTAGACGAAAAAGGTCACAAGTGGAAAACTGCAGCAAACTGCATCTTCACCAGTTTCAAAATTAATTTTGAAAATGTTCTAAGTTAATCCAGAAGGTAGTTGGATCAGAATGTGGGGCAGAACCAGCCTATGGCACAAGAATGAAGCAAAATGGGGGAGATCCACTCAACCCTCATCTCTGTCATTTCCACATTTCAGAAATTAGAAAACTTGTTAGCAAGCAAATGTGTGAAAATTATTTAAGGTGTGACATCCTTTGCCTGGGCAGCTGTCAAAACCAGGAACAGTTTGTGAAAGCTAATTCAGTTCTAAATTAATCCTTCCAAAATGATACACTTGGAAGAAAACAACATTTTTAGATGTTTTTTATAATTTGATGACTAGAACAGATATATATATATTTGTTTTATGTGTGCGTGTTTTGTTTGGTTTATGTAAGACAATTCAGTCAATTATTGACATTGGGTATTTTCTGAGGCCTGTATGGTGTCAAAAAAGGTATGGCTAAAGCAAATCTTTGAACTTCATTTCAGTTCACTGAAAGTGCAGAGGAAAACCTTGAAACATATTAGGTAAGAATTATGGTGGAATCTGCTCAAAGCTGACTCTGAGGGACACCAGGGGGTCTACTACCCCAGCTAACAGCCCAATCCTATCCTCCTCCAGCCAGAACGTGCAGTACCACTGAGCATGTGCTGCATGCAGCGGTGGGAGGGGCAACCAAATGGCCCAGGAGATGTTACATAAACTTTTTTTTTTACCAACTTACCCAGAGAAACCTTTTTTACTTGTCTGACCATAAGCTGAATGACCTACCCAGTTTTTGTGGTGTTTGCAGTATCATTGCAGTGGGAACAATTTTGTGTCAGTAAACATTTTCTCGCTGAAGCAGGAACAGCAGCAGAGACAGTAACAGGAAAAAAGGGTTGAACCAATATGAACCTTCAAGCTGCTCTTCTGAAGGTTCCCTGGTATGGGCAGCACCATCTTAAACACATGCCTGACAGCTGCTTGAGTAGAACCTCCTGAGGGGGCAGGTTCCTGTGTCCCTCCATACCTGTGGGAGATTCTACACTCCTATAGAAGTGGTTCAGTTTTCAGATCCTGGTTACATGTAACACTCTTCTATGCAGTCAAACCCTAACTTGGGAATTCTTGAAGTTCCTTGGAGACGGGCAAAGAAAGCTGGAGGGGGACATCAATGCCGTAGCCACCTTTCTCTGTGTGTAGCTTGTCTATGCTGATCTGTTATTTTGTAGATAATTTTCACTAGTTGATCATCCAATTATCTGCAAAGTAGAGATACGATAAACAGAAATGAAGAAAAAAGACAGGCTGGGGCTTCTGATCATCTCCAGTTTTCTGAGCCTGTCTCTGGGATAGCCTTAAAATTCTCAGCAGCCAGAATCTGGCTGTCATTTGGCTCCTGTGCTTGCAACTAACATGTTGTGTATGTAACTAACATGTATAACATGTGGCTACGCTCTTACAGAAGCTAGCAGAGCAACTGTCAATGTATCTAATGAATCAGTAGCGCACTCCTTGTTCTTTTTCAAAGCCTTGTAGCACATTGTGCTACACACTGCAGTTTGAAGAAGTACTGTGTAGCGAACATGGAGCTGTTGTTTTGCCCTGGCTCCGTTAGAACATCCTACCTTGTGCTTGTTTTTTTTCGGACAAACTGCAGAAATGTGCACATGTTGCATATGAAACAGACATCCTTCCTGCCAAAACAAGCAGGCTTACTGGCCTGAGCCACGGTGCTGCATCTCTTACAAAACAAGTCTTAGAGAGATTGATCAGAAACAGTGTCATCTGATACTCCCAGGAGAAAATCTGGATGGATGTAGTGAAATCCTGTACAGTTGTTGCAAGGCATCTTGTTCTGACTTAGCAGAGATTTGGTTGGGGTCAGGCCTAACAGGACTGACCTGGAGCTGAGGGTAATCAATACAGGCAACCAAAGGCAGCAGCAAGGAGCAGTCTCTTTTGTATAGCAGAGAGTCAGTTTATTTTTTAGTTCACTTTTCATTCCCACTGAAGGGGTTACCAAGGCAGGAAAATATTCCCTGTAAAACACTTTCAAAACCAGTTAAACAGAACAATTGAAACAACACTAATGACCAGTGCAGAAACAGTGAACAGAGCACAGTTAACCCAACAGAAAAGGAGCAAACAGCTGAAGCAACTCATGGAATGGTCAATCAACATGAAAAGGGCTTAACTTAAAAGCAGGCAGTGAGGGGGTCGGCTTAGTTTTGTTTGCTTTTTGCAGTATTTATACCCCACCTTTCTCACAGATTCAAACAATGGTTTTACAAGGGAAGGAGTTCAATAATTGGGATACTGCCACTGAAATGGGCCTGCCTCTCTACTTGGGTTACCAACTCTGACTGAAGGTATTCCTGGATATATTTTTCCGGACACAATGTAGCTTTTGTCATTCCTGAAGGCCCTGTTAAAATCTCCATGATTGCTTTCAGTCACGACCTGGAGATCAGTGCTGATTCCTGGAGACTCCAGGCAAATCCTTTCAATGTCCCAACCAGTCGTGCCTTAGATAGTGGTGGGACTTGAACCAAAACCTCTAATAATGACCACGGGGTGCAGAGAGGTTGATGTGGGGAGAGAAGGTCCTTATAGACTGCTGGTCCGAGACGGGTATCACAGGGCTTAAGAGAATCGTACAGACAGTCATAGAGATTGGAAGACCAGAGGAACACTTCTCCCCACAACAACTTCTGGTTAAATTGAGATCTCCACAGATCTCTGACAGAGTGGCAAGAGCGCAGTGGGTCTGCAAACAAATGGCTAGACTGCTGGATACCACTAAAGTAAGAACACACGAAGAACCCCACTGGGTCAGGCCAGAGACCCATCTAGTCAGCTTTCTTATCTCACAGTGGTCCCCTCGCAGAGGTTGGTGAGAAACAACTCTCATACTCTGCTTTGCCCACACACTTGCAATATGAGGATAATACAGGTGTGCACAGCTTAACAACTGCCCACTTAATGATGAACCGCATATATGATGGTGGTCAAAGCACCACAAAGATGCTCTTAATGAAGCAATCACATCTCTCATAGCCTGCAGCAGAGTGTCTGTTTACGCAACAGAGAGGCTCTTAATGAAAAGAAGAGGCTCCAGTAGCCTGTGCAGCCAGCTAGTGTTTGGTAGGTGTTTACACAACAAAGGCAGTAGATTGGACTGAATGTTCACTTAATGACCTAATTGCATAACAACTGGAATTGGAGAACATATCCTGTTGTTAAGTGGTGCACACCTGTATTAATGGCCTATGCCTATCCCACAGTATGGGTATAATAACTCTTAGCTGCACTCTTTGGCCAAACCATGCATTACATTAATTATATCATTGGCTCTGACACACTTGATGTTTGCTTATTTTGAGCTGGGATGGGGGTGGGGAACAGCAGTCACAATGACGGCCGTCAGAATCAGTGACGTAGTACAGTGGAGGAGGGCTTTAGCCATTTTCCTCTTTCCTTCCCTGCAGTCCTGATCATCCCCCCCCCCCCCCAGCCAACACATGCTATTTATTCTGAGAGGGAATCTCCTGGTGGTGATGCTACAGAACCATTTGAGGAATTCAGAAAGATGTAGTCCTGGTCAAGCACACCAGTACTGGGTCTGCAGAACTGGTGCAACATTTGCTGTGAGTTGTCCCACTAGTTCAGAGCTCCTAAGGAACAGGTGAAAAAATGCAACCCAAGGAAAAGAAAAGGTTTGAGCTAATTATCAAATTGTATTGATGTGTATCAGTAACATTAATTTGTTGAGCAGTTATTTCAGGAGTGTTAAACCTTGTCGTGGGTTGCCATGGGGATTAGGTGCAATAATGAATTCACTTCCTAGGTGTTCACATGTGTTAATCTGCTTGCAAACACTTCCTCCTTTCTTATTTTGAATTCATGGACTGAGCACCTTTTGTTGGCTTGGTTCTGCTATTGATCTGCAGCATTTATGTGCTTTTCTCACTATGTGTTAACCTGCAGTAACTCTCCATAGAAGAGATTGCTCGCTGCCAAACTGAAGACGTGTGCTCCAGTTTGCTATAATCTCCTGTGCCTACAGTGTGGGCTATTTCCTAGGTTTCCATAGGGACAGGAACAATGCTTCCCATTGGGGTTCATCAGCCACGGAGTGATGATGCTACAAAGTACAGTGTTGAGTTGGTCTCATTGGTTTCTATGGTAACTGCAGCTTCCCTTAATCCACCCTCTCTCTCTGTTTTCCCCCTCCCCCTCTCATTTGCTTCTATACTGATATCATTGCCAAACCCATGGTTCATTTGTGGAAATCCTTTTTTGTGTATATTGGCAAGCATAACTCTTGAGACAAGGAAGTACAAAGGTATTCGTGGCACATTATTTTTGGATACCTCATTTCTGGTTTCATTTTAGAAATGAAAACCACAGTGCACTGGGCTTTAAGTGTTGCCATCTGTCCCAAATTTTAATGGTACCACCAGAAGTTTGATATGTCTGACTCACATTCAGCTAATACCAGGATCTGACAATTTCCAAACAGTGTCTTCTGTTTTAAAAAAAGTAATAAAAATGTAAATAAATAAAGTATCATGAATCATACAGTGATTCACTGCTGTCGTTTCGTGGTGGTGTGTTGTGAAGTTGTGAAATGGAGATATGATGCCAGAAGAAAGCAGTATGGTTCTATCAACCCCCTCTATTAATCATCTTCACTTATTCATTCACATGATATAATTTCTGTATGTCATAGTGTAGTGTTCCTCAACCTGTGGGTTGTGACCCCAGTGAGGTTGCAAAGCCTCATGGGAGGGGGGTTGCAGCAAATTTTCTCAGCCTTTGCAGGAGGCAGCTTGGATCCAATCCAGTAGTGGAACTGCCTTATCAAAATTAAGTTCTTGTTATAATCCTGTACAGTCTCTTCTCTCTGTCTTGTCCTAAGGCTGGCCCTGCTTGGGCTGCTACCACACAGGGTTGTTGTGAAGACTCCAGAAGTAGGGGAAATGGGTGGTGGTGGGCGTATCAGATCCTGAAAGGGGGCAGGTTTGGTGGTGGGTCCCCAGTCTCCTTTATTTATTGTGGTTGAGGCATGAAAAGGGTTGAAGAACTCTGTCATAATGGATGATTTATGGAACTCCTCAGGGCCTGCTCCAGTTTTCAGGTACCTGCCTGTCAGTGGGGGGGGGGGGGGATAGTTCCTTCACCATCATTACCAGATGAAGACTTTGGACACAGAAGTGGTCTCAGAAAAGAGCATTGGATCCTTTCGAGGGTCCCAGGTGCTGAGCAGCTGCCCAGCAATGCTGAACCTTATGTTGACTGTGCAGTTGTTCTATCAGCAGTTCACATCTGTTGACACAGTAACCAAGGGAAATGTGTTCTTGCCACTCCTTGCTGTGGGGTGTGGTTCTGTTTGTGACATCACGTTGGACTATAAGAACATAAGAAGAGCCCTGCTAGTCTGGGCAGGAGGTCTGGTCTAGAGGGTAGAGCATTGGCCTGAAGATAACATCCACAAGGTCGCCAGTTCGAGGCCACCGGCACCGTGCGACCTTGAAGCAGCTGGCAAGCTGAGCCGAGCTATTCCATCTGCTCTGAACGTGGGAGGATGGAGGCCAGAATGTGCGACCAGATCAAGCACAACAAAAGCCCCAGAAGGTAGCCTCCCTCTCCACTAGAAAGGACCAACAAAGAGGCTTGAACTGATAAGGGGAATGTTTTCTATTTTGCAGTTTCCCTCACAGCCCAATCCTACCCACACTTTCCTGGGAGTAAGCCCCACTGACTCTAACAGGACTTACTTCTGAGTAGACATGCATAGAATTGGGCTCTGAGGCTGGACTCCTATCCCCACTTTCCTGGGAGTAAGCCCTATTGACTCTAATGGGACTTACTTCTGAGTAGACAGGCATAGGATTGGGCTCTCAGACTTGTAAAGCCAGGTGGGTCTTTGTATTGATGTGCTTGAAATAGAAGGACTTTAAACTGGGCACTGGGGAGGGCTGGAAATCTCATTGATTCTTTGGGAGGGGGGTTATTTCAGGCAGACTACAGAGAAAACTCACTTGGTGGAACAGGGCTGGCTCCCCCTTATTTAATTATTTCTTTTATTTTAATTTAACTATTTATAATTATTTATTTTAATTTGCTTGATGATGTCACTTCTGGCCATGACATCACTTCCAGTTGGTACTGGACAGATTATCATTCTAAAAAGTGCGTCCCGGTGCTAAAAGTATGAGAACTGCTGCAATAAGGTGTTAGTAAGTTGACACGGGTGTGTGTGTGTGTGTGTGTGTGTGTGACCCTACAGATTTTCAAAATCACTAAAATCAGAGTCTGGAGGAATAATACCATCATGTTATATATCAATCAATGCGTAAGTTCTTGCAGAATGCAATGAAACAAACCGCATTGAAAGATCTGTCACTAGGATTCGTGTCACCCACTGTCACCGCATCAAAAGGTACAGCCAAAAAACCAGTGGGGGCGGGGCGATGGTACATCACCACGCTCACCACCTGGGGTGTTGCCCCGCCCACTGCATGGGGTGACGGATGACACGAATCCTAGTGACGCCACTGATAGGACCCAGCATTAATCGTGTGCTGTCCTCACTAGTAGGTTAATGTTGTTCTGTGGAGGAAGATTAGCCATGCACCCAATAGCTGTAAATGAGTGCATGGCTAATCTTCTTCCATAGAACAACAGTGTGGTAAGTATTCAAACAAGAAAATGATTGTTGCAAAAAGACCAAGCTCTATTTCAATCAGTTTAAAAATATGCTACCTAGAAAAGTAGCTGTGAGAATATTTGAATGAAGCTATGGCAGAAGCAGAAGAATCAGATCTGAATCTTTCTTTTTTTTAATAAAAAAATTCTTTTTATTGCAATGGTAATTCAAAAATAGAAGAATAACTTTTCTCTAGGAAATCTCCATTACCACTGCAATATCTGTAGCGAATGACTCCCTCTAGAGTCCAGATCACAAAATGATACTATTTCATTCATGATTTTATTTCTGTTTGTTGCTGAAATTGTTGAGTCCTACATTCTCAAATGATGTTTTGGAGCGCATGACTGCCACAGGTATTGCATATTCTTAATATCGTCTTTGTGGACTTCCCAAAAAGCATCTGGTTATCCACTGATGGAGAATACTGAATTAGATGAACCTTTAATCCATCAAGGCTCTTTGATGCAGCCTATTTTAAATAGATTACTTGATTACTTGAGGAACTTGGGGCAAAGCCCTGCACTCCCCCCCATGGCACATTGTACCCCCACAGACCCCAAATGTACCAGCAGCGGAAGGAATCCCCAAGAAACTCATATAGCACCTCCTTCTTCCACTGTCCCCACCAACCAATAAGAACAGCATTATATAAACTCAACCACTGCATGAAATAAAAGTCTTTGCTACTTTATCCATTCAGTCATAGATTTGATGCATTTATAATTTTTTAATCACCATTTGGTACTTTTTTAAATGTTAAAAGCTACTAAGCTCAGTGCTGTAGTTCAATAAATTATCTGAAATTCATTGCAGTATATCAACTGGGGTATTTGGAAGTTTTTTGTATGTCTATATGACTGCTGTCACCTTCCCACTTAAGCTTTAATAGACCCTGTAGTTTTAAGGGAACAAGTGGGGTTTAAGGCCACAAGTGGGGCTCACCCTGTCATACGGTAAGTTGTACTGCCATTGTTTCCTTGAAGAGCTTTTAAAACAGAAACCTCTTTATCTTTCATAGTTGTATAGAAGAAAATATTTCTGCAGGTGTGGCTTTTTATCACCCTATTTGACAAACTGGACAGTCATTAAAGGTACAGGAGAGGCCCTGTCTTCCTTTGCTGACAGTCACCCTAGAGAGAAGGGAGGCAAGCATTTACAGTAAAACAATTAAAAATAGGTCCCATGTTGTAGAATGGGAGAAAAGATGGGTTCTGGGTCTAAGAAAAACTGATGGCTTCTGACCTTGGTCACAGTATGATCACAGACTTCTGACCTTGATCACTTTACTCTTCCAAGTAGAGCATCTGGAATTCAAATGAAGGGTCTAGCAATCAGAGCTGCAAAAGAGAAAATACAGTAGATCAGAACAAATACTTCATTGCTCCGTCCATTACAGATTTAAAATGTGGGTTTAACATATGATATGAATTGAAGCAGTCACCTCTGAAAAATGTTATTCAGGAATGCAATTGTTTTTTTTAAACTGTGGGTCAGGGCCCACTAGGTGGGACCCCATTCATTTCAATATTTTATTTTTAATAGACTTGATGCTACCATGGTATGTGACTGCATTTGGGGAAATGTTACAGATCTGTATTTTTAACAGGCTGCTATGTATATGCTTTTAACAATGATAGTCAATGGGACTTATGCCTCGTAAGTGTGGGTAGAATTGCAACCTAGAATTGTTAAAAATTGTCCTGCTCAATGATGTCATTTCTGGTCATGACATCACTTTCAGTGGGTCCTGACAGATTCTCATTCTAAAAATTGGGTTCCAGTGCTAAAAGTTTGAGAACCACTGGTTTAAGAAAACAGTTTCATAATTGTGAGACTTGGACAACATGTTATGATTGACTTTCAGAGAAGAAATACTTGTCTGTATTGCAATTTAATTTAAAATGTTTGATGTATATGTCATCTTCAACAAGGACAATAGTGAAACAACAGTAATGACGGTAAAAATAACTTGTTTGCATTATTTAATAATTAGAAACTCAGTGTAGTATTAAATACATTCCAGAGTGAAAAACTACAGCAATGACAATATATCAGTAATCAATTAGTTCAATACATGTGAGATGTGTAGTCAGCAACAAGGCTTTGATTACTAAAAATCCAATCTGATGAAAATCAAGAGCAGCACACACTTAAAAAAAAACCTATTCACAGGTATAGAATATTATTTCATTGGCTGTGTGTTATTCTTTGTGAGAGAATGAAAGAGAAGAGAAAAGGGAAGAACCTGTAGCTTCTCATATAAATTACTGCAAATAGCTTTAAAATGGAAAAAAGGCTAAAGAATACAAAACCTGGAATGACTGATGATGCAGGGTCAGTGACTGCCCTAGAATGGTAAACACTGAACTATTCATTTTAAAAAGAAGTTTTTTTTGACAAATACATGTAGTCTGTATATGTACCAGTGGACCACCTGTAGAAAAACATTTTTGGAGGCAATCCTCAATAGAATATCTGGGAAAATAAGTTGAAATAGTAATATACAAGCGTCCCATAATGTGTCTTAACAACTCTGCCTCTCATGTAAAGTATTAGTGGCTTTTTGTTTCATTCTCTGCTTGAATCTTAGGGCCAGTTCTCTCTGAGGTGGTCACTCTTTCATGGTGTACTATTTCATACTTGTTACAATGTACGCTATGTTGAGGGAGTGGACAGTACATTCAGCATAACATGGCATACGTGTCACTAGTCATTATTGTTATATATGTGGGATGCATCACTAGTTATATACGTGGGATGCCATCAGGTGGCGGGCATGAGGCTGCATCCCTTCCTACCTGGTTTTCTACTCTGTTTCCAGCTCCTTGCCCCTGTCCCTACTGCAACACTTCTTTACTCTCATCACCATACATGTGTTGATCGGATGTCTACCAGGGTCACTTGGCAAGCCAACAGCAGGAGGCAAAGCAGTGCCTTTGTGACGCAAGCAGACATTAAGCCAATGCCTACCTTTATCTGATCTCTTTGCCCTCTTTCTTAGGTGGGTTGGTTGCCAGGCATGCAAATATATTTTGAGTTGAGGATGGGGAATGGGTTAAGGACTGCGCATGTCTTAAAAGTGCTGGCATTTCCCCTAAAGTAGTGCAAATCAGTCATGTTGTCCAAAGCAGTTCCTATGGGAAAAGGAGCAGCTTTGAGGCCACTCAGGTAAAAGGCTGTATGTTATCCTCCTAAACTTCATAGAAAGTACATTTTGTATTGCCAGAAGCACCCATGGAGAAAAACAGACTGGATAGTCCAATAGCTCAGAACATAAGAAGAGCCACACTGGATCAGGCCAAAGGCCCACCTAGTCCAGCTTCCTGTACCTCACAGTGGCCCACCAGATGCATCGGGGAACACACAAGACAACAAGAGACCTGCATCCTGTTGCCCCTCCCTGGCATTCTAAGGTAGCCTACTTCTAAAACCAGGAGGTTGCACATACCCATCATGGCTTGTAACCTGAGATGGACTTTTCTTCTAGAAAAATGTCCAATCCTCTTTTAAAGGCAACTAGGCTAGACACTATCAGCACATCCTGTGGCAAGGAGTTCCACAGACCAACCACATGCTGAGTAAAGAAAATATTTTCTTTTGTCTGTCCTAACCCTCCCAACACTCAATTTTAGTGGCTGTCCCCTGGTTCTGGTGTTGTGTGAGAGGGAAAAGAAAACTATCTTGATACAAGGCTCATTTTGGTTCTTTTTAAATTGGAATGATATAGTAAAATCTTTTCCTAGTTGTTCTTGTTTTCAGATTGGCAGTAAAAAAGGGTATAGAATGGCCTAAACTGTTGCTTTCTATTGTACAAATAAGGATGTTTGCAAAACCTCACAGATGGCTTCCCCTGGAGGCTCTGCAGCCTTGTCATGCAGTGTGAGAGAAGCACACTGTGCTCTGACCTTGAAGTTAGCAACACTTTGTTAATTGTTACATACTGTATTTACTCCATTGAGCCAGAGTGTTCCCGTGTCCAAATATTTGACAATGAGCTGTTCTAGGTTTGATTATCTTGGTTCCTCCCTAATGCTTCTGTACTTCAGTTTTGCAGGGGCTGTAAGTGTAAGGAGCACATAAAAGGAAATGGAGAGCTCTTGACTTTAGCAAACCACACATCCATTAAGAAGCAAATCAGATTAAACCAATGCAAATGGTACTTATCTTCCTCCCTGGCACTTGTCAGGTTGCATTCCCAGGCCATGAAGCCGGACTGATCTGAAGCAACAAGATTAAAATCTGCACACTGTCTCATTATTTGTTTTGTTTTGATTTACACGCATTCAGCCTAAGCTCCCAAACTGCTCTGAGTTCCTACAGGGGATGGTCAGCTTCTGCATCTTGGAGGATCAATCTAGGCCAGGGTTCTCAAAACTCCCTCTAAATTTGAGACCTGAGGTAAGTCTTTGCGGCGGCAGGGAGAACAGCAGTGACACGATTCTCAGGATGCCACCACTGCAGGGACAGAGGGGGCTAATTTCTAATGTGCCCTGCCTGTTGCCGAGGGCGGGGGGGGGTTTACGGGGAACCCCACAGAGCCCTCTGCAGCTTAAAAACAGTAAAAAAAAAATCAATTGCAACCTACTTACAGTTTCGTGATTGCAAAAGCTGAAGTAGGTCGCGATAATTTTTTTTACTGTACCCCCCCCCCAGAGCCCGGCAGCATGTAGGGCACGTTAGAAAAAAGCCCCCTTTGCCCGCATAGTGTCGTGATTCTGGGAATCACTCAGGGAGCCCTGCCGAAGGTTGCGCAGGGGTCCCCGCACCCCCGGGGGGCTGCAGGGGGCTTGGGCAAGTGCACCAAGCCCCTGCAACCCCCTGAGCAGTGCGATCCTGGGGATCGCGCCACTGCCTCCCCCCCGCCCCTGCAAAGACTTACAGCGGGATTCAAACTCCCTGCAAGTTTGTAAACGGCAGTCTTAAGCCCAGATGTATGTGTGGGGTGGCTGTGGTTGCTTAGTGGTGTGGAAACTACATGTTTTTAGAGGCTCTCTCATCATTACTAATTCAGATGTTTAGGAGATTAGTCTGACCAGGCAAAGAGGGCAGGTACTGAACAGTTAAGGCCTGAGCAAACAAAGCACATAACAAGGGATGTACGCCAGGAACACTCATAGCGGAATATGGGCCTCTTGACCTCTAAAACTTGTCTCTTGGAGCTGGAGCAAACCAGAGCCAAATCTAAAGTGCTCTCTGATAGCCATGGAGATCCTGAGCAGGTCCTTAATCCTCAGAATCTTTGCACATCAGAGTTCCTCCAGGTCTTTTCCCCAACCGGAGTTCCTTGTATGGCTGGCCAGAACGTTCTGCAGGTAACTTTTTCGAGAATTGAAAAAGCTGTTCTGGAGGCAGTGTTATTCTTGGAAGATCTTCCTAATTCAGGAGTAGTTTATTGAACATAATGGAATCTTAGAAGCTCTGTGTAATGGTTTGTGATTCTAGCCACGAACCCTTGCTGACTGGCCCATAATGCAACTCCATACATTTTTTCAGTAATTGCTTCTCTGCCCATCAGCAAGTTTATGCCTCCTGCAGGACTGATTCCTTTTAGCTGCGGCAGAGAGCTGCTAGTTTTCTTAACCAGCTTGTGCCTCTAATGACGTCATGACATCCAGATTTAAGCAAGTGATAGTTACCTGCAGACCAGCAAAAACTTCCCCAGCTATGACTGCCATTAAAGGCATAAAAGCAGTGAAAAACAGAAAAAAAGGTGCCAGCATTCCTAAGAAATATTTAATGTCACTTCTTACCTGGTGGAGATAAACTAGATATAAAGTCCTTAACTGGAATATCTCCTTTTTCTTAGGATTTGTATTACTGTAGAAGACTGCCTGCTTCTGTATGTCATTGACCCTCCAAAAGTTATTTTTGGAGTGTCTCTTAGAAATGCCAGTGCTTTAGAGAGCAGAATAATTCAGCCTAATGAATAAGTCTGTAGTCAGGATAGCACGCGTAATATGGTATTAAGCTAACAGAACAGCTAATTCCCCTCTCACTTCAGTTGTTTTATGAGCTGTCTTGCTGGAGATAACTGGTGAAAGTGACAAGACAGCATCAGAGATATTATAAACTGAATCTAGAGACCAAAAATCTTTCTGGATGTGTCTGAGGATTTCTCCTAACTAGGTGGGTGAAACAATTTCTCAGGAGTTAGCTCTATCCTTACTGAGAGAGAACCACGTTTACACATATGGGGGGGGAGGAGCCCAGTGTGTAGAGAGAGGAACTGGGGGAGGGCAAGGGGTGGATCCAGCAGTAGCTGTGCATGCCAGGTCTTATCCCCCTTTTCCAAAGCCTCTCTGCCCCTTTCCACTCCTCAAAAATATACCACCAAGATTTGAAACGTGCCTTCAGCTTACAAAGCTCCCAGAGTGTCTTACATAAAGTCAGCCGCAACAGAAAAGAAGTAGTGGGTTTCATTGGTTTCTTTTTTCCCCTCCCCCGCTCCCCAGACAACTGGTGAGTCTATGACTACTGAGTGTTGCAGGGAGGGAGCAGGAAAGGCACCAGCAGATACAGGAGGCAATTGTGATTTTTTTTGCCCTTCTACTCTTTCTCACAGGGTAGTTAGTGGTTCTGTGGCCATTGTGCAGAGCATGTTAAGGACAACATCAAGACCAGGGGTGTCAAACCGTGGGTCAAATGCAGCCCTCAGAAGCAATTTATCCATCCCCCGTTATAATTAGGCTCTCTCCTATCTTGAAAATATTTGCAATTTTCTCTTCTGTATTTGCAGCTAATGAGTGAGAACAAAGTTTCGTCTGCTTAATGATGTCATTCTCTGCTTAATGATGTCACTTCCGACCCTCAGCAGGTGCTGTGAATGCTAACTTCAGCCCTCTGTATGAAACGAGTTTGACATCCCTGATCATGACAATACATGTGAAGTGTTTTACACGCTTAGAGAAAGTGCCTTACAAGTATAAGTATTATTATTATTAAATTTAAAATAGCAATTTAGAGTTTAATGATACCAACAACAGGATAGATATTTCTTTGGAAAAAAAGAGTGAATCTGACACAAAACTGAAACACTCTTTTTCTTGATTGACTCTTACTGTGACTGTTCCAGCTTGTCTAGTGTGACAGAATGTTCATATTTTAGGCGTCCTAAAAATTCTGACATGTCAGAGAAAGAATTGCTCACCTTGTGACTGTGGTCTGTACTGGAAGAAGCAGAAGTGGGGGGGGGGGAGAATGTCTGGAAGAGTTCAAGGACTTGTTTTTCGAATTGTGATTCAGTGGCTGTCTGAGATTTGGTTATCTTGCAGTCAGTGGTGTGAATATTTTTGCTCCCCAGTGTCTTAAGTGTCTTAAGAAGTTGCCCTCCATCCAAAATGATTTATATAGCTTCCAAACTAGTCTTCTGGACAACAGTTCAACAGTTGAATGATTCTGCTGCCCCTTTTATCGTTCCTATGAGTCAGCTGTACAGCAAAAAGGGACAAAACTGGAGAACAGGAAGTGAACAAGAAAGCACTGCAAATATTACAGTGGTTCTGGTTTCCTAGGCTTGGTCCCAATATAATCCCTGGCACTGTCAGTAAATTTTGCCTTGGCTGTTCACACATACATCGCTGTGCACACTGTTTCTCCCATCCCATCCTCACCATAGTTGCCTATCAAGCAACTTTTTACTGTCTTGTGCAACACTGCATGTTGTGAAATACTGCACAGTTATTGCAGCTATTCTATAGTACATGTGGTTAGAGTCATTGTGAGGTTAAGCATTGAACTTAATATTTTTACTTTTTTAAAAAGGAAATGTCTGCTAATATTCACTTGCTTCAGAAGACAGGCAAGACAGGCTAGTTCAGCAGAAGTGAACAAATGCAGAGCAATGACAGGTGAAGGGCTTTCTGCAATGGTGGGGTGCTTGCATGCACTGGGGTGTGAGAATAAAGTGATTGTCAGTATAGAAGTGTGTCCCTATGATAATCTGTGGAATGTGGGAGCATATGGCATTGCTCTGTGTCAGAAAGTTCATAAAGGTGCACTTTAAAATAATCGGGACTTCTTTTTTTTTTTTTAAGACCAAGGGTCCATAATACTGCCTCCAGCAGTGGTCCCCAGGATGCTCACAAGCAGAGCAAGATGGACACTACCAAGTTGTACCTTCCCCTTCTCTCTGTGTTTAGCCCAACCTCTGATCTACATCTCTCCCCATGTTTAGAAGCTACTAAGCTGCACTTCCTGTTCTACACAGTACCATTAATGTGCATGGCATTTTTCAGAATGAGTAAAATACAGAAAAGAATCATCCCCTGCCTCTGGAAGCTTATATTGCAGATTAAAATTGGACAAAGGGGGAGCAAACAAAGGGAGAGAAGGAAAAGGTGAATGAGAGGTAGCCAAACAGAAGGAGGGAACAGGAGAGGCAAGGCTAACAAGAGGTGACTGAGCAAATGCAGCGATGCTTGCTTAGTTCTTGTTTGAGCTGAGGATTAAACTTTCTTGTTGAACTTGTAAAACAGGTGGTCAGATTGGTGTTGTTTTCAAGGAAGGTGGCAGCAACAGGGGCACTGGAGTATGTTTTTCCTATAAAACTTATAAAACACATTCTGGACATGTGGCCTGTTTTCTCATTGAACCTGTTATCGCTATGTGCACATACGCTTTCATATGAACTCCAAATTCATTCACAAATCTTGGCATGCTCTAAAAGGGCTGCGTTTCTGACAAGTCAATTCCATGGCTTGCATAATGGCATAAAATAGTTAAGATTTTTTTCCCCCTGACATTGACATGAATGAAAGAGGAAGCTGTTCTGTAAAAGTAAACCTATAAAAAGATACATTTTAAAGCTAGAGAGGGTTCTTTTTTCAGGTCACCTCTAAACGTTCAATGTATCCTTCAGCTCACAAAGATATTATACTTCCTGGCCTCCTGAATATAGGCTGACTTGCTCCTGTTTGCCTTTCAAGGTTCTGTCTTAAAAGTTCATGCTATAAATTGTGCGCCCAAGGGAAGAAGTGATTCTCTCCCCGTGAAATTTCTTGACTGAGTCACGAATCCCATCAAGAGACCTGAATGGCCCCTTTCCTGTCTTTATTCATGTTTTGGTCTTTGTTTTTGATGGAAAAATACTCATGAGAAATATATTCTTCTCTTGCCAACAAAATGATTCAGGGTAATTTTTTTTAATTGGTTGCATTCCTCTGTACACTTGCCTGTGAATAAGACCCAGTGGACATCACCTTTGACTAAACAGGATTAGGATAGTACTGTAAGGAACTCAGTAGGTGATCTAAGGATTCGTATCCCAGCTGTAGGTATATCTGCAGTATGATTTACCTAGCTTTATAGAGTTGTAAAGATTTGAGATAATTGTGAAAAACTTTGAGATTTCTCTGTATTGCACCCCAAAATTTTTGTTAAAGTGATACACACACACCCCTCACACAATGAACCAGGATGGTGTAATGATTCAGGAGTTGGACTTCAAGTTGGGAGATCCAGGTTCAAATTCCTGCTCTGCCATGAAGCTTCCTGGAAGGCCTTGGGCCAGTCACAATCTCTCTACTCACAAGTTTTGTTGTGAGGATGAAAGAGAGGAAGCATGTACCTGAGATCAGTGGAGGGAAGGGTGGTATAAAAATGTGAAAAAATAAATAAGAGTATAAATAGGAAACCAGCCCAGTGATTACACCCTTATCCTCTGCCCTGGGACTCTGCTCTGTACAAAGTGGTTATGATCTCTGTGTTGTGGGAAAGGAAGAGTTCTCTCACTATAGTGCCAATCCTTGTTTAAATGACCAAACAGTTTTAGGGTTAAAGAGATAGAAGAACTTCATCTACCTCTTACTAAATACCTTCCTAAATAAACATATGCGTAGTTTCCATGGTTTCCAAGAAACAGCTAGGTGTCAGACATAGGTGGACTTCAATTAAGGGAGATTGTTTATTTCTGTGGATCATCCACTGAGCATGTCTCTCAATATGCCACTGCCCTTTGTGTTAGATACATGAAGGACACTGCCATCCCAGTTGATTGGCAGTCAAGTGGTTTTTCATACACACACTTTCATAAATTGTCATAACTTGTAGAACAGAGAGTCACTCTTAGCATTGCATATTATGACAAATAACCAAATTCTCCCAGTCCCACCCCTAGAGGTTTTTATTTTTGCAGAATGAGAAGAGCTGTCACAAATTTTGAATCCTGTGGCCAAAGACCTGGATCTAAGATGTGTGAGGTTAGATCAATAGGCACAAAAGAGCTTTTGATATGGATGTATGGCTTTCCATTGTGATTGATTGCATTGGTTTGACTCAGAAAATAAGTCAATGGAGTATGGTGTATGCGCAACCTCCTGATTTTAGAAATGGGCTATGTCAGAAGGCCATATGCAAGGGAGGGCACCAGGATGAGGTCTCTTGTTATCTGGTGTGCTCCCTGGGGCATTTGGTGGGACACTGTGAGATACAGGAAACTGGACTAGATGGGCCTATGGCCTGATCCAGTGGGGCTGTTCTTATGTTCTTAAGTCAAACTGGTCTCCAAAATAAATTGGAAATCTTTTGGCTTATTTTCCAAGGCAATTCATATTTAGAAATTGTCTTGGCACAGCAGTAGCTCTCTACGTTCCAAGAAACGCTGGGACCTTCATAGCACACCAGTGCTAAGTAGTGGCCAGAGAGGGAAAAGAGGGAACAGCAGATCTCCTTCATTCCCTTTCACTTTGGCTTGTGTGCCACCATTTATATGTAGTTTAAAGAGAAGGGGGAGGAAGTTGGGAGATCTGGGTGGGCAAAATCTTCTCTGGCTCAGATTTTAATCCAATTTTGAGGAGAATTGGGGCTTCATAATGCTCATTTCAACTTTGAAGCAAGCATTGGAAGACTCCAAAACTGATTTCTCTGCCTGAACGTAATAGAGTCAAATATTGGGGGCTTTAGCCCTCATAAATCAACCTTTAACATTTAACACCAACAGACTTTAGATCTTTAGAATGTAAGCTGAATAGTGAATTGCATCAGAGAAAAGTGGTAGACAAGCATCTGCTTTGTGGGAAAAGTCTAGATGTAGATGAGAGTTTTAAAAGCTTCCATTGTAGCTAGGTTTATTAAATATTTACCCTACAGGAAAAACTTGTTACATTTTCTCATGATGGCCAAAGTGATCCATGGTTTATAGTTAAAAAAATATTTATTATTCTTTTACTGTTAGGAAAAGTCAGAGGAGAATAGAGGCAGGAAAGCCATGTAGGGTCCAGAAACGGGAAAGGGAACCTGTTGTTTTAAAAGATGAGTGTCTTATACAATCTAGCTACTTTATGCCTAAGCTTCTGCATGTCACTTGACAAATCTACTTGTGTGGGCCTTGGTGTGGAATCAAGGTCACAGAGGCCTTTCTGCATTTTTCCGTACCTTGGATGCTGCTGCTAGATATACTCTATTTTGTGATTTTAAAATGATGCAAACTGTTCTTTATTTAGAAACATACTAAAGCTTTTGTGGCTGGATGATTTTTAAAACATAATTTAATATATTGCTCATGGCTTTAAGCCATGGACTGAAACACATTATGGGACCTAGTCCCAACATTCCACTTTCAACTGTGGAAGGCATCTTCAGGGGTGGTAAAGAATTTGTATCCTCTCATCTGTCTGTTGGCTACTGCCGGCTCCTGCTTGAATTTTTAAAGGATACTAACCTCTTTTGCCTGTTCATCATTACAACAATTTCTTATATAGGTTTCTCCTCAAAGTTTTATATTCTATTCTATTTGAGTGCTGAAAGCCAGGCATTACTTATAGTGCAAGTCTCTTCCTTATTGTTCATATTGTTTTTGAATTTCAGTGGCCTCTCTATAGATTCTAGTATGGTATTGTTGCACTGTCGAATGAACCTGCGTCTGATTGAAATTTATTTGGTGGCCAGTTCTCACAGCATGCTCTGCCACTACTGATTTTTCATTTTGCTCTAAGTGGCAGTGATGTTCATGTTCCTCTACTCTAGTAAGCATGCTCCTATTTGTGGTCCCTAAGTAGACTTTCCCACACTCGCAAGGAATACAAGGAATGTTCTTTATTTGTTCTTGAGAAGAGCACAGAGTCAAAATCAAGAGCCTTCCCATTTCTAGTGAGCTCAGACATTTGGACAATTTTTCTCACAAAACTAACTCTCTGATGTTGCTTAAAATATTTGAAAACCACCCACCATGTCTTTTCTCTAGTGTAAACACGTTTGAGCCCTTTTTCATTTTTGTGTCTTCTATACCAGTGGTTTGCAACCTTTTTTTTACTTGCGTTCCCCTTGGCAGCCCATTTCCATAAATTGTACCCCTCATGTTAGCAAAATGTTTGTCATTAATGGTTGCTGTTATTTCAAATTTATATGTTGTAACTGTAAGTAAATGGCCCAATAATGGGATTTAAAAGGAATGGAATAATTTTTATGAAACACAATAAATATTATATATGCAACAAATGTTCAGTGTGATCCTTGGGCTTTTGTCACACAGAATTTTAGAATTGCATTCCTCACTGAGCTGCAAAGCCTGTATCTGAGCTGTGTTGATTTAGACCAGGGGTGCCCAAACCCCGGCCTGGGGGCCACTTGCGACCCTCGGGGGCTCCCAATTAGGCCCTTGGGGAGCCCCCAGTCTCTAGTGAACCTCTGGCCCTCCAGAGACTTGCTGGAGCCCGTGCTGGCCCAACGCAACTGCTCTCAGCATGAGGATGACTATTCAACCTCTCATCTGAGTTGTGGGATGAGGGCTCCCTCCACTATTTGCTGTTTCATGTCTGCGATGCAGCAATGGCAGCAAAGGAAAGGCTGGCCTTGCTTTGTGCAAGGCCTTTTATAGGCCATGAGCTACTGCAAAACCTTCATTCATTCATATATGTTCCATCTCTAATAAATTCATTTATGTAAATTTATTCAAATTTTAAATGTAAATTAATTCTTTTTTTTCCCCGGCCCCCGACACAGTGTCAGAGAAATGATGTGGCCCTCCTGCCAAAAATTTTGGACACCCCTAATTTAGTTTACAGCAGGTGAGGGCTGGCCCAACTGAATGTTTCTCCATTAAAAATTATGTGATATTTTAACCATGTGCCTGTGTATATTGATGAAACACTACAATGTACATGTATGCATCAGAAACATAAGGGGAAGATTTTGAACATATTTTTCAGGCAGGTGAAAGTGTTCTTTGCAACGCTTACCTGGCTCATCTTTCATTTACTGGCTCATCTTTCATACTTTTGGAATCATAAGCAACCACCCTTGTAACTAATCATGAATACAATAGCTTTCTTTAGCGGACATGCAATTTATTAAACCAACTTTTATGTACTTTGAGTTGTATCCTAAAGAATGCATGCAGAAGGAAGCTCATGAAAATGAACGTCACTTCTTCAGCATAGCAACCCTGTCTGCCCACCAAAAATCTGCTCTGGGCAGGTCATGGGACCTTATCCCCCCCCCCCCCAAAGGACGCACACACAAAAGGATTGTATGGGTTGCAGAGGGCTGGTGAGTTATGACCAAATTGGCTAAATGCCCCCCCCCCCGTCCCTTTTATTTGCCAGAAAGAAAATTTGGACACAAGCCTTTGAATGGTATTTTGTAATTGCAAAATCTATAAACTTCAATTCCTCAGTGAAATGTGTACACAGTTGAGATACTAAGGCAGAAGATGCTTCAGAGCTGACCTTTCTGCCATGTTTCCCTCTTCGCTTTGAAGATCTTCATCAGTTTTCATTTTCATGCTGTGCTTGCAGGCTGGACAGCTTGAAGAGGAATTAAGGCTGCATGTAAATAACGTGGCGATGTGGAGGGGTTTTTAAACATTTCTCATAACCTTCAAGAAGAGCGAGAGTGAGCGAGCAAGGTTATTTGAAAGCTTTTCAAGCAAGCATCTTGAAGTTAAATAGTTAGCACCATCTTGCTGCCCCCCCCAAAGGCAATTATGTAACATACAGGAGTGTTTTATGCTGATTCTGAGTTCACTGTATATAAACCAAAAAATGGATATTTGTTTATTAAATGTATTTATATCCCATTTTTCTCCCTTTATGGGGGACCCAAATCTTGCTTTGGTTGCACATCAGTAACTTTTCTGCGTTTTTCTCAAGCTTTCCTTACAAAGAGGAGATAGGGAGCAGAGTATTTAACACCTTTAGACTCATGCTGAGAATATCACACCTTAAGAGACTTTTTGCAATTACCTCAAGCAGTGGCCTAAACTGCTGGAGAACCATTATCTGATTTCCTCATTCTCTGCAGACTGGCATATTCTGTTACCTTATAGCCCAATCCTATGCATTATCCTAAGTAAGTCCCATTATAGTCAATGGGGCTTACTCCCAGGGAAGTGTGGATAGGGTTGCGCTGTTAGCAACCATGGGGAAGTTGCTTCAGAGGCTACTTATGCTGCTGACCAAGCAAATTATTTCTTGTAAATTTTTCTGAAAGTTTCCAAAAATTTGTTCAGAAAATTTTGAACATTTTGCTTCACCCGTGCCACATTATTAGAAGTATTCGTATTTTTTAATACTTTTTATGTATCTTTAATGTTGTTTTTATCTTTTTTACTGTGTTTTTTCTTTATTTTTCCTTTATTATTATAAATAAATGAAATTAAGTAAGTGGGGGATAAAAAGAAAAATAATGTTGCTGCATATACTGGCACATGGGAGAAACTGCAAAGCAAAACCTGTCTCCAACATTTCTTCATGGCCGTGAAAACTATCTGAAAGTTTGCAGGAATCCTTGAGTCACATCCTAAGAACCGTACTTTTCCAACAGTGTCAATTTCCTTTAGTAACATGGTATTGATTGCTGTCTAAGGTACTTTTTGAAGGATGCAGTGAGTGGTTGCTGATTCTTGAATGCCACTCTGATACTCTCAATAATATTATCCCCAAATATTATCATTATTTTGGCTGTCTACAAAAATATAGGTGTGGGTTTGGTTTGGAAATAGAAACAAACTCATGTTTCAGAGAGCTGCAAGCGTGCTATGAAAATTAGGGATGATTATGTCTTAATCATTCCTCCTAGAAGGAAACGGGATGAAGTCTGCTGACAATGAAATGATCTGCTTAGTAAATGTCTTCAATTAGCGTTGTCTTACCATAGAAAGAACCTTTGTCTTGTGTTCATTGTTATGTCCTAGCATCCTAGTTCCATCATTTTCACTGCAGCAAGACTTCTTAATGTGTATTGTTCCACTCCTTTGACCCCATTTAAAGTGCCAGTTCCTTGGTGTTTATCATAGATGTCCACTGTATATTGTGCTCATATGAAGAAAATGTAATTGTGGTCCTGGATTAGGATGTTCCTGTTGCCTCGAATAAAAAACGTATCTACTGTAGCTTTTATACTGCTAGTGAATTTTGTTTCACTAATGGACATATGAGAGCCTGTGTAGCGCTTAGAGTGTTGACTGAGGACTGTGGAGACTTGGGTTCAAGCCTTCACTTAGCCACAAACCTCACTGGGCGGCCTTGGCTGAAACACTATCCCGCAGCCTAACTTACCTTAGGGTTGCTGTGAGGCGGGGGAAGAGCTATGTATATTTCCCTGAACTCATTGGGAGGTAGAGCAGGACAGAAATATAAAAAAATATGTTTGGTTTCAAATATAGGGGAGCACTGGGTGCTATAACTGACTGTTGAAGTGTGTGCATGCATGTGTGCATTTAACACCCAATTTTGGATGTTCTACGTAGGTAGGAAGAAAGGAATTGTTAATTCTATGAATCCGAATAAGCAAATCTCAGATTTTCCAGCAGCAAAGCCATTACTTTGGATGATGGGGCTTGCTGACTGCCTGACTCCCAACTCCAGCACTGAAAACCAGACCTCCCATTCAGAAGAACTGCAAACATGCAGTGGTCAGTCACGAAGAGACAAGGAGGCAGCTGCTGCTTTTGACCTGGCAGTGAGGCTGTGCAGCTGCGGTCTTGGCAGGGGCAGAATCTGTTTATTTATCTATAGCTATGTAAACCACTTGTGAACATATTTTTGGTTTATAAATAGTTGCAGTCAAAAGTAGAGCCCCCAGCACTGTGTAATAGAATGTGTTTCTTTGGAGTCAAGACCTCACGCAAGTGGTCTTTGCTCCTGGTTGGGTGTTATGTAAACATATCCCTATCTTCATTTGTAAAATGCTGGGAGAAAGGCAAACACTGTCATAAAAGCAATGATCATGACTAATATCACCACAATTGAGTCTTAACATCTCAGAGTTTTTCAGCAATGTAATTCACTGTAAATATTATTTTGAAATACTCGCATTCTGTTACCCTGCAGATGCCCAATCTCGTCTGATCTCAGAAGCTAAGCAGGGTCAGGCCTGGTTAGTACTTGGATGGGAGACTGCCTGGGAATACCGGGTGCTGTAGGCTTATACCATAGTCTTTCGAGACTGAAGGTTGCCAACCAACAACTCGCATTCTTCAAATGCGAGTGCCTTTCTAATTCTGGGCTCTGCCCCATTTCTGCTGTGGTCTGCCCACTAACATTCCCCCCCCCCCACTATTCACAGGTTGGCAGCCTCATGCTGTCACCAGGCCCCTTTCCAGTAATCCTAAACTTTCAGATATATCTGGCCTAGCAAACTGAGCTCTTGCAAATAAAATGTGTTAATATAAATATTACATACTTATAAATACTGTGTGTGATTCATCTTCTCTGCTATCCTTTTCGAGGATTGTCATGTGTGTTGTACTTTTCTACTACTGGGTCCCTTTAGGGAGAAGGGTGGGATATAAATAAAGTTTATTATTATTATTATTATTCTACTTAATAAGCATCAGGTTGGAAATAAGCTTCTTACCTACAGAGATCTCTCAACAGGAAGCTGCAGAAATCCAGCTTCCTCAGAGAAAGAAGTTGAAAAGACCTGTATTTTAGTAGGGAAGTGCAGACCACCTTGTGGGTGCTGCACCCTCCTCCACCACATCGCATGGGGAGAGTTCTGCCTGCAGAGGATAGGGGTATGACATATGGAGAGCGGGATCGACCCACACCTATGATTTGATTGAAGGAAGTTTATTATAAAAGTGAACAGAATGCACAAACAGATGTAGTCAGCTAAACATGGTTGCTTCACCAAAGGAAATCCAGTCAAGGTCTCGCCTGGCAGTTCCGGCTTAAGTTGGTTTCCCTTCATAGAGAGGCACAGCTTCTCTGCCGTCTAGTGGAGGTATTTTGCAGGGCCCCAGTAACTTGCTGAGTGAACCTTTCAACCCAGTCCTAACTAACTTTCCAGCACCGATGCAGCTGTGCCAACAGGACTCATGCTGCATCCTGCAGTGGGAGGGCAGTCACAGAGGCTTCTTCAAGGTAAGGGGACATTTGATCCCTTACCCTGGGACTGTATTGTGGCTGCATCAGTGCTGGGGCGTTGGTTAGTATTGGGCTGCTAGATCTGGGTCAGATTTGGTGAGATCTTCGCAGCCCTAATGTGAGTTGCAGAGAAAGGTGTACCTTTGGCCCCACTTGGCTATTACATGTCTTTGGGGAGGGATAGGGCAATTCTGCCCCCTTCCTCCTTGCTCCCAAGGGTGGCTTCACTTTCTCCATTTCCTGGCCCTTGACCCTGTTCTCTATGACTTTGCTGTTCTGCACCTGTCTTTCCTTCCTTTCCCCTCTCCCCTTGTTCTCAGTCTTTCTCAGGGATCCTTCTAAACTCCCACCCCCATTCCCAGACAATTATCTTTCTTGCTCCCTTTATTCCTTTGAAGCAACTTCCTCCTTTTTCACCTTTTCTCTCTCCTGCCATCACTGTTCTTTCCAGGCTCTCGCTGTTCACAGTCATTCTGCTTGATTGACTCCCAATCTTCCTCCTCCTGTCTTCTCCCATTCCACTCTTCCCTCTCCTACAGCAGCAGCCCTTCTCAGGGGCCAGTATCAGCTGCCTGGCTCTCCTTCAAGGAGATAGCTATCATCTGCATCACTGACAGTGTCTCTGTGATCATCAATGCCTAGTGATGACATCATTGCCAGGTGTAATGGGAGCCCAGCCACTGAACTTGGCTGCTCTGAGCATCCTTTGCCAAGCCTCCAAGGATTGCCAGGCTCACATACACCAAAAGACAACCAAGTAATCCTATTAACACTCTTTTAGGGTCTGTGAGATTCCTTGGCATATCTCAGCTAAGAAGCTTCCAGATTTCTTTCATTACATATTTCATTCTAGTTTTCATTTTAGGAAAAATCTGGTGACAATAGGGGTGCCATGGGAATTTTCTAGGTTCGGTTTCTATTGCAGATATAGCTAGAAAAGTCAAATGCAAGTAGTTCAGTTGCAATAAGAGCAGGACAGCTTTGCATTCTAAAACTGCTGAGACCTAGTTCTGAGTTCTCTCACTGAGACCTTGTTCTCACTGAGAACTAGGTCTGAGATAACCAAAGTACTCTTGGGATACATTGCTTTAACCTCAACAAACCTGAAGAAGTAGGATTTTTTCCCCCTGAACTCTTATTCTGAACAGGCCCAATGGGACAGCTTTATAACTCCATTGCACCTTCCTTGATCAATGCCAGCAGCCTGTCAGACACACTTTCTGTGGCAAAGTAAGACGAGGGTGAATGGCTGCCCAGCCATTTTATGTGACACTTTGCAGTATGTCTGTGCGTACTGCATCTTGTAGTATAGTACAAATAGTTGGGCAAAATGAAAGTGGGGTTGTTTAGTCCTCTAATAAAAACACCCATTGTTTTTTTAAAGAGGTTGTAGTTCATCTATTTTAACCTTGTGCTTTTAAGAAAGCAAGCCATTGAGAAATTATTCACAGTATAAGTAAATAAAAAAAAGCAGAATGTTTAAGTTGTAGTTTTTATTCTGCATAGATTCATGGGGTGTGCTGTAGGTAACAAGTACAATGGTCCCTTGGCATCCAAAAAGAACACAAAAATCCACGGATAGTCAAATCTGCCATTAAAAACATCTTTAAAAGTGTTTTAAACAATGTTCCTTCCTTAGTACTGCAGGGCTTCAGAGCAGTCTCTGGCATTCTTGGAAGCCAGTTCAGGTCATACTGAGACCCACAACCCCCTCCCTTGGCCAAGGCGTGCCTGAGAATGGAATTGCGGAAGTGTTTCCCAAATGCTTCTGCAATGCATTCTGGGGCACGCTAGAGCCAAGGGTTTGCAGGTCTTGGTGCGACCTGGAACTGGCTGCAGCAGGTATGGTTTGCATGCTAAAGTAGGAATGCTTTTCTAACTTCTAGTGTTTGATGTGACCTAGAAAAGGCTGCCTTGCAGTCTGTTGCCCAGCACCCGCAAATCTACTTATGGTCAGATTTGTGGATGCCAAGGCGCCACTGTGCATATCATGATGAAACTGAAATCTTGTACACACTTACCTGGAAGTAAGTCCCGTTAAACTGAATTGGTCTTTTTATTTATTAGATTTTAATAGTTACACCAAATGTAGTACCAGACTGAGATGTGATTGTGGTGGGCTCTTCAAAATATTGCATGAGTTTCTGTTGGTGAAATGTTGTTGGTGAACCAACAGGCGGATCCATGGTTGGGAAAATAAAAAGATACCAGTTTTCTTTCCAGTGACATTTAGTAAGAGGAATAAGAGTAAGATGATGATCTGGCTTCTTATAGAAAATAATTGAGACTGATAGACTCTGACTTGGTTAAAGCCATAGAGTGAGTTAGGCCCAAATCCTAACCTACTTTCCAGAACTGGCATAGCGGTGCCAGTGGGCTGTGTGCTGCATCCTACAGTTGGGTGGCACTCATGGAGGCCTCCTCAAAGTAACAGAATGTTTGTTCCCTTACCTCAGAGCTGCATTGCCCTTATGTCTGTACTGGAAAGTGGGTTAGGACTGCGCCCTTAATGGCTCGTGGCAACCTTGAATCAAGGTCTTCTGGTCCAAGTCCAAAAGTGGATTATGGAAATAGTAGTCCACAATTCTTGACTGACCATTTGTGGTTGACACTGGCCCTGTTCTGGCCTGAGTCTTGTGGCACACATTTGTACTTTCTACCTCTAATCAGAGAAGAATCAGACAGAGCAAAATTTCCTGCCTTGCTTTTAACACTCTTGAATTGCTTTAGTGCGGGGTTTTTTTGTTTTTGTTTTTTGCACATTGTCAGACCTTGTTCTTTTTTAGGGAATCCTGCATAAAGGGGGGGGAGGAACATGGATATTGAACGTTGCTGCAAGCATTCCAATTTGTGTTTAGCCTCAGAAGGATAAATGCTTCCATGATAAACAGTCCTTGTATGGATAAAATTGACTTTTAGATCCCCTTGATGGCTTCGATATACCCAGCTTGTTAGGATTTAGATCCAAAGGATGCTGGTAATTGGTTTGGTAAGTCAACTTAAAGATTCTGCATGAGCTATCTCTAAATGCTGATTGCCTTTTGCACACCTGAAAGATAACAGACAAAACGAACACAGCATGGTGCCATTTTGGGAACTGTTTGAACTCATAATTATCCTTCAGGGTTTCCATTGATTAGATTGCATTACAACCCAATATCTAATAGAACAAGAAAGCACTGAGCAGATATTTTCAGTGAGTATAAGTGAGAACAAGCAGTAGGAAACTGTATTTTCAATAATCCACAGAGAATAAAGCAATTCAAAGCAGCAAACTGAAGACGTTTTGCTCATGTTGAAAGAATGTGATTGCTGCTAACCGAGTGGCAGAACAGAGATTCAAATTGTGAATTTGCATCAGAAATTCAAATGGTGGTACTGTGTAGACTCTTATCGGTCGTGAAACAATCCTTTAAGAGCTGTACTGTATCTTAAATTTCCACTCCACATAAAATGCCATTTTTAAAGTTATAAAAAAACCTCTACAGTCCTTCACTGTGCATTTATGTATGCAGTTCAGCACAGACCTCTCCCCCAATCTAATTTTTAGTGTTTGGCCTGCCATTATGACAGTGCTTCCCAAACCCCTACAGGGGAGTTGGGAGCACTGCAAGTTGTTGCAGAGGAGGGGGAAGGCAGCAACGCCATCCCCAGGATTGTGCTGCTGCTGGGGATGGGAGGGGGGGGTTTTCTCCTTACCTGCAGTCAGTGCTAAGGGTTCCAGGGAGCCCTCTGCAGGCCCCCCCCCCCATGGCTGCACATTTGTAAAAATAAAACAAAATTTAAAAATGGGCACTTCAGATTTTGTCATGAAAACTGCAAGTGCTCTTTTTCCTTTAAAAAAAACCAACACATTTGCAGGCATGGGGAGCCCTGCAGAAGGCTCCCCGCACCCCCATACTCCCCCAGGACTAGGTAAGTATAAAACCCCCCTCATATCCCTGGCAGCAGCACGATCCTGGGGATCATGTGCTGCCTTCCCATCTTCCCACCCCTTAAAGGGTCATTGGTCAGTGCTTCCCAGGCTGATGTGTTGCGACCACCAGTTTGGGAACCACTGCTTTATGGTATTTGGTGAATAGCAGGATAGACTCTGAAGACTTGTGTTCAAATATCTGTGCCTCCATGAAGTCAACTAGATAACCTCAGGCCAGTCACTCTCTCTGAGTAATCTACCCCATGGGGTTCCAGCGTGGGTGGAAAATAACAGAATTCTGTATAAGCCATATTGAATGACTTGGAGGAAGGATGGAATGTACGTGAAATAAACAACACTGTGTGGTCAAAGGGCATTTTTAAAAGAGAAAAATGAGGAGAAAAATGGCTGGCACAGATCTGAGGTGATCCATTGGGGCAGTGGAAGTCTGCCTCAGGGTACAGAAAGAAGTGTTCTTTTAGCTGGAGGAGACTTCTGTGATTGCCCCCCCCCCCCCGGCAGGATGCAGGGTGTGCTCTGTTGCCACAGCTTCATTAGATGGGGGTTTAATTAGGATTGGGTAGTTAGTGTGGTGGGGCAACTGCATGAATTTTTTCCATTGACACAAAATCCCTTGTCATAATGGTTAGGGATATCATAAAGCTACTGTAATTCAAAATAAGCTGGGAACATTGGATTGTTCATGTTACCAGGACAAAATATTGTGAAGAATTGCAAGCCAGTATAGTGTTATAGAATAAAGCATTATAGCATAAAGCACAGCATTGGGCCTGATGTGTATGGAATACCGGTGATGAAGAACAACGGAATGTGCCAACTAGTCATGCCCACAATTCTGAGTTGTAGGGAGTCACTCTCTCTGCATTCAGTGCTAGGCTCTGTATGGATGGTCACTGAGGGTATATGTGAGGGCTAGCAGTTGTACTCCTGTTTTCACATCACTTGTATACTCTACACAACAAGCATAATCCCTTCACTGGTCTCCCCAAAGTGACCTGTGTTTTGATTAAGCCCAGGAGAGCAGTAGTCAACACCCCAGGCTCTACCTGACCCACTCTTCTGTGACTGTCTGTCTGTGTTCATGTTTCACTGTGTACAACACAAATGCAAACACGTGCCCACTTATTCATTTATCTAAGTTTTGTTTTATTCTGTGAAATAAACCAGTTGTATACCAGCTTGTGTCTGAATAACTATTAATCTAACAATTTATTCAGTTGGTTTTTGCTGATAGAGTAGCGGCCAGTTCTGCTGGCTTCATTTTTCTGGCAATCCCTGGGGATGACATTGTTTGTTGATTGCAGGTGATGCTACATGTGCAGACAGAGAGAGATTCCTGGGCAGAAAGTGAGAGGGGACAAAGAAAACCTGGAAAAGAGATGCTGCAGAGCTTTGTTTATGAAAATTGAAAAGTGAAATACTAATGCTATGTCCACTTTTTATGTTTAATCAACATTTAGTTGCAAGGGACATAGACAGAATGGAACATTAACAGTATTGATCTCTATGTGGAAGTTAATTGGAAAACTTTTTTTCTTGGGACAAACATTGCTGGTTTTGCATGAATACACCTAAACCAATGAATACTCCTAAGCCAGTATAGTGTTATAGAATAAGCATTATAGCATATTCACTCAAAACAGCACAACCCCTGTTGAGCATTTAGCTAGGAAGTCATTTGTGTAAAGGAACAAGTGCCTGTGATCAAAATTTGGACTTTTTTTTGGTTCCCAGTGCTGTGATTGTTTTTATTTTTTCCATTTTGCTCGTATACAAACTATAATTATACTCAGTAAATTTTGGCATTTGGCAAATTCAGTGGCAGTAAATTTTCATTTTCATTATTGGAAAGAATCAGATAAATTTGATTAACTGCATTGGATCAATTTGGTAACTTGAAAACTTTCCATACTCATATGTAAATGAGTTGGATCAATAAATAGTATTGCCTATCTGTTGTATTGCCTATCCATTGCCTATCCATTGTGGACTGTGAATCCCCTGTCTATTTACTTGTAGCAAAATATCCATTTTTGCAACACTTCAGAATTGGTGATATAGATTATTTTTCATACACAAAGATTATGCCCCAGACCTCAGTTTCCAGAGGCAGCAGCCACTGAACAGGCCAGACCAGAGGTAATCAGTGTAGCTGCAGGTAAATAGAAGGGCAGGTTTAAAAGGAAAGTGTAGGAGAAGGAAGGTCGTGTTATGTGTGCTGAGAGCGATACGCTGGCGCAGAAGGGCCTTCAGTTGGAGGTCAGTGGCAAATGACCGAAGCAGCGCTGGCTTGACACACTGCATAGCGACATGAAAATCACCCCCCTACACCCGGACCAAGCCTGTGATCAAGAGAAATGGCAACTCCAATCCAAAATAGCTGACCCCGCCACCACACAGGACAAATGCTAAAGAAGAAGGAGAAGAGAGGAGCTTGTATTTGCCAGATCTCAGAAAGTGATGTTGCTCAGACTGAAGAGCAGACCTCTCAGGCCTGAGAGTTCTTCGGTCATGGAACTTGGTGCTTAGTCAGTGCTGTGCCTCTGGGTAGCACAGCTCAGCCTGCAACTCATTTGGTAGACTTGCTGAGTTGAAGGAGGTACGTCATTGGAATCTGGGCACTGGAGCATTACAGAAGACTTGTTCCTTTTCCCCCTGGTTTTAGCATTGATATGATCTAGGAACACAGGCTTGTCCTTGTATATTTCAATCCACTGCAGAAAATGCAGGACAGAAATGGAAGAGACCAGTAGACTGAAAATAGATGTAATGAATTACACTGAAAAGCAATCCATGAGCATTTTAGAAATTAGTATTGTACTCCTTGATATAAATCTAATAATTTTTATTCTTCATTTTTTTCTATATTATTATTTCGTCTTCATCTATTTATTTGCTTTTTTTTTTTTTGCTTTGCTGTCAATTTCTTTGCCCTGACTCAGATGCTTAAGAAAATAGCCACTGAATGAGAAGGGAAAATTGATGATAGTTTTGATTTCATTTATATTTTTAATTCTTCTGATGGGAATTTTTTTTTTTGATTATGCATACCAAGTTAAGCCCCATCTCATCACATTAACGCAAACAGCTTATGAAATGTGTGTGATGTATAGGTGCTACAATACCTAAATAATTTTTCAAAACTGTGGCAGAGAAGGATGAACTAATGAGAAGCCTCTGATGAATATTTTGGGACAAAAATATCAGCCCGAGCTGAAAGTAATAGTCCTTTTGAGTAGAGAAGGTCATTGTTCTATTAACAGGAAACTAATAGGGCGTTCCAAATGAATGGATCTTATTTTCAATTTGATGAGAGGTGAGAATGCCAGGTGAAGCAGTGGAGATTGAAAAGAGTTTAATCTACGTATCAAGAACCTTTGTCACTGCAAACACTGTGAATAGATTAATTCATCTGCAAGCTGCAATGAGAAATAATTGCTTTTAAACTTTGCTCTTCTGTCAGTAGCATCTCTTGACTTAGGAATCAGGCTCTCTTTGGCACACTTGCTGCAAAAGTTCCATTTTAAAATCTGACTATTGGCATCAAACTATTGGCTTGGTTTCATCATGAGGAGTGTGATGATTGCACCCCTGGAGAGCAATTTGGATGCTCCTGAAAACATCATTCACCTGTTCAGAGAACACAAGTACTGTTTCCTCGAGTGTTCGAGGTGTTTTCTGCCAGGCACTGCAGCTGTACAACCTTTATTCATTATAAATAAGCTTCAATGGCAGAAAAGTCACTGTGGTGTAGTGGACAGAACTCCATTCGGAGAAGCAACTCAATTGGGTTGCGTCCAAAGAAAGTGAATCCTGGTTTTGCCTCTCTGACTTAAGCTAGTCATGACTAGCTTGTCGCATTGATTTCAGTGGTGCTTTGATGGTATTGCACCTACTTTACAACACTGCTTGAATGAAACACTTGTAAGCATTTTGAAGGCAGTCAAAAGATGTGTGGTAAGACTAATTTCTCAAATGTGTGAATGCTTCCATGTTTCTTTGGAGGTGCTCTCAAATTTCACTTCCAATTTAATTCACATCAGTTTTCATTTTAAATGAAAATTGAAGTGAATGTCACTTAAAGTGATCATTGATATGAATTTGGAGTGTTCTGCTCAGACATAAAACCTGCAAGGATTTTGTAGGAATCTAAGGGCGCAGTCCTAACCAACTTTCCAGCACTGATCTAGCCTCTGTGCAGCCCCAAGGTAAGGTAACAAACATGTCCTTACCTTGAGGATACCCCCTTGACTGCCTCCCCACTGCAGGATGCAGTGCACGCCACATTGGTACAGCTATGTCAGTGCTGGAAAGTTGGTTAGGATTGCACCCTAAAAGATGATGAAATCTGTGAGATTTCTGTGTGTGGATTTGTACATCTAACAGTAGTTGATTACTCAGTATCAATGGCTATATGGCTGTATGAGGAAACTGAGGCTCAGTGATGATAACTTGAGCTAGGCCTCACAGTGAGTCTGTAGCTAAGCAGATAGTTGAATTTAGAGGACAATGTGGTGATTGTGTACTAGGTTCCCAGAACTACCTGCATGAGTGTGCATATGTAACACATTCGTGTATTGCATGTATAAATAGGTCCTCATTAAAATCTGCACATGTGATGCTGGCTTGTTTCCAAGGCGCTAGTGAAAACTTTGTTAGAGTAGCTTCCCTTGGAAATGGTAAGGGTGGAGACATATTCTGCAGAACTGTTCTACCATCCATGTTTTTGATGTGTTTCTCATCTGAATTGTTCTCTAAGAGCAGGAGTCTGCTTTTTTATCACCATCCTGCAACTCTCACGCTGATCCTTACAGCTGATGTCAGAAGATGATAATGCTTTTGTTGCTGCGTTTGGTAGAAGGTGCAGTTCACCTGTTATAAAGTACTTTTATAGTTGGATTGTATTTATGCAGTTCATATGTTGGATGAGCAACCTTCCCTGTCCTCTACTCCAAGGGGGGTGGTGGTCCTGTTTTAAGCCTTCTTTTGCCACCCTCTTTTGGAGCTGGAGCATGCTCCTTGCAATCCCCATGGATGAGTACTCTGGATGCAAATTGGAAACCTAAGCTACAACTTTTGGCAATTAGATGTGAGTGGAAGGCAGGAGGAACACATTCGCATTTCAATAGCAAAATTGCCTTGTTCCCTTCTTCCCAGGGGAATTGCAAAATGCAGCTTGTTTAAGCACTGAGGAAACTATCTCTTCCTGAATACTCATATTTTAACTATTGGTGAGGCAGCATTTTAGAGATGTCAGAATAAAACTTCAGGTTGCCTAAACTTCTGCCAACTTGTTGGAAAGGTGACTAGTAAGACTTAACATCTCATAAGATGAGGCTTGTTGGGTTACAGTTTGCAACAACATGCTCCTAAAAGAGCTTGTTTTCAGAATACAGGTGTCCCTCCTGTATCCAGAGATTTATTATCCACAGTTTTAGTCATCCACAGTTCTCTGTGGTCCCAGCCAATCCCCTGGCACCCATTGCCTTCCGTTTGCTTTATTAACAAGCAGGCAAGCTTCTTCCTTTTACAGATACTACAAGAGGAAAGCGAGAAAGAGCAAGAAAGAGCAACTCAACAACAGCCGAGAAAATTCTTGAGAAAAAATGTCAGTCTGATCAAGAGAGAAAGCTCCACAGAGAAAACTAAAATAGAATTAAATGAGAGCATCCCATAATGCTGACTTTCTGATCAAATTATCCTTGAAAATTGAGAAATTATGTCCTTGAAGCAAGGCTTGAGGCTGCTAACTTTACTTTTTGGGTGTTATCTGATGACATACTCCCCCTTGAGGGTTTTTTTCTACATACACAGCAGTCTTAAGCAAGGCAGGAATATACTGGTGTTCTCTCTTTTTAAAATGCACTCATAAATACTGTAAGTGCCATTTCCAGAGTCATCCTGGTAGGTCTTTGAGACAAACAGTAGTCACTACTTGTGTTATAAGACAGTGAAAGGAGCATGAGTTTTCTGTTTCACCTCTGGAACCAGCTCCCATTATTTTTTCAAGGCAAAAGGAGATAAGATCAACCATCTTTCCTGTCAATTTCACCTTATTTTTATCCTTGCTACAGTTTCAACTCTAGGAACTTCAAAGGAGAAGGGATGGAGCTCTAGAGTACCGGATGGGGAGAGGCAGAATTAGACACCATCACTAAGCATTTCCCAAGCCACACCTCCAAATCAGATGGGAAAATAGTGCTATATCAGTTCATCCTTCACATGACTGTGCTGCACTTACAGTGGAAGCTCCAGAAACTAGCATTTTAACAATCATGAAACCTGATAAAATCTGGGAATGCAATGCTTTTGGAGAAACATCATCTATATTCTAAAGAACAGATTTGTGAGTGAGTTGCATCAACAGTAGAGGGGGGAAAGACTGGCATGGTAGTATCCAAAACCAATCAAGTTTATTTCAATAGAGCAGTGGTTCTGAAACTTTTTGCACTGTGACCTACTTTTCAGAATGAAAAACTGTCTGGGACCCACCAGAAGTGATGTCATTTACCTGGAAGTGTTGTCATGGCCGGAAGTTACATCATCAAGCAGGAAGTGCTTTCTTGAGAATGCAGCAAGCACTGAAACTGCCCGTGGCAAGCACTGAAATTGAACCATTTTCCCTAGATAGGCCTTACCTGGACCTCGGAATGCCTTAAAAGACATTAAAATATCACTTCCAGTTTCCTGAGGGAAACTAAAAGTCACTTTTTTTTAACTCTGAGCCTCTTATTCTGAAACCCACAGAGGTAGCAGGTGGATGCACACAGCCTCTTCAGCTTCAGAAAGCCATCTGGAGGTGATGGGAATGCAGGTCCAGTTGCCTTTAGAGGGCTCAGGTTGAGCCAAGTCTGGCTCAACATGGGTTCACGTGACCCACATTGAGCCAAATCTGTGGATATAAAATCCACGGATAACCAGGCTCAACCTGTATTTATTTTCCTATCTGCTGAAAATGCAGAATTTGATTCATTTCCTACTGTGCAAAGCAAATTCAAATTAGAATTCCCTGGCCAGGTGCTTTCTACTGCTGGGTGCCTGTAGGAGTATTCTTTAAAGCCGTGATGCCCAAACTGTGGGTCTGTGGCCCACCAGTGGGTCATGACCCAATTTTTGGTAGGTCACGAAACTGACAAGGCAGATTAGGCTATGTGCATTAAGGGTTAAACACCCTGCTACTTGGGGGGGGGAGCATGCCTGCCCAAACATCATTATAGCCACAGAGGCTTGAGTGGCTGGTAAAGTGAATTTTTTTGTGAATTTTTTTGTGAATTAGGTGGGTCCTGATGCTAGAAAGTTGGGAACCACTGTCCTACACTATTCAGCTAATTCAATTTACACCTAAGCCTGCGCAGGCCAATCATTATGGATTATCATGCTGAAAGACGCAATTAGTCTGTTATATTGTTTCAGTGTTCCGAAACCTTGAAGTCCATGATATACCCAAGACTGCTGTTCCTTCTCAAGCTGCATACAGTGCCAAGGTTTATTTGAAATAAGTCTCAAATTAAATTTCTCCCACTTTATGGTATGCAATTGTCAGCTGATGAGACAGGGAGTTTGCTGTCAGCCTTTGTGTTTTGGCGACTAGTAACTTGGTCCATTGTTTGAGGCATAAGCTCTCTGACGTAGAAAACTAGATATCAGAGAAAGAGTTCTTGCCTAGCCCTCTCCCTGACATGCTAATTTACTGTGCATTTTCTATGTGCAGGGTTTTGTTTTCCTGATGGAGCATTCCATAATGTGAGCTCTCTCCAGCAGACACTTGTGTTCAACCTGAGCACAGGCTTACCACTTTGGTGGAAATTAGCTCACCTCCCACTCCAATATATCTAGGACAGGGGGAAAGGCATTGCGAATACTGAGTTTTTCCAGCTGTGGTTCCTAATTTTTTTCTAAGTAGATAAAAACCTTGCTTAACTGTGGAAGCTACTTTACCCTGTAGAGCAGTGATTTTCATCCTTTTTCATCTCATGGCACGTTGACAAGGCACTAAAATTGTCAAGACACACCATCAGGTTTTTGACAATTGACAAGGCACACCATGCTGCCAGTGGGAGGCTCACATCCCCATTGGCCCTACTAATAAATGATTTCCCCCCAAACTCCTGTGGCACACCTGTGGACCACGTGTGCCACGGCACAGTGGTTGGAAATAGCTGCTGTAGAGGCTTTAATGGAAGCCACTCCTCTTCCTTGTCTAGTGCGACTGCCGTATCCTCTACTGCCACTGCACTGTGTGGAGATGGTTCAGGCACTCCTACGTCCTAGTTTCCTGTCTTCTTGATAATGTCTGTGAAGTTGAATCAGGTTCCCAGCCAGGTAGCCATTCGTGATCTTCTCTTTGCATGTGTGTCAAATAGAAGAGCAGATCGCACTGCTCACTTCCCTTTGATGTCTTGTGGCCAACGGAATTGGATCAGTGGCAGCAGTTAAAATCAGTGTATCTCCTCACTGAGGGCTCATGTGGATGGAATGGTGACCCATGCAATCCAGGACTTAAATTGCCACTTGCATCTAGCTTTTTTTTTTTTTTTTTTAATGCTGTGGTTTGTCAAGTGTGGCAGATTGTGCGGCTTTCTCCAGACTTTTGCATATCTCCACATATTTCCCAGTTGCCGCAAGGAGCTATTTAAAGTAGTCTCATGGCTATTTAAAGTAGTCTCATGTACTACTCATGAGGACACCCTGTTTGTGGTCTGGTTCACAGATGATGTTGCCTTCTCTTTCTTAGCGACATCCAGCTGGGCCACACCCATGTGGAGATGCTGTTACTTGGTATACAGTGGCATCTCCACATGGCTGATTTTTATTTGACTGTGGAGTTTTCTCTGAGAACAGTGGCCACTGTGGCAGCCACATGTATAGTGTCCATAAGAAGATGCTGGTTTGCACAATGTTCTGCAAGCCCATCACAAACATTCCTGAGCTGATTGTTTGTGAAACTGTCATTGCGCTTGAACCAGCTCAGTGTTGAGTGCTCCGTCAAGTCATAGCCAATCATAGCTTCAGTCAAGCTGACAGAGGGGCCTATGGAGCCCCCAGTTTTCCAGTAGTTTAAATGTTTTAATTCCCTACAAGCCTACTAGAACTTGTGAATACCGTTCATGAGAAGAAATTGTATTTGTTTTTGTGTGGCTCAGTTCTTTTCCTTATGCTCCAATTAATCCCTGCCTGTGCAATATTTTTCTTCTGTCAGAACTATAAAGAAAGGAAATTATAGTAACAATTACCCTGAATGCTATATATTATCTGTCAAACTCTTTAAAACCGAGTGAGCGAAAAAATGACAGCTCTGTGAATACGTAGTAGAGTTTTGTATTATTAAAATCGCAGTCTACATTTTAATCTGGGGCACAGACTTTTTAATAGTTTCAGCTTTCACTGCAAATTGTGGATTGTGCTCACAGAAATTCAATTTAAATAGTGTCAGGCAAGACTGATTTCCAGTATTGCTTGCAAGTTGATTCCCCCCCCCCCACACACACCTCCCACCAATACTGAAATAAATTTTTGTTTCAATAACCTGAATTTTAGGGGAGGAAGACATAGACAAATGTCTTGTTTGTCAATCAAACCTTTCCCCCTCAGTCCTTGTGGAAGATTTAGAGCTCTCCAGCACTGGCAGTAGGCATGTACCACCAGCTCTGGGTGTTGTGAATGTGCTGTAAATCATGTTTGCGGCACCCAGAGAACAAGGAGTGCTGAGCATCAGCACCAAGAAGAAGTTGCCTAGGAACAGCCAGCAGTAACACCACTGCTCTGTGGTGAGGGTTCTTGGGGTGGGGTGGGGGAAGTGGGGTGGGAATGGAACAGGGAGGGGAGGGGAGGTTCATTGATGACATTGAAGACTTACTCCTGAGTAAACATGCATCAGATTATGCTGTGAATTTATTAATTTCTTTCTAGTTCGATATTCCTTTGTTAGGACGGTTTCGCATGTGAAACTTAAAGCAGTTCTTGCTTCATGTGGGCTGTAATGTGAGTGCGAATCTTACATTGATCAGGATGCCCATTTGTATTACAAATTCCTCTCTTCCTCATTAGCACTGATGAAGCATTCACATAAATATTGTGAGAGAGTCTCAAAGGCATTTTCACACAAGTGGTTTAAAGAGTCTCTTGTTTCCGTCTCTTTATAATGCAGATGTAAAAACGACATTTGCTAGAGAGCTCATTCCTTGTTCAAATGTCTCCAATTTTTCTTTCACATCAGCAAAAGTATTCATTTCTGATAAACAATGCAAGAGATGCTCAGAGGCCATTTCAGCTGCACGTGTGAAACTGTTGTACAATGCATGGCTTGCATATTGCTCAGACTTGCTTTTTCCAAAGCATGCTCAGCATAGGAAATTAAGACATCTGAGCAAATAGAAATTAGTTGTCTAATCACCATGGAACTTAATATCTAGAACAGGGGTGCTCAATAGGTGGATCGCGATCTACCGGTAGATCGCGAGGCAAAATGAGTAGATCGCGGAGTGCCGACCCCCCCCCTTCAGGTGCCTCTGGGAGGAAACGCCGGGAGTAAGGCCCATTGTACTCAATGGGGCTTACTCCCAGGTAAGTGTGGCTAGGATTGCAGCCTCACAGCCTAATCCTAGGCATGTCTACTCAGGAGTAAGTCCTGTTATACTCAGTGGGGCTCAACGTACACCAACATACATTGTACACATAAATGTTATATGTTATGATGGCACGAACATTGTAAAAAAAAAAAACTCTGGTAGATCTCCGGGCCTTGCTGGGTTTCAAAGTAGCTCTCGAGCCAAAAAAGTGTGAGCACCCCTGATCTAGAATGATATCCAGGAGCTGATTGTTATGTCCTGTAATTAAACCTGAGTGCCATATTGCCTTGTAGGAGAGGAAGGCAGGATACAATTATTTTAAAGAAATAAATAACACTGGACCGGCAGACCAGTTTTGTTTTGTTTTTGCTTTCAACATGCCTTTATTGCCAGTCAACAGTGAGTGTATGGATCCTTAGTTACAATATAAAATCAGGTAAGGAATATAAGATCTGTGGGCTACATCTGATCTCCCAAATCGTGTCTTGTCTGTGCCGGGACTGTGTGACAACTTAACTGTGGGAGGAGCTTTTCAAAGGGGAAAACCTTGGAAGGGCTGGATCTCACCCTTGAATTGTTTCCCCCCCCCCCATCTAAGCAGTATAAAAATGACAATGGGGAAGTAAGAGCAGTGGGAAACTCCTAATACAGGCAAGTGAGCAAGTTCTACAAACACTGGGTAAACATTTGAGGTGGAGGAAGCAGAAGAAGCAGAACAACTCTAGGAAAAGGCAAGTTGCTTATATTATGTTATATAACACTTTCGAGGCCAATGAGTAACCAGGATAAGCGTCGACAGTCCAGAACCTGAGATCCCTTCACTGCCTGAGAGCTGCTCCAAACAGCAGTCCCACTGCCTCCACTCACAAAGCCAAGATCTTCTACTAGTCCCTTGTGGTTTCTGGCAGAGGCACAATCCTGAAGAAATGACCTTTGACTAAGAGCTGATTTGTCTGCTATCATAGCAGCATAATTGCTACCATCCACCTTTGCTGTGGTTGAATGTCATGCGGCTACAGGAAGGTGTAAACACTTCCATGCATGTGTTTCAGCTGTCTTATATGATCATATTGTGTGTACTAATACAATATGACCAAACCACATGCCTGAACATTTTGCACAGTAATGCACCTGGCATAGGGGCCATCTGTAATGAATAGATTGAGTTATGCAGCTAAGAAACTGTATATACTATACTTAACTCTTATTGCTTTCAGTGGGGCTTAAATTAGTTGGGATTAAGTTCTGATCTGTAGTTTGCACTGGGATTTAGTTGTGTGATGAACTTTTGCTTGGATGGGGCCCAAGGGCTGCAGTGTTGCTCCATCTGCATTAATGAGCCTTTTGATTAAGGTGCCATCTGGTTGATATGCTGTTTAGTCCAGCTACTAGATACAGGAATCCAGGCCAAGAGAAGAGGACTGCAAAAGCAGCCAGCAGGGATAGGAAAATCCAGCAGGGCTTGACTCAAGTCGAATCTAGAGTCACAGACCCCTGAGACTCGACTCAAAAACAAGTCATAACAGAGGCACTTTCTGAGTCGCTGAGTCACCCTTTAGTGACTCTAAAAGACTCGAGTCGAGTTGCCCCCGCTGAAAAGCCCACTGCAGAAAAAATGGAGCTGCTGTGTGTGTGTGTCTGTGTGTTGGAGTTCTCTTTAACTACTCCCCTGCAGCTCCATCCCATATGCAAACAGGACAGGGGGGGGTGGGAGGGACTGCATGAGAGCCAGGACAGAAGCAGCAAGATGGAGGAGGTTCACGTGCAGCAGCTGCGAGGCTTACCATGACAATACTTTGCAGCCATACTCAGAAGTAGTCTCACTGCATCTGGTCATTCAGTGAGGCTTCCTCCCATCCCACCAGCCATGCACTCCCTCCCCTGCCTCCTCCCCCTCCCTGGGCTTCTCAATTCAGTTGTAAGGCAAGAAACCCCTTGGCTCATCTTCCTGCCCTCCCTCAGCCAATGAAAATATCAGAATACCCATCTTTTGTCCAGTGATCATCTACTCCTTCCTTTCTATCAGAGACCCATCCTTTGTCCAGTGATCATCTACTCCTTCCTATCTATCAGGAGGGAGGAGAGAGAGAGAGCCCAGTCCCGCCTTCCCCCATTCATTGCAAGAGGAAAGCATTAACCCTTCCCTGCCTCCCAGCTGGAACTTCCCTGCTGCTTGCTCGGTCAGAATGCTGGCGCCACAAGGTTTTTCACACCACGAAAAGCAAGCACACCCAGATACAGGCAGACTTGAGTCTGCACGCATGAAGATGAGTGCAGAGTCAGGGAGGCTCTGACTCAAGTGTTTTTCAGAGTCTTCCACACACGTGACTCACCAGTCAACGAGTCACTCCAAATCAATTCTGAGTCACTGACTCAAGTTCCCAACCCTGGCAGCCAGGTTCTGCCAAAATCCACATTGCTAATATTTGTCATCAGTGACATTTCTCCATCCCTTGTTTACCCTCTGCATAGCTCATTCTCACCACTGTTTTCTCTCCCTTACACTCCATACTTGAAGTGCATTGCCTTAAAAATGCAGCCTTCTCCATTGCAAGTTCCAAAATGTGAAGAAAGCCGGGTAGGGCTGTCAGTTAACATTTTCCAAGGCAGAGCATTTCAATGCGATGCGTCAGCTATTACATAACCAGTGAAGGGAATTCCAAGGGTCTGACCCCAAGGGGATATTTTGAAAAGACACAGAAATGGCTGCAATTTTGTCTGTTTTAAAAGTAGCCATATTTACTCCTTAGGAGCCAGTGAGGAAAGCCTTTTAACATACAGACATTGGTTTGGATTTGTGGTAATTTCAGTTTATCTCAAGTAACGTCTTCCTCTAACAGTTCAAGGTGATGCTCTCAAATTGTCTGTCTGTCTGTCTGTCTGTCTGTCTGTCTGTCTGTCTGTCTGTCCTGTTTTAATGGACTTGCATTCTCCTGGAATCTAAAAGCTTCATACATGGATGTGGATCTTCTGTTATGTTCACAGAATGCACAAAAGACTTTTGTTCAGTTTGTCTTTCCAAATGTATTTTTTCTTTATCAAAACATTATGACAGGTATGAACTAGGAAGTCCTCACTTGTCTTTTGTCAGTCACGAACTCAGTGGGTTACCCAGGGCCTAGGAGAGGGGGGTAAATGGCATCATTTGTACCCGGGCCCAGGGTCAAAAGGGGGACCCAGGAGCCAAAGGAGGGGGCCCAGAAATTTCCTGGGATCTTACGTTTTCCTATCTACTTAGACTCGTGGCCGTCACAAGATGCTGGGGATTATACTCATGGTATTATTATGTGTGGCTACAGCTACTGGCAAGCCATATATGCTAGTCTGAGGAATGCATATATGACCCTCCTTAACACAGTGTCAAAACTGGGAGGAAACTGGCCTGCTACAGTAGCTCTTTGGTTTGTGGATCTGCTTACCATGAAGGAGTGTATAGGAGCTCAGAGACACAGCTGCAAGACTACAGCTGCTGCAGAAGCAAGTTTTGGTGCACGCAGGACACTTTCCATTCTAGTATGAGCCTAAATATGATGATGCTCATTTTCTGCATGATCTTCTCTATTTGAAAGATTTTAGAGACATTTAGGCGTGTTTGGTATTACTGTATCTAGCTGCAGATGCCACATGGGTGGGTAGACCTGGGCTCCAAAGACTTTTCCAGCTGTCTCTACCCTCCCCCACCCTGTTTCACCCTTCCCTGCCCCCATTATGCTCACCGGTCACCACCCTCGCCTGCTCTGTTTCACTCCTCCCCCTTTGCAAAGGGGCCCAAAAGAAACTTCGTACCCCCTGATAAAATTCCTCTCAGAGGCCCTGGGGTTAGCTTATGCAAGGGCCTATATTTGAGGCTAATATGAGTTGCCATATGAGTTGGGGGGACGGGGACTATGCTGTCTTGGCTTTTACAAGGTTGTTGCAGAGATTCTTAATGTATGTGAAGTGCCTTGGACGTTCAAGTCATATATTAATGCCAAGAATGACAGAAGGGGAATGCCTCTTCTAAAATAGTAGCTGTTGTCCTCAATTTATAAGTGTGGTTGTTTTTTTTTAATGAGTACTTAAAAACTATCTGCTCAATTAATCAGAAGACCTTATAGTGAGTCAGAGGCATTTAACTGAGTGATCTAATTTGATTAATAAGTTAAAGCTGTAGCCTTTATTGTTTGTATTAAAAAAAGAAGCCCAAATCATGATTTATAAAATAATGGAATTTAAAAACCCAAACTGAAGCTAAATCAAAATTTCTTTGCATTTTTATGGTGAACTGAACTTTGTTTGCTTGTTATTTTTCACTTAATTTCCTTCAGTGCATTTTTTTTAGGGAGTTGATGAAAAATCAACTGAAAGCTGCAAGGTGAACTCCAGTTTGGGTGCCTTGACAGGTATAGTGCAGTACAGCTGATAGTCATAAAAAGGGTTCTCTTTGATTCAGGTTCCAAACTGTGATGATCTTCTCTTTACCTTTTGCAGTTATCATTGGTTTTTTTCAAACTACAAAATAATAAATACAGTAGCAGGGATGGGCACGTCAGGTGTGACTTGAGTCATGAGTCTCCACCCCCTCGGCTCAAAAGTGAGTCATAACGCAACACTTTCCAAGTCGCCTGGAGCATTTTCACAACTCAAAAAGACTGGAGTCTCGAGTCATTCCCTTTAAAAAGCCTGCAGTGGAAAAAAGCACTTCCTTGGTGTCCTCATCCCATCTGTAAACAAGGCGGGAGGGGATGGAACGGACTGCAAGAGAGCAGGGAGAGAAGAGGCCAGAGGGAGGACGGTCATGTGCAGCAGCTGCGAGGCTTGCCAGGATGACCCACTCCTTTGCAGCTGTACTCTGAAATAGTCCCATATGCACCGGTCATTCAATGAGACTTCCTCCTCCCAAGTAACAATGGATCCATGTGTTGGAAAGTGTGATCGCTATGAACCACCACCCCCTGCTTCCCTGCCTCCTCCCCCTCCCTGGCCAATCCTAAGGCAAGAACCCTCTTGGGCTCTTCCTTCTGCCCCATCTCATCCAAAGAAAATATCAGACCACCTATCCTTTGTTCAGTGTCCATTGATTCCTTTAGAGATGGGCAAGAGAGCCTGCTCCCACCTGTTGCAAAAGCAAAACCTGAACCCTTCTGTGCCTCGTGGCTGAAACTTCCCTGCTGCTTGCCCAGTCTGAATGATGGCTCCATGAGGTCTTTCGTGCCACAAAAAAAAGTTAGCAAGCATGCCCAGACACAGACAGACTCAAGTCTGGATGTGTGGGGACCGAGTGCCAAGTCAGTGGCCTCAGATTTGAGTTTATGCCCGAGTCATCAGTGCAAGCGACTCGAGTCTCCATGAGTCTGCGAAAAATGCTGATTTTTGCAAATCAGACTTGAGTCACCTGACTCGAGTTCCCATTCCTGTACAGTAGTATAAAAAGGAAAATAAAAGATGACACCAGTTGTAGGTGCCCAGGTCTGGAACCCCAGAATATCTACTACTCAGTCTACTGCTTGGAGGTGGATCATAAGGATTTAATTAAGCTCACAATAATTCAGGTTCTGAATTGATTAATGTGTGACATTTAGTGCTGCTGACTATTGATGTTGAAAATTGAGGGTTCCTTAGGCAGGGTCAGTGTGTTGTTCCTGGGCAGATAGAGCAAAGGCAGAATGTGACAAATTGTGAATACAGCCCAACAGAATCTGTAGGGCCTCTTCAGAGCCTACTACCAATTACCACATAAAACACTATTTTGTTTTGAGTGACTGATTGGTCACTCAGGTGATATACACTGTATTTGTAAATATGTTGACAAAAAAATCTTGCATCATGGGCAAAGTGGACTACTGACAAATGTATGTACGGAGTGAATAGTAGCTGCAAAACAAATATGTCAACCAAGGCTGCAATTGTTATTTCTTTAATTTATTTGAATGATTTATATCCTGCCTTTTCCTCTGAGGAAGTGCTCAAGGCAGTTTTCAGCATTGCTTGTTTCCATAATAGAGTCTGCTTGCATTTGCAACAGCCTTATTGGGGAGGGCAAGACATGAACCAGAAAGCTCACAATGTGATGCTGGGACAAGGCCTAGTGAGTTTCCAGAGACTGAACTCAGAGGCTGCCTTATACTAAATGAAACAACTGTTCTATCTAGATCTGCAGTGGCACTCCACTGACTGGCAGCTGCTCTCCAGGGTTTCAGGTCAGTCTTTCCTAGCTGTACCTGGAGATGCCTGGGGATTGAACCTGGGGCTATCTGTGTGCTGAACTTGTATTCTACCACTGAGCTAGAGCCCCATCCCTGTCTGGGTGCCCAGGTCTCAGAGCTCTCTTGAGGCCACATAGAAGGGAACAAGTGTGCAGCACTGTCTCCTGCAGTGAGCAGGCAGTCTGAAGACCCTAGCAGTGGTGTAGCTGGCAGGGGGACAGTGGGTGATCCACCCCAGGTGCCACTCTCAGGGGGGTGACACCTCTAGTGACCAAAATCACTAAAATCCCAGTTATTAAGAATAATACCATTATGATATACCATTTGATGTGCAATTTACAGCATAATGCAATGGAAAAAACTGGAGCGAAATATCTCACTTCTATCAAAAGTTATGGCCAAAAACTCACAAAATGCAACTATGTAACAAAAGTACAATTTCCTTAACTCAGAATGGATCAATGAAAGTGATTATTCAAAGAGCCAATGAGATGTTGTTATGGCACAGCATGAAGCCAGTAAGTTGTTAGCAAGGTGACACCCTGTGGGAGGGGGATGACACCAGGGATGGGTCCAGTGTTTATGTTTGGGGAAGGCATGAGCTCTATCTTAACTCCAGAGCCCAGGTCAGCCAGGTGGGTTGACCTGGGCTCCTGATGGAACTTTGTGGCCAAGTTTTGCTGGGTGAGTAGACCTGGGCTCCCATTCCAACTGTCCTCTGGAGCCACCCCTTCTAGGCAGGTAGACCTGGGTTCCCATCCAGACTTGGAGCCCAGGTCTACCTATTTGGGAGACCTGGGTTCCTATTCCGACCCCCCTCTGGAGCCCTCTTCTAGGCAGGCAGGCCTGGGCTCCCATCTGAACTTGGAAGCCAGATCTACCTGGTGGGTAGACCTGGGCTCCCATTTTGACTGGTGCCCGATTTCACTCCCCATTCTGGTGGGCACCCTTGCCCACTGATAAATTAATTTTGTCATAATTGGGTGACAAAAATGTATGGGCCCCAAATGTCAAATGACCTAGCTATACCACAGGCCCCTAAAACAGTGGTTCCCAAACTTTTCAGCACTGGGACCTGCTTTTTAAAACAACACTCTGTTGGGAACCACCTAGCTTTACAAGACTAAAAAAAAGTTTCAACCTTACCAATGCTTAAACCTCTGTTTTTATCCTGTTTACTGTGGATGGACTGCCTTCAGGAGCATTTATTGAGCTCCATATACATTGGATCGGGACCATTCTGGTGGCCTTGCATTCCCCTTCACTTGGCACTGAGGCATGTTTGTCTACCCACAAGTAAACATGCATGTGCCAGTCAGTTTCACTTTCCATAGGGCTCAATTCATTTTTCTTTGTCAGTTTGGAGATGGGGGACTTTCTTCTCAAATGTTTTTGGGGGCTGCATTCATCAGATCAGGACCATTCTGGTGGTGGTGTTCCACTTGGCCTGCCCTTTGAAGTGGACTGAGGCATATTAACCTATTTGTGAGTAAACATGTATGCAGCTCAGTTTCATTTTCTATAGAGCTCAATACTTTTTCCTAGTTAGCTCTCAGTTTATCAGTTTCAGGACCCACCAACAATCCGGTCATGACCCACAGGTGGGTCCCGCCCCACAGTTTGGGAACCACTGCCCTAGAAGATTGACCAGACCCTGTATAAATATTAGGAACCTGGTCTAGCTGACCTGTTCTTCTGTTCTGGTCAAAAGAGTGGCTTCTTCTGCCTGCTGTATTTCAGGCCCCAACTCCAACCTCAGTAATGGGCAATAGGGACCCTGGGTTGAAAATCCACCAGTCATGCTATGGATTTCAGTGCAACCACCCATGGTCCTCACAAGGTTTGATGGCCAGTCCGATAAGCCTGAAACAAATGAAAACTGCAGACGCCGTCTGCCTTGGGAGCCCATCTGCCTTTCTAGCCAGTGGTTCTGCTCCTTTAGTATTTCACGCAACTCTCTTCCTTGCAAATGGCTCCGTCTGTGGTCTACTATTGCCTGGTTCCCTGCAATTTTGATTCTGCATCTGCCAGGCAAACATCAGCACTTGATTGTGGGCAGAGGAAGCTGGAGGATGTGAGCAATGGAGCAGTAAATTGTCTCTGCTGCTGTGTACGGTTTAATAAGCACCTAGAACAGAGATTGCTTTGTGGAAGCAACATCTGTTGCAAGCCATGCCTGCTTTTAGAGGGTGGGGTGTGGCAACCATTGTTCACTTGCAGGCAAATGAATTCTCAGGAAAGGGCAGAAGTGCTTTATTGACTCTCCAGTGTTTGGATAACTGTGTTATGTGTGCATTTGCTACAAAATGCCATGAATGAAGATCTCTTTCCATACATAATATGCGAGGCAGCGTACTGAACAGATGCTCCTTCTCTCCTCTTTTCATCTTGACAATAATACTGAATGTGTTTAATGTACTCCAGGCTATTGGCCGCATTTCTTCTGATTTGGAATACATACTGACTTGGATCATTCGTGCTGGTGGGCCATCTAATCTAGCATCTCATCTCCAGCAGGTGCCCCATAGTTTAGATGGGGTACAATGCCATTCAGACTTACTTTCACAAGAGTTTCTGGAGAGGAGAGCACTACCTCTTTGTCCCTGACATCCTCTCACAAACTCACAATCCTTGATTTGTGTGTAACTTCTTTAGGCCCCTCCCCCAAGCATTACAGCTTCTGCTAATTGATTAGACGGTCCTATATTTTGCCCCATCCCATCCACTCCTGTCATCTTCCATCCACACAGACCCACGGACTTCCCAGTTATTGGAAGGTGAGAAAGATGTGTGCTCCAAGCAGAGGGTCTCAGTTTCTCTGCTGGCCTGATGACAGGAAATTCTGGCTATCCTGAGAAAGACAGCTGGCATCATCTATGACATGAACGATGGTCAAGAATATGATTCCCAACACTGCAAGTTTTTTTTTGGGGGGGGGGGGGGTTAAGTGTTCAAAAACACTCCCGTCCAGATTTATTTTTTGTTTAAAAGCAATGAATGCCACAAGCTTACTTGCTCTATTTAAAAGTGTTCTGTAATCATTTTGAGATATAAGCCTCTCCAATGCTGGGGTCTCCAGCAGCACTTTCCTACAGATGAACCACCTGCCCCACAGCAGTGCTATTCCTTTTCCCCAAATCTTTCTGCTCATCCCTTATGTGTGAATGGGATATTGCTTTCCTGTTCTCCTCTAGCAGGGACCCATAGTGTGTTATGCTAAAACAGGGGCGTCAAGCTCGTTTCATTCATGATGCCTGCTAAGGGCTGGAAGTAATGTCATTAAGCAGGAAGTGATTTCATTAAACAGGCCATAACAAAAAATAAGCACTTTTTCTCACTTAGGAACTCGTTAGCTGCAAATGGCAGAAGAGAAAATATGCAAATCTTGATCATATTTCAAGATATGGGAGAGCCCATATCATGTGGGCTGCCCTTTCAGCAGTAACATCTCAGCACTACTCAGCAGCTGAGAGCCTGAAGGTTGGATAAAAAGCTTCCACAGGCCACATCCAGCCTCCAGGCTGGATGTTTGACACCCCTGTGCTAAAGCAAGCATTCTGTTGTGACTTACCTTTCAATATCATGTGGGATGGTCTTTTGGAAGTTCAGACCCAGTGCTGCCCTCCCCCCCACCCCCAGTATTTAAGCCAAGCCTGGACAGCTTGCAATCCACTACTAAAGGCGGCTGCCTTTACCCAGGACACCTGCCTCTCTGTGCAAATATCCCATGAGAACTTGATAAATATATTTTGGCTGCTTGGGACTGCAGTAATACTTAGTTTGTCAAGCATTTAGCCAACCACAATTTGTGCCTGGTGGATGGTGTTTGTATTGTAAGTTGAATTGTAAGTTATTCAAGCCCAATCCAAGGTGTTGGGAAAGCCCTCCTATTGTGATTCAGACTCCATTAGCGCTAAATTAAAATTTGACATCAGCCGCTCTCCACTTCCTTATCAACTATCTCAGTGAGTAAATGGAGTCATTGCTGCTACAGAGCTCCTGAGTATATTTTCATAATGAATTAGTCTCAGATTTGAGTCTGCTGAGCCATCTAGCTTTCTTGGGCGACTCACTAACATCTTTTAGAGAATGTAATGTGCTACTTGTCAAAGAAGAACAGAGATGGATTAGTCTGAATGTTCCTAGACTACTTGACTTAATCTCGAATTGATCCTTGTATCAACTTATTAGAAAACTGTATTTCTTGGAACCCAGTTGGCTCTTTCTTTTAAAGCAGGGGTGTCCAAAGTTTTTGGCAGGAGGGCCACATCATCTCTCTGACACTGTGTCAGGGGCTGGGGGGGGAAGAATTAATTTACATTAAAAATTTGAATAAATTTACATAAATTTACATAAATGAATATATTAAAGGTGAACTTATATGAATGAATGAAGGTCTTGCAATAGCTCAAGGCCTATAAAAGGCCTTGTACAAAGCAAGGTTGGCCTTTCCTTTGCTGCTACTACTGCATCACAGACGTGAAACAAGAAGCAGTGGGGGGAGCCCTCATCCCACAGCTCACGTGAGAGGTCAAACAGTCACACTTACGCTCAGAGCAGTTGCGTCGGGCCAGTGTGGGCTCCAACAAATCTCTGGAGGGCCAGAGGCTCGTTGGAGACTGTGGGCTCCCTGAGGGCCGCATTGAGAGGCCTCGAGGACTGCAAGTGGCCCCAGGGCCGGGGTTTGGGCACCCCTGTTTTAAAGAAACCATATTATTACAGTGTTTCTAGTAAGCTGTTGTCAAGGATCTCCTTCTTTTCCCTTCCAAATCTGGTGCCAAGAAATAAAATCAGTCGAATAATTGCTAGAAATCAGAGAAATAAAACTAATTAGAAGTTTAAATTCATACTGCTTTTCAATAGAAGACCAGAAGGCTGATACTTAACTGGAATTGGATTGGATACCAGGGCCAGTTCTAGGCTTTTTGAAGAAAGACGTGTATCACTGGACCTCCTGACCTAGTAAGGAGCTTCCTTTTTCCTCCCCACCTCCCAGCAGAACTCACATGGTCCTTCCTTTCTTTGCATAGACCCACAGGAAAATCAGGCCAGCATAAGCTCCTCTTGCCCTGACTTCCACCTTCCTGGCTGCCCAACATGAGTGAGAGTTATCTTTCCCCAACTCTGCTGTGTATTGCAGAGAGCTTGGAGAGGGGAGGACTTTTACAATTTGAATAGGGGTGCCCAAGAAGGACTATGGGCAGGAGGTTGAGCTGCCACTTTATCTGAAAAAGCTAAGCAGGATCAGCTTGGGTGGGTGACCAGAAGCCACTGGCTAGATAGGAAGAAATGTGGACTGGCAAGAAATGGATAACAGCCTGAGAACCAGCCGGAGGTGTGTTTTGCAGCTGCCTGTGGAAGATTAGAAAGCACAAGAGCTGTGCAGCTAGGACAAAGATTGCACTATGTAGGGAAACATCTGGAGAAATGAAGGGTTCTATGAATTTTCTCTCATAGGATAATACCGATAAACACCCCATTTGAAAAAGGGGGTTTATGGCCTGCCTGCCTATGTAAATCACCTTGAGTCTATGGGACTCCAGTCTACGAGAAAGGTGGTATATAAATACTGTAATAAATATGACGCTACCTCATTGCTCCAAGTTTCTAGGAAGTCCTATAAAAAGCAAGAGATTTTGCTCATCTCCCCTGACCTATCTGAGATGCACACAGGCTCATTCACTTTGTCCTGTAGGATTGGATCAGCATGGGAGAAATTTGCATTGCTTCCATCTTTCCTAGGACACTTTCCCAAAATACAGATGCCCCACCGGCTAAACCTCCTTGATGCTCAGAGCAGTTGATGAAGGGCTGTAATGTTCCTTCAAGCACATCAGCTTCTACTGACTTTGACTTTTCTGGGAGTTCCTGCAAAGTGAACTGGTAGCATAGTTGGCCATTCAGGGGATTCCGAGTTCCAGCATGTGCCCAGCCTTGCTGACCTCTGGGGATGGCCATGTAGGATCACTTTGCAAATGACCCGTGGCTTGTGGCACATGGATTAGATCAGGCCCATACAACTGATAATCTACCAAGCTTGATGCAATCCATTGGCCAGGTATGGTGGTTTACAAAGAGCTTTCTAATTTTTGTGACCTGCTTGACTCTGCAGAAGCAAGAAGTTGTCAAGCAATTGGCAGGCAGTGGTGTATAACTGGTGTCTTGATGTTTGACTTAGTGGAACACAAATTGTACAGACCTCGATTAGACTGAAAGTTGAACTCTTCTGTTTTAACAGTGATTCATTTCCTCTTCACATTATATGTGTGTATTTTTAAGCCTCCTTGCTGGGAGCCACATTGGTATATGCTATCTGATCCAACATTTGTGTGTGTGTGTGTGTGTGTGTGTGTGTGTGTGAAATCACAAAGAAGAGTGCTTTCTGGAAACAGATACTGGTCAAAGGAGCTAAGTAGAAAAAATGATGAGCAGCTCTGAATAGTCCAGGGACTTCATCTTGGCTTGTCTGTCAGTATTATTTGACTTATTGCTGTGCCAAAATTTTTATACAAATTTCTGTTGTCAACACAGTCCACCCAAAGTGAAGGTTTTTATGTTTCTTTGATTTGAATAGAGGACATTTAACCATATGCTGGACTCCCCCATTGAAATCAGTATGCAAAATGTTTAACTTTGACTGGACCCTGCTTTTATGTTGTTCTGCATCTTGAGTGGAAGCGTTCCCAGCCAGCATCAGACTGAAAGTGAGAGTCTGCAGGTTTTAATTCTAACTAGTAATGGCTGGAGCAAATGGAGGTCTACTAAAAGATTCCCTGTGGGGCAGATATAGTGCGGGACAGGGAGTACCAATTCTGGTATGCAAAATTGTAGTAAGCAAGAGCCAGCGGAACCAGGACCAATCTCCAGCCTCTGACTTAGGGCTGGCTGATAATCTCTTGGGTTTGGGACTGCAAAATTGGCCTCAAAAGTTTTCCAGCTTGGGGGGGAATTGTAAGGTGCTGTCTCCCCTAAGGTAGGTGCCTACACTCTTGGGGGAGGAGTGTTTTGAGCTGCAGAGTTTATATTAAACCTGATAGGCTCTTATTCTAATAAATGTGGTCCTCTAATCTTTGACTTTTGTTATTAATGAGGTAGGGTGGCACAAGGTCGATTATACCATGAACGGGTGTTTTCATGCTGCGTTTTAGGAAGCTGGAGGGTCTGAAGAAATTCATTAGAGGTTCTTCAGTGAGAATGGTGTCTGTGAGCATGGTGAACAAACGTTGCTGAAGCATGTTTTGGGAATCCCTTGCAGTGTGCATCCACAAGAGAGTACTGGATCTGTTATTGGTTGCATTCTGAATTCAAGTGGCAAAAGGGTAGGTCCCAGAAGGTCTGATCAGTGCTCATCATGAATTGAATGGTGCCCTAGTATATGCCCCAGAATCCTCTGTGGTGTGCTTGGTTCTCTGAGTAGACATACAGGTCTTTCTCAGTAGATGAGTTATCATGGAAAGGTTTCCCTGAAGGTAGGAAATTTGAAAATGATTGCCATAAACCAAGAGGACATAGTTCATAGCTGAAGTTTACCATCTAGGGCAGGGATATCACTCGTTTCATACAGAGGGCCAAAGTTAGCATTCATGGTGATGGCCAAGAGCTGGAAGTGACATCATTAAGCAGAAAGTGACATCATTAAGACCAGAAGTAAGTACTTTGTTCTCATATTGAAATTCATTATCTGCTAATGACAGAAGAGAAAATGTGCAAATCTTGTTCATATTTTCAAGGTAGGAGGGAGCCCAATTATCAAGTTGGGAGAGCCCAATTATTACAGGGGCCCGATAAATTGCTTCCAGGGGCTACATTTGGCCCGTGGGTCTTATGTTGGACACCCCTGATCTAGGGGTTTTCCCTTCCAATTAAGGCAACAATTTGGAGATAGTGACACAATGTTGTGAAGGTGGCTATAAGGCAGAGGCAAGTTTTCATACATCTGCAGCATTTGCATGCTGATATCATTATTGCTTGGACTACAGAATGAATGCTGGCAGCTAAATGCTACATCCATATTTACTAGGAGTGAATGGGTCAACCCCATATGGAGATCTAATGTAAGTGCTTTTCATCAGCCTCTCTCATGGCCCCATCTCACTTCAGTCACTCCATATTTTAAGCAGTTGACAGCATTTTCATAAGAGTATTAAGACATTGTGAAAATACTGTGAAATGTCAAAATATTTATCAGTGTAGTAATCTTAAGAAGTCCTGGTGATTGTGTTTCTGAGACCTAGTTCAGAAGGTTTCATGCATGCAGCTTTATCCAATTCTTGTTGCATATTGTGAAAGCACTTCGGCAGCCAAAAGCATACTTAGCAGTAAAATACATTTAATACCATCAAATCAAATGTCATAGGCATATTTTTGTTACTTGTCAGAAAGGAGGAAGAAAGACCTATACGTATTTATTCAGTTTGTCTTTTTGCATTTATCGCAATCAGAAATAGCATGGTTATTTCCTCATCAGTAGCAGTAACAGAGAGGCCTGAAATTGTTAACTGATATTTTTAAAAAAGTGCATTATGTAGAAAAGAGTGGAAGAGAAAAACTGCTATTGAATTGATTTGTTTTTGTGTGCTGAGTTGTGTGGCCTGAGTTCAAACAGTTATAGTTGTTGGATATTGGCAATATGCCTTTAACTTCTAAATAGCTACCATCTGGGAAGTGGCATAGGCCTTGTTCTTGCCAACAGTTTACTTCAGGTGATCACTTGCTTAGTATACTCTAATCTCTTCTGTTTCCACTGAAAGAGCAGTAAGGAGATGATGGAAATATGTGCCTGTGGTGGTCTAGGTTGTGCACTGGTTCTTATAGCTCTAATAACTGGACCCCCACAACATTGTGGGGGCACATGCTAAGCAGGGTCAGGCCTGGTTAGTACTTGGATGGGAGACCGCCTGGGAATACTGGGTGCTGTAGGCTTATACCATAGTCTTTCGAGACTGAAGGTTGCCAACCACCTCTGTGGTGAGACAATTGAAGGGGAGGGAGGGAGATTAACTAAAGGTCAGCATCCATGATTCCAATGTCATGTTGGAAGTTGGAACCTGGCAACTGCACATAAGTATCCAGTGGCATGCTCAGCTGTAAACAAATAACACTGACTTTTTACTATTTTCACATACTGATTCCCCTTTCATATGGACCTTGTGCAACTTTTTACTTTCCTCTTGTTGGCCTTCTGCATGCTCTATTGGTGAAGCTGCACGCTATGGAGTGGCAAGAGATAAGATTGGGCTATTACTTACTTGCCTAAATCTGAACCAAGGAGTCTCTGATGTATTCCTTCCTGCTGCTCATTTTAATAAAAAGGAGTTGCTCTGAGGTTTACTCTGGCTTCACTGTGGATTCCTGCTAATAATGAAATGCTACAATAGCCCCCTTGATTGCTTATCTTGCTGGATTTGATTAAGATGCTCCAGTCGGCAGTGAAGTGTCTATGAATTTTCTTCCATTTAACAGTGTAAGAAAATCCAGACAGTTTTTGTCCTCAAGAATGCGTGTATTTTGAGCAGCAGAAATTAAGCAGTCAGAAATGAGTCATAACAATTGGGCTGTGGGAGCATTCAAGAAAAGTAGATATGAATAATTTTGAGGTTTGACATGGCTTGTCCCAGTTACAAAAGGCTGCATCTTCAGAATTAGCAGACTTGATTCATTTTCCAGATGTTTACTGTGTCATATTTTGAGAGGCAAGTGACACTGGCGCGCAGTAAAAGTGATTTGTTAAATCTGATAGGTGATTTTGATGGAGACACTCAATATATTATAGGGATCAAAAATGAAATGAGATAAAGATTAAACTGAATGTTTGTATTTCTTGATGAAGAAACATCCAAAGTTGCATTCAGCATAGAAGAATTGGTATGCTGTGCCCTTATCTGAGCCCTTGGGATGTGGTGGGCCATGTCTAAATGAAAAAAAAAAATTACTGGGAGAGGAAATGTACTGCAAACTGGTATGTGCACCAATTAGTCTCATTTTATGTGACTGTTTCTGTACAAGATAAAAGCAATACTGAGAATATTTTATGATGAATGTGTTCTCTGCATTTTTCATAATTATTTCAGCCATGTGATGGCAATCCTAAACACAGGTTTGCTGGATTTTATCTAAACTGTGTTGTTATTTGTGAAGAAATATTAGTTAGAGCAAGTTTTTTGGATGGTTTGGATGATACTTGCCGGCGTAGCCCATCTTCATGCAATTAGAAGTGGGGTCAACAATATCCTTGTCCCCCTTTCCAGTGAGCCTTCCCCTGTTTCTTAGTCAGGTGGAGAGCATTCTTTGTCTGAAACTCCCCCCACATGATTCAGATACTACTTTTAAATAATGATGGCTGTATGCTACCTCCAGGTGAATACTTTTTGTAAGTGAGAGGGGCATGCCTTCATCTGAAACTTGTGAGTTTCCCAGAGGCATCTATTTAGGCACTGTGGGAAACAGGATGCTCAACTAGATGGGTCTTTGGTTGGCTGGATAGGACTTTCTCCCCTTCCATCCTGTGTTCAGTGATTGTATGCAGGGAAGGCTGGCACACTCGGTAACCATCCCCCCAGCATTGATGTGCTGATTAGCTATGCACCACAGAAGCTACACTTTTGGACATTTTGTCTGAAAGATGCAGGGGCTGAGCATGGGAAGATTTTCAACCTGATTTGACTTTTTGTTTGCTCAGGGTTGCAGATGGCATGGAGGAGTCTGTCTTGCATTCAACTTCACCCCTTTTAGACAAATGCTAACTGCGTGGCCGCCGGGGGATATGGCTAGCAGGTGTTTTAGCACTGGGGGACATGGTTAGCAGTGAGCACTTGTTTTCCCCCTCAGGTATATGTTAAATGCTGGCCTCAGGGTGGGGGGATATTGTCTGAAAAGGCCTAGGGTTGAAAACTGCATTGAACAATGAGTGGAACAATTGAAAAGAAAAATAGTAATAATCAGAAGATGGTGCAGGTCAGATTCTCACAGAGAGTCGCGGAAGAATTAAATACACTTCCTTTTACTCTTCAAGTTATTACAGACATAAATAAAGGCCTCTAAGGCAAGGATGTCATCTTAGCAGCAGAGGACGGACAAGTCAGTCAGAGAGCACTCCGAGTCTTGGTCCACCTGTCTGAATCAATGTGGACTGTGCCGATGATATCACTGGCACAGGTCCAAGTTGACCTGTTGCAGCTGCTGGACTAACCCTGGGGAAAGGGGACAAATGACCCCTTAACCCAAGGAGACCTTCAGTACTCATAAATCCCCCATGAGATACAGGATAGCTGGCACCAGCTCCTCTGCATTTCCACATAGGGATGTAGTAAGGATTGGGCTGCCCATAATCTAGGGCGGTGTTTCTCAAACTGTGGGTCAGAACCCACTATGTGGATCGCGAGCCAATTTCAGGCGGGTCCCATTCATTTCAATATTTTATTTTTAAGATATTAGACTTGATGCTCCCATGGGATGTGACTGCATTTGGGGAAGTGTTACAGACCTGTACTACACCTGTGGGCCACTTGTGGCATGCCAGTGTGCCATGGCACAGTGGTTGAAAATGACTGGACTAGGGTTTGAGAACAGTTCTGCCTAGCACAGCTTAAGCAGTAAAGCTGGAGGGGGGAAAGCAAAATCCCTCTGTCATATTTCTCTGCAGCTATAAAGGAAGGGAGGGTAAGTCCAAAACACTCCCCCAGTGGAGACATGGACCTCAAGCAGATGTTATAGGGATACAGGTGAATTCCCAGCATGCTTCAACACGTTTCTCCATTAGATGTGACAACTGAAGATTCACTGATATCAGAAAGTGCTTTTAAAGCAACTCTCCTTTGGCATCTGCTTGGGGGAATTTCTTTAAAGGCAATAACAAGAAAGAGCGTTTGCTTTAGTAATGCAGACATACCAGACTTTATTTTTGGCCATGTGTGGTGTTTGCTTTGGTAGTTGTTCCGGTATTACCAGCCATGAAAATAGTCCACAATGTTTTCATGAGGAACGTACCATTTACCATTAAATAACAACTTTTATGGCCACATATGAGGTGGGTGCCCTTTGGTTCCAGATGTTCTGTCCTAAGATTTAAATGTGAACAGCTAACACATGATGCTGAAGAAGTCACTATCATTCAACAATTTCAGTAGTTTGCAGAATACATATCAGCCTTTCAATTTAAGTCCTTAAAATTTATTAGTTCAGTTACTAGTCATCACCCCCCCCCCCCAGCACCTTCAAAGAAAAAAAAAAAACCTCCCTCTCTTCCAGGTAATAAAAATGTCCATCTCTGACTTCTTAGATGCAATTTCTACTCACCCCAGGCAACTAGCTGAACAGCTGTTTCCAAACCTGACACAAATGGTCTTTTCAGTCTAATGTGATGACATCAAGCCAAGTTTGAACAGAAAATTTAAAATCCCACATGGCAAGCAAAGATTCTTAGAGTCATTTCATAAATAACAGTTCTAGGATTTGTTGTGGCTGCATGTTCATGCTTAGCATTGGGTATATCACCAACAGCTACTCTGATACAGATCTTGAGGACTAGAATATAAGGCACATGTCGGCAGCAAGGCGCTGTAATGTGCAAAACTCAGTCTAATTTCGGTTAACAACTCCAGTTTATGAACAACAACTGCAACTTTTCTTTAACATACAATTATTTAGATGGTCTAAAAAGGAATAGAGATCACATTTAGGGCACAATCCTAACCAGGTCTACTCAGAAGTAAGTCCTATTTTATTCAGTGGGGCTTACTCTCAAGAAAGTGTGGTTAGGATTGCAGCCTTAGTCAGCTTTTAATGCAACACTTTGTCTTGACCAGTTTCTTTTCTGTTCCTTTTCATATCCAGCTCCAGCTTTGCTTCAGCTGTATTGAATCTGTGCCATTTTGGCACACCAAAGACCAGTTCACCCAGGAAGCCTCTGATTCATTTTGGGGAGCTGCAACCCATTCTTTGCCATGCATGCTGCCAGCCACAGTTGAATAGGGAAGTATTACACATGGAGCCTCTGTAACCACAAGGGATTCATACTTGCCCCCCCCCCCCAGAGCTGTGCTTTGGTTGCCTCTGGAGGGCTTTCTGAAACCCACAGAGGCGTCACCCACTTGCCCACAGCCTATGCAGGCTTCAGAATGACCAAAAAGCCCCCCAAAAGCTACTTCTCTCTGGTTTCTCTCTCTCTCTCTTTTGTCTTTTTGGCCATTCAGAAGCAGGCAGAGGCCGTGGGCAGATGTGGTTCATGTGGGGCCAAGTCTGGCTCAATGCACATCCAGGTGGGCCTCCATTGAGCCAGATCTGCGGATATAAAATCTGTGGATAAACAGTCTCCACTTATAGTGTGAACTAGCCAGTATATGGATAAAGCTGTGATGATTTCTGCCAAAGTAAAAAGCTGATTCAGTGTGATTCTTCTTGTTGAAGAATTTTAGGGCAATAACATTGGGCACAGTCCTATCCTGCGCTGGAACAGGAAGAGGCTTGCGCTGTATCCAGTGGCTCAGCCAGAGGTATGGGGAAACTTTTCCCCTTACCTCTGGGTAAGGTACCCTAGTCCCAATGAGTCTCCTTGGACTTGAGCCGCCTCCTGAGGTTGCACAAGTCTGAGGAGAGCGGGGCAGCTTGAAGCCGCTCCAAACTCCCTGGGAACAGGGATTGGGATCTAGCATAACTGCCAGGTCCCAGTCCCACCTCCTGCTCCCCACCCACCTGCCCCCGGAGCTTCCTATCGCCTACCCTTCCCCGCCCTAGAACATCTTCCTCCTGCCTCCTCCCTGTCCACTCCAGAGCCTTGCACTGGCCCAGCTGGGCTGATGCAAGGCTCGGTGCCTCCATCGGTGTGGAGGCTTGTGCCAGCCTCTGTAGGTTGACTCATGAAGAGGCACAAATGTGCCTTACAGCACATTTGCGACCCTCCTGGATTGCACCCATAGGCTACCAGATTTGTTAATTTTGAATAATTCCTTCCCAATCCCTTAAATTTAGTAATAGCTGAATCATTAGGATCATTGGGGGGGGGGGGAGGAACCAAAATTTGGAATATTTGAAAATGTGTTGAGGCTCAAGATTCAACTTCACAGAAGTCTCTTCACATTAACCCTACAGTTATCCTTATTTCTCTTTTGCCATGACCTGAATTTATTATGCCTTTTTCCCCTCAGCTGAGTCAGGACTTTTTTCTTTGTTTTTTACTTACACTGAAGAGTTATGTAGCTGTTAGGACACACACACAGCACCATCATTTGTTGAATTTTATATAAAGAATGATTAAATATTTAGTGCATCGCATAACATTTGAAAACACCTTCTACTTGGTATAATGCAGATGTATTTTGCCAGGGTGTTTAACTTGCTGTGTATGAAAAACAGATTCTCTCTCTCTCTCTCTCTCTCTCTCTCTCTCTCTCTCTCTCTCTCTCTCTCTCAACAGTGGTGCAAATGTGGGCAATTACCTCCCACCATGCAATAATATACAAAAGATTTAGATTTTTTTTTAAAGTACTGACCCTAACTACTAATAGGTCAAGTCCTCAAAATGTATTTGTAAGGGAGGGAGAAGGAAGACCAATCCTTTCTCTTGGCTCTTTCTTTTGATCTCTTGTTACTTTTTAATTACGTTACTATTGGTAACATTGCTGGGCAGGAGGTAACCAGTGGATTGTCAGTGATCAGTTTCTGGTGGCTCGCCTATTGCTGGGGTGAAGACACACTGGGAACTCTTAGATGCTTTTAAATCACAGATCATGGCAGCATCTTAAAGAACAGTTAACACTTTTAAACATGAGAAAGTAGCTGGCGGACCTTGATTTGATCCAGGAAAACGGTTCTTGTGTTCTTAAGCAAGAGTTCACACTCGGGATCATTTAGAACAAATTTTTGTACCTTCACTATTAAAAAGTCCTGAGTGCATATACATGCTTGCTTTGAAATTTGAAACATTACCTGCAGACCACTGGAATTCTAAAATGAAAAAGTGGGCTATGAACAGTTACAGTTAGTCCATTCCTGATGTATGGAACCCGTTTGGAGTACTGATCCCATTCAGTTATGTCCATTCAAATTATCTTCCAAGATGGAAAACTTATCTTGACTTGTCAGCTTGATAGCTCTGTACAAGTTTGTAATCAACGTTCATTTCCATTCTGAGACAGCTACTGTCAAACTACAAAATAATGTCAGGTAATGAACCTTCACTTAGATTTGCTGTTGAATCATGTTGGTTGAAGAGAGATGCCCTGGAAGTCCATCCTTTCATTATTCAGGTAGTGGGTGAATAATTCAGGCACCCCAAACCATGCAGATTTTATTTTATCTGAGAAATTTATATCCAACCTTTCCCATGGCAAAGCAAATGTCCAAGGCACTTACAAAGCTCCATAATAAATGTATGAAGTATCACAGTAGGTAAGAGATAGAGATAGAGAGAGAGAGAGAGAGAGAGAGAGAGATCAAACAAAGCAATAATTCTAACAACAAAACTGAAATATTAAAACAAAACAAAGTAAAACCTAATATCTCTCATTGAGCCACATTGGGGGAACAAATTAGTCCAAGGAAGCAGTAAAACGAGAGCAGTAAGAACATAAGAACATAAGAACAGCCCCACTGGATCAGGCCATAGGCCCATCTAGTCCAGCTTCCTGTATCTCACAGCGGCCCACCAAATGCCCCAGGGAGCACACCAGATAACAAGAGACCTCATCCTGGTGCCCTCCCCTACATCTGGCATTCTGACTTAACTCATTTCTAAAATCAGGAGGTTGCGCATACACATCATGGCTTGTACCCCATAATGGATTTTTCCTCCAGAAACTCGTCCAATCCCCTTTTAAAGGCGTCTAGGCTAGACGCCAGCACCACATCCTGTGGCAAGGAGTTCCACAGACCGACCACACGCTGAGTAAAGAAATATTTTCTTTTGTCTGTCCTAACCCGCCCAACACTCAATTTTAGTGGATGTCCCCTGGTTCTGGTATTATGTGAGAGTGTAAAGAGCATCTCCCTATCCACTCTGTCCATTCCCTGCATAATTTTGTATGTCTCAATCATGTCCCCCCTCAAGCGTCTCTTTTCTAGGCTGAAGAGGCCCAAACGCCGTAGCCTTTCCTCATAAGGAAGGTGCCCCAGCCCCGTAATCATCTTAGTCGCTCTCTTTTGCACCTTCTCCATTTCCACTATGTCTTTTTTGAGAAGCGGCAACCAGAACTGGACACAGTACTCCAGGTGTGGCCTTACCATCGATTTGTACAACGGCATTATAATACTAACCGTTTTGTTCTCAATACCCTTCCTAATGATCCCAAGCATAGAATTGGCCTTCTTCACTGCTGCCGCACATTGGGTCGACACTTTCATAGACCTGTCCACCACCACCCCAAGATCTCTCTCCTGATCTGTCACAGACAGCTCAGAACCCATCAGCCTATATCTAAAGTTTTGATTTTTTGCCCCAATGTGCATGACTTTACACTTACTGACATTGAAGCGCATCTGCCATTTTGCTGCCCATTCTGCCAGTCTGGAGAGATCCTTCTGGAGCTCCTCACAATCACTTCTGGTCTTTACCACACGGAAAAGTTTGGTGTCGTCTGCAAACTTAGCCACTTCACTGCTCAACCCTGTCTCCAGGTCATTTATGAAGAGGTTGAAAAGCACCGGTCCCAGGACAGATCCTTGGGGCACACCGCTTTTCACCTCTCTCCATTGTGAAAATTGCCCATTGACACCCACTCTCTGCTTACTGGCCTCCAACCAGTTCTCAATCCACGAGAGGACCTGTCCTCTTAATTCCCTGACTGTGGAGTTTTTTTCAGTAGCCTTTGGTGAGGGACCGTGTCAAACGCCTTCTGAAAGTCCAGATATATAATGTCCACGGGTTCTCCCGCATCCACATGCCTGTTGACCTTTTCAAAGAATTCTATAAGGTTCGTGAGGCAAGACTTACCCTTACAGAAGCCATGCTGACTCTCCCTCAGCAAGGCCTGTTCGTCTATGTGTTTTGAGATCCTATCTTTGATGAGGCATTCCACCATCTTACCCGGTATGGATGTTAGGCTGACCGGCCTATAGTTTCCCGGGTCCCCCCTCTTTCCCTTTTTAAAAATAGGCGTGACATTTGCTATCCTCCAATCTTCTGGCACCGTGGCCGTTTTGAGGGACAAGTTGCATACCTTAGTCAAGAGATCTGCAACTTCATTCTTCAATTCCTTAATAACCCTTGGGTGGATGCCATCAGGGCCAGGTGACTTATTGATCTTTAATTTATCAGTGAGGTCTGAAACATCTTCTCTTTTAACCTCTATCTGACTTAACTCCTCGGTTAGGAGGGGCCATTCGGGCAGCGGTATCTGCCCGAGGTCTTCTGCCGTGAAGACAGATGCAAAGAACTCATTTAATTTCTCTGCCATCTCTAAGTCTCCTTTTATCTCCCCTTTCCCTCCCTCACCATCCAGAGGGCCAACCGCTTCTCTGGCGGGTTTCCTGCTTCTAACATATTTGAAGAAGCTTTTATTATTCCCCTTAATGTTGCTGGCCATGCGTTCCTCATAGTCTGTCTTGGCCTCCCATATCACCTTCTTACATTTCTTTTGCCACAGTTTATGTTCCTTTTTATTCTCCTCATTAGGGCAAGACTTCCATTTATGGAAGGAAGCTTCCTTGCCCTTCACAGCCTCTCTAACTTGGCTGGTTAGCCATGCGGGCACCCTCCTGGATTTAGTGGAACCCTTCTTTCTTTGCGGTATACACCTCTGCTGGGCCTCTATTACTGTTGTTTTAAGCAGCCTCCATGCACTCTGGAGAGATTGGACTCTTTTTACCCTCCCTTTCAACCTCCTTCTAACCAGCCTCCTCATTTGAGGGAAGTCTGCCCGTCGGAAGTCAAGGGTTTTTGTTAGAGATTTGCCTGGTATTCTTCCCCCAACGTGCACGTCAAAACGGATCGCAGCATGATCACTGTTCCCCAATGGCTCAGTAACGTTTACATCTCTAACCAGGTCCTGCGTACCACACAATATTAAATCCAGAGTCACCTGTCCTCTGGTGGGCTCCGTGACTAGCTGATCTAAGCTACAGTCATTTAGCACGTCAAGAAATCCGGTTTCCTTATCGTGACCAGAACACAAATTGACCCAGTCAATATGAGGATAATTGAAGCCCCCCATGATTACAACCCTGTCCCTCCTTGTCACCTCCCTGGTCTGTTTCCTCATTTCAAGGTCCCCATCCGATTTCTGGTCTGGAGGACGATAGCACGCCCCCAGTATTACATCGCTGCACAAGCCTGGTAATTTAACCCACAGAGATTCTACGGTGGAGTCGGACCCACCTTCAATCTCTACTTTGCTGGATTCTATCCCTTCCTTAACATAAAGGGCCACCCCACCTCCAACACGCCCCTGCATGTCCCTCCTGTAGAGTTTATAGCCCGGGATTGCGGTATCCCACTGATTCTCCGCATTCCACCAGGTTTCCGTTATGCCCACTATGTCAATATTTTCCCTTGTCACCAGACATTCCAGTTCTCCCACCTTTGCTCGTAGACTTCGGGCATTCGCATAAAAGCATTTATACACGGAGTGCCCCAGGATGGGCTGCTTATTCGCTCCTTTGTCCCCGCATCCTCTCATTGTGCCAAACCGTCTATCACATCCCATCACCCTACCTTTCCCAATTTCTTCTCCTACCCTGCCTTTGTCTTGTTGTTCTCTAACCTCCCCATCCTCATCCCATAGGGATGAGGAGTCCCGAACTGGATGCCCCTCGGCTCCTGTCGGCCTTCCCCCAGGGATCAGTTTAAAAGCTGCTCTGCCACCTTTTTAATGTTATGCACCAGCAGTCTGGTTCCATTCTGGTTCAAGTGGAGCCCGTCCCTCTTGTACAGGCCCCGCTTGTCCCAAAACGTTCCCCAGTGCCTAACGAATCTAAACCCCTCCTCCCTATACCACCGTCTCATCCACGCATTGAGACCCCTGATCTCCGCCTGCCTAGCTGGCCCTGCGCGTGGAACAGGTAGCACTTCAGAGAACGCTACCTTTGAGGTCCTGGCTTTCAGCTTCCTGCCTAAAAGCCTAAATTTGGCCTCCAGGACCTCCCAGCTACACTTGCCCACGTCGTTGGTGCCGACATGCACCACAGCCGCTACCTCTCCCCCAGCACTGTCTACTAGCCTGTCTAGACGAGAAGTGATGTCCGCAACCTTCGCACCAGGCAGGCAAGTCACCATGCGGTCCTCACATCCGTCGCAAACCCCCCTCTCTATGTTTCTAATAATTGAATCCCCCACTACAAGAACCCCCCGACCCCCCTCCCGCCGAGGAGTATCCCGAGTGCGCTCAGATACGGGCCCATCCCCTGGAGAAGGGGTCCCCCCTAGGGGATTGTTTTCCTCCTCTCCAGGATGACGTCCTCCAGTCCCGAGACTTCCCACCCGGGCAGCCGAGGAGCTGCACGCCTGAGGTTGGGACGAAGCCTGATCGTCCCCGGAAGTCTCCCCACAGTCCTCCTCTGGCTGCCTGCGCTTCTCCAGGTCGGCCACCAAGGCTTCAAGGGAGCGGACGCGTTCCCTGAGAGCCTGGAGCTCCTTGCACCGAGGACACACCCATGACTTATGCCCCAGAGGCATATAATCATACATGTGGCACTTGATGCAGAACACTGGATAGCCCCCACCCTGCTGCTGGCTGTCTGACTGCATAGCTTTTTTGTTGTTGTTGTTTTATTTAGGGGTCCTTTTAAAAACCGTACACTGGATAGCAGCCCTTTTCTCAAGGGAAGAGGAAGGGCAGTGTATGGGGCCCTGGCCTCCTCGCCCTGCTGCTGAACTCGCCCAGATGCTAAACTCTTGTGCCTTACCTGGCACTTAGTTCCCGAGACACTGGGTTCCCAGAGGCCACACGCGTCTGCAGAGAGCCTCACGCGATGGCCCGCCTAGCTTTATACTCCTGGCTGGCTCCTCCTCCCTCCCCCCTTCCTGATTGAAAGGGGGCTGGCATTCCCAGGTGAGTTTACAAAAGCTCAGGAAGGCAAACGGCTGCTGATGGGCGTGTCCTACTCTGCAGGCTCCTGAATGGACTGCTTGGATTAGCCTAATGGGGCTCTTAATGGGTTGGGAATTGGCCCTTCCTAGGTTCTTTCCCTCCTAGTTCTGTTCTCTTAGGCTGGACTGTTTTTGTTACCTCAAGCTAGTTTTTATTTGGGTTTGTTTAATTATTTATTGCTCTCTAGATCCTGTGTCCCAATTTACTGACTTGTTTAGGTTATGTTCTAACTTAGATTAAGTTTAACCTGGGTTAAGTATAGGTTTAGTTTAAACAAGTAGAAAAACCTGCTTTCCACTTTATCCTCCTCCCTCCCTTCGATTAGGTGCTACCTTAGGTGCAGCTAACTTTCAACTTTGATTTAAATGCCTGACCCTTGGGCTCTTACTCACGAGTAGGACTCTGCTCCTGCTCAGAGTAGACCTATGTACCTCCCTTAGGTGCTAACTTTCAATTTTGATTTAAGGTTGCTTTAAAGGTATGGTTAAGGTTAGAAGACAGGGAGTTAGAAAGACAAAGCGTTAGAATGAGTACACTTACCTCCTCTTCCTGCTCCTCCTCCTCTCCTTCTCCAAAACCCAGAGGTCTCCTTGCCTTCTCCTCGCCCAGATGCTAAACTCTTGTGCCTTACCTGGCACTTAGTTTCCGAGGCACTTGGTTCCCAGAGGCCACACGCGTCTGCAGAGAGTATTTTAGAGGCACTGTATTTAGAGGCACAGTATTTTAGAGGCACTGAGACATATCTACTCGGCAATCAAATGCTGGATGAAACCTCACTGAAAAGCCATGAGGTAGGGAGTAGTTCTCAGTTCCCCTGGAAGGGAATTCCATAACCTAACAAACTTGCAATCTAAACTTCAGCAGAGAAAGAGATGCAACAGAGATAGGAAAGGGTTACATAATTAATGTGCCCAGATGCAATAGCATGTATTTTGATTTTCAGATTGAGGGAATAAGTCAAAAGTCTTCACCCAAAAAGTGGATTTTGAGCAGGGGATTTTACAGGAGTGTTGTAGCACATGCGTCTTGTGGGAGTATGTTCCAGGTGTAGATGAAACAAGGGAGAAATGGCACAAGGCTCAGTCCTAACCCCTAATGTCAGTGCTTTCCAGCACTGACATAAGGGCAATGCAGCTCTGAGGTAAGGGAACAACCATTCCCTAACTCTGAAGAGGCCTCCATGAGTGACACCCAACTGCAGGATGTAGCACATGGCACCACTATGCCAGTGCTGGAAAGTACTGACATAAGGGGTTAGGATTGCACCCACAATCATATAAAGGAGCTGGAGACTGCTGGACAGCTGAGGTGTTAGAGCTGACAGCGTGAAAGTCATGGGCAGGATATATTTGGATAGGGTAACAGAGGGATAAGCTTTAAAGGTAAAGATATCTGTGATGCGTTCTCCACTGTGCCCATGACTTCAGTAATACTATCTGACTCATTCCCCTAGATATACCCACCCTGCAGTTGGGTCCTCATCCATTTTCAAATTCACCAGCTTTGATCCATCGGCCACCATCCCTGCAGACCATGCTGGAAGCAATGCCAGCAGCTTTTCCAAGCCCAAAAATATTTGCCCTGCACCATCCAGCCCCTGATAGTTCTCAAACCAAGAGATGAGGAATCTGTCGCCAATGAATGACATCATGCAGCCTAAGGACTTAATCCGCCTAGGACATTGCACAGGGAGGAAGAAGAGTACAAGAAGAAGAAAGTTTCCCCATCGCAGAAATGAAAGAGGTTGACAGGGTTCACTTTGCAGGACATTCCTGGCTTCTTGGTTTGACAGCTGTGTCCCCAGGCTCCCACGGAGACAGCAAAAACTCCCAATATAGTAACCCTTGTCAATTTAAATACAGCACCAGGATGTTTTGTATTCTTCTTCGGCATCCGGGCACAGCAGCTGACACCATGCATTTGACTGTATAGTTCTGATGTTCTGTGCCTTGCAAATGCAGGGTCTCTAATGAGAAGCTGAGTATTCAACACTCATGAATAAATCTGGACTTTTTTTCTTTCTTTTTTCCCTTTTTCTTGGTCTTGCACACATAATGAATGGGCATCTGATTATAATGGAATACATACAGCAGCAGATTATTTTTTTTCTCCCAGTGGCTCACTTTAAATCAACACCAGGGCTTCCATATGAATAGCTAGGTACATAGTAGCAACAAGGCACCTTCTGTCAGCGAAGTTTGGAGACAAAATAAGGACTGTTGAGGGAGTAGGTAGGAAGATATGGCTACCTTGAAAGCTGCTTGGATTGTATTCAAACAACAGATTGGTGAAACTAAGCTTTATTCCCTGTGAGGGAATAAAGACCCCTTCTCTTCCAGTGCAGCATCGCTGAACCTCTGGGTTGCTGAGCTCCATGCTGTGTTGAGCTCGACTTTGACCTGTGCAACCACACAACTTAAGGGGGCCACTGCTGAGAAACCCAGCCAGAGCTAGCAACTTTATAAGACCTCTCGGAACTCTTTTGACCACTTGTGTGGTCAAAATGCCTGACCCAGTATTTGAAGATTGGATTTTTTTTTTTTAATGGAGAGTTCAAAAGGTGACATTTTTACTTTCTGTTTATTTAAGTATTCCTTTCAACTGGAGTGGGACTTAAGTCTAGCCTGTGGTTTTTGGACTAGAGGAAAGATGTGTGTTTTTACTTTGCTTAAAAATAGCTTCTGTCATTGAGAAGCCTGAGAGAGAGGAGTTTTAATGCACTCACGTGTGGCATATCTATAGTGGTTTCCAAAGTATGAGATGTGGCTCTAAAGGAAGCTGTGGGGTACTCACAGGGAAGTCACAGGATAGCCTTGACATCCTTTTCCCAGGCGCCACCATCTTGGATTGCATAAGATCACAGAAGAATAGCTTAAAATCTCACCATAGCTGACCAGCATGCTGCCCTGGTCAGCTTGCCACCCTCACCACAGGGTAATTGTGATGACATGATGACATCGCCACAATTACTTCCAGATTGTTCTGAGCAACTACACTGAGACTGGCTGCAGATACTGCTCACAGTCTACACCAGGGGTGTCCAAGGTTTTTGGCAGGAGGGCCACATTGTCTCTCTGACACTGTGTCGGGGGGCCGGGGGAAAGAAGAATTGATTTACATTTAAATTTGAATAAATTTACATAAGTTTACATAAATGAATATATTAAAGATAAACTTATATGAATGAATGAAGGTCTTGAAATAGCTCAATGCCTATAAAAGGCCTTGCACAAAGGAAGGCTGGCCTTTCCTTTGCTGCCGCTACTGCATCACAGACGTGAAACAAGAAGCAGTGGAGGGAGCCCTCATCCCACAGCTCATGCGAGAGGTCAAACAGTCGCCCTCACACTGAGAGCAGTTGCGTCAGGCCAGTGTGGGCTCCAACAAATCTCCAGAGGGCCAGAGGCTCATTGGAGACTGTGGGCTCCCTGAGGGCCACATTGAGAGGCCTCAAGGGCCGCAAGTGGCCTCCGGGCCGGGGTTTGGGCACCCCTGCACTACGCAACTGAATCTCACATGATCCAAGATGGCTGGCACCCAAGAAGAAGATACCGTGGAAGAAGGAAGCCATGATTGAGCTTGAACCACTGTTATCAAGATATTTCTCTCTCTCTCTCAGAAAAGCATGAATCCACATGCATTTAATGTGCACAGGAAAGCAAATGGAGGCAGAGGGTGCAGGGCAGTGCTGGAGTACATACGTATTGTCAGTTTTTAATTTTGCCCATTTTCTGTGTAATTCTTAGTCAATATCTCTCACAGCATGTAGAAATAAGGTTCTTCTTTTCTGGCAATACGAAAATCTTCCCTTTGGCAAATTAGGGGAGAAAGTTAGGTCCAACTATACTGTAATTGATCCCCGTGGGGAAATGTATCATTAAGTTATATTCCTGCTAGAAACATTTCATCTGCTGCTAAATGTTTAATTCTAGGAGAAAGCAGCAATCCACATGAAGACACACTGGGAACTCTTAGATGCTTTAAAATCACAGTTAATGGCAACATCTTAAAAAACAGTTTACACTTTAAAACATGAGAAAGCAGCACAGTGGGTACTGGAGATTTGAATAAATCAGGACCAATTAAAGTGGGGTTGGAAGAAGCCTGTGGAGTGCTCTTCACTTCAGTCACAGCTTTGGTCCTTCATAGCCATCAACATGTTCTGAAAATAAAAAATAAGCCATCCCAAAACAGAGCAAGATAAGCTGGCTAGGCTAAGATTCAAGATGGTGTGGCATAAGAAGTACAGTGCCACAAAGAAACTCAGTTCAGGGAGGAATTACTCCAATTAGAAATTTTAAAAAATACCTGCACTTAAACACTGGCTCCATTTAGGTGCTGTGCTAAACAATAGTTTGAGCTCATGGCAGTTTAGAATCCATAATCTTTCACAGGCAACCATGATTGAGAGCTGCTTGCCAGCTGTCATTTTCAGGCCACCTAGCTCTCAGAGTCAAATGTTCACTCCTGTCTCTGTGATGCAGAGGCCTCTGGAGGTGAAGTGCTAGCTGGAACAATGATATATCTGTTAAGACATTACACCAAAAAGCCAGTCTGCAAAACCACTTCTGATTATGTTTTGCCAGTTGAACACAGATCATGGTTTAATCAATTCAGGCATCACACCAAACCATAGTTAAGTATCTTTAATAATAGGTTGGCATCGTGTACCTAATGAGCCACAGTTCTGCTAACATTCTCACTGCGTTTAACTATCATGCCTTTCTGTAGGTTTTGCAGCAGGGCCATCATAAAAGCAGGACCCTTTTGTAAATCGTTCAGATAGGTTTTCCAATGCTTAGACCGGAAGACCAAAGAATAACCCAGGGGTGCCCAAACTGCCCTCAGGGGCTCCCAATCTGGCCCTTGAAGACCCCCAATGTCCAATGAGCCTCTGGCCCTCCAGAGACATACTGGAGCCTGTGCTGGCCCGATGCAAGTGCTCTCAGCATGAGGACGACTGTTCGACCTCTCACCTGAGATGTGGGACATGGGCTCCCTCCACTACTTGCTGTTTCACGTCTGTGATGCAGCAGTGGCGGCGAAGGAAAGGCTGGCCTTGCTTTGTGCAAGGCCTTTTATAGGCTTTGAGCTACTGCAAGACCTTCATTCATTCATATAAGTCCCATCTCTAATAAATTCATTTATGTAAATTTATTCAAATTTTAAATGTAAATTAATTCTTTTTTCCCCAGCCCCCAACACAGTGTCAGAGAGATAATGTGACCCTCCTGCCAAAATGTTTGGACACCCCTGCTCTAACCTTTGAAAAAGTTCAGAATGCTTGCTTGTTCTTAGACTGCTAAACATACTGACATGAAACCAAGTAAAGCCATTATTGGTATGTTTAGTTGCCTCCTCATAAGGAACTATTTTCAACAGTAAATAAACATTTGGAGGGGTGAGCATTTGTGTCTTCTATACGTAGATTCATAAAACTGAGATGCTAAACTTGCATTCAGAATCAATTTATAGCATGCCATCCTTCCAAAAGTGCTGCAGAGCAATTTCTAGTCCCCTTAATGGGCTTGTGCCAGGCTCCAGTGCTTAATGGGCTATGTCCATAGATTACAGTGTGTTGTGTCAAAGTCAAAGCTAAGAAGTTCTGTCCCTACCTGTCCTGGGAAGCATAGGGAGAGTGCTACTGTCGGTAGATGATGCTGGAAGCTGTTCTGCTGCTGTTTGATAAAGATGGGAAAACTGTCTGAAAAACTACAGAAAATGGTATTTTCTTATCAGTAATGAAATTATACAGTTCAATTATTTTGAGATCTGCAATTTTATTGTGAATCTTGAATTCCTCCCCTCCCATGTATTATTTTTGTTCTAAGCAGTGATCACCTGAATATTAATTTATTAGCATATTTCCACTTTGGAATCTGGAAAAGTGCAGACAGTCCTGCCATTCATCCAACTCATGGGGCAAAATAGGAAAAATTCGTGGCTTATTTGGACCCATAGGTTCCAATTTCATTAATTAAATTAACTTTAGAGCTGGAAAACAAGCAATGATGCCCTCTAGTCATCATAGTTTTTTTACTCAGAAACGTTATTGTACCTGATAAAGCCCCTGTTAAAGTGCCCTTACCTTTGTCTTTAATTCTCACTTCCAGGCTCTCTCTCTCATCTTGCACACACCATACACAACCATTTGTACTCTGATTGCCATTCATTCCACTACAAGGTTCTCGCTACTTCTGTTGTTCCCAGTCATATCCTCCACATTCACCTTAAGCTTTGGATAGATTAATTGCCTTGGTCCAGAGAGGAACAGAAGGAAGCAATCCCTGGCACCTTCAGGTTACTCCCAGGGAAGTGTGTACCAGATCGTGGCCTTAGTTTTTTTTTTAACACTGGAAGGCTTGAGTTTGTGTGTGCTGAATATGTTCCCCAACTGCAGTGAAACTCTGTTAGCAGTGACAAGAACTGTACGTGCATTAAGAGCAAACATGCCCATGAGCATTTCCATCCATCTTCCTGTGCAGTGAACAGGAGTGATGTAAATAACAGCGTTTGCGGCAGGAGGCTTCTCTGTTTGCTGAGTTTCGTACTTTGGAGCAAATACGTTGCCACCAGCACTATTTATCTTGTTCAGATACTTGTGTAAGTGAAGGTGGCATTTGCATTAGATGAAGGTCATTGCTGGGTGTAAAACGTGATTACTTGTCTGCTCCAATCCAGAGGCAGGTAATGCTTTTTCACTCAGGCTCTTTAAGGGGCTTTCCTGCTCTCGAGATATCTAGGTCAAGATCTATTTATAAAAGCTGCCACAAAGAGGTTGGGGTTTCCAGCCGAAAAGGGTATGCTTGTGATTAAAGAGACAGGCTGACTCTGTGTTTATTTGCCATGCAGTGAATTTCCAGGGGCACCGCTGATGCTACGTCTTCTTTGCTTTCTTTAGGGATTCCTTTGCCTTATTTATGCATCACTTCTTTAAAAAAAACAAAAAAAACTGAATAGCAAAGGTGGAATACCATCCAAGCTCTGAATCAGGGCAGTTCAAGAGCTTCTGGTGCCTGAGATGGGGTGCCAAATGCTGCCCCCCCCTTACCTGGCAATGTGTCACCCTCTGCTCCTCCAGCATTCTAGCCCACCACACTTCTCCCTCCTCTCCAGACTTCTGTTTTATCCTCCTCTTCCTTCTCCAGTGCAAGGAGAGGGAGAAGTAGGATCTGTAGAGGCAAGCAGCTGAATGGAAGTGGGCCATCCTTGCTCTAAAATGTACACAGTTTGTTATCTAGACTTGATTTTTCTGTCATGCTGAGCAGGGCCAAACCACCTTTGGAGCATTTACTTAAGAGCTAGGTAAAAGTTTCAGTCGCACTGTTTCAAAGAAGACCTCTGGTGGCTACTGTGGGGCTGCAGGATGCAGTGGTAACCACTTTGGTGCCACTGCTGTGCCAGTGGTGGCACTACCTTTAGGACTGGGCTGCACAACTGCAATCTTCTGCACACTTTCCTGGGAGTCAGCCCCATTGGCTACAGTGGGACTTGCTTCTGAGTTAACAAGCATAGGATTAGGCTTCCAGTAAGCTAATGGCAGAGCCAAGATTTGAACTGGGCCTTTCTGATTCATTGTTCTAGCTCTTAGTTGCAGCAACACATCAGCTCCCATAATGTAGACACATCTAGATTCTCAGGGGCTCTTTGATTTTTTTTTTTTTTTAGTCCTTTCAGTCTCACAATTTGGTCTTCAACCCCTCCACACAAAAGTTAATTCTAATAATTCCTCCAGATGTGGATAGGATCACAGTACAGTATTGTGATCAATTTTTCATTGAAAGCTGCATTCTGGTAAAGAAGAAGGCAAACACATCCATACTCCAACATTACACACACCTTTTGCACTATAGGAACTAAAATGTTCTGTGAGTGAATGCACCAAAACAACAACAACAACAAAACGTTATGGGGAATATCAGCACAGAACTGAGACCAAGAGCAGTAACCATTCTAAACTCAGTCGAAACAAGAAGTTAAACAGTGAAAAATAAAGTCTGTTTATTCCACACTTCAGGCTCCTGTAGAATCATTTCATAAAGTCTGCTGCAGTCAATATTACACACATTTTAATTGAGAGCAAACGATGAGCTGGTAGAACTTTTGGCTAGATTTCTTCTCATACAGATAGTGTGGGCTTCTATGAAGCACTGTATGTTTCTATCTGCATATCTGATTGGAGGGAAACCAGGCTATTACTGACACATCAGAACCCCTTCCAATGTTATGCCAGTCAAGCTAGCATAATTATAGGAACAGTCTGTTGACTTGATTAAAAAAACATGGCCACATATGGCTAAAAGAGCATTCTCAGTGCTTCGGAGGGGAGGACAGGTAAGTAATTAGTTTTTTAAATGTCACTCCCACAACGCGAAACTCCAAATAGTAGCACAGGAAAAACCCGCATTTTGAACAATGAAGGATGGACCTTTCACGTTGCTACACTCCCTGTTATCTCCTTTTCTTGTTTTTTTTAAAGGTTTCTGTGTACAACCTGGCAGTTAGTATCACAATGCCTCCTTCCAACCAGCTCCACAACAGATAACATGTGAAGTATGTTTTTCAGCAGAGTGTGGGAATAGCAGGGCTCATAGTTGGTCTATAAAGTCCCTAAACTGAAACAAGGTCTCGAAAATTCCACTTTTTAAAATTTACGTCCCTAAAATATTTTTTTAATGATTTTCTGTATAATTTTTAAGCAAGTTGCAGCAATTCAGGCCCAGTGTCTTTAAAAATTGGTAAGTTTCAACCTTCCAACCCACCTTAGAGCAGTGGTTCTGCTTACTTTGGCACTGCAGCAAGTATTGGAAGGACAGGGGTGAGGCCGCGAGCAATGGGTTTTACCTTCCTTGGGGAGTTACGCTGGCCTTCAAGAGGGTCCAAGAGGCTCGTGGTTCCCTCTGCAGGTCTCCTTGCTGCTGCAGATAGCACTGATCAGTAATTGGAGCCCACTTCCACCAATCAGAGCTATTTGCACCAGTAGAGAGGCCAGCAGATGGGATTGCAGAGGGGACTGCAACCTCCAGGTAAGTGTAAATACCCCTTGCTACCGGCAGTGCTGTGTTCGCTGCAGCACCATCAGGATACCCATTTCTGGGCCACACCCCTTAAGGGGGAATAACCCTCTTCCAATTTCCCTGATGGGTTGCAATCCACCACTTGGGTACTGCTGTCTTAGAGATAAGTCAGCCTAACATAAGAATATAAGAAGAACGCTGCTGGATCAGGCCAAGGTCCCATCTAGTCCTGCTTCCTGTATCTCACAGTGGCCCACCAGATTCCTCAGGGAGCATGACAAGACAACAAGATCCCTCCATCTTGTTGCCACTCCCTGGCATTCTGAGGTAGCCTACTTCTAAAACCAGGATATTGCACATACCCATCATGGCTTGTAACCTGTGATGTATGTTTCTTCTAGATATCCATTCAATCCCCTTTTAAAGGCATCTAGGCCAGACACCATTACCACATCCCGTGACAAGGAGTTCCATGTTGTGTAAAGAAATATTTTCTTTTGTCTGTTCCAACTTTCCTGATACTTAGTTTTAGTGAAGGTCCCCTGGTTCTTTGAATGCCATTTTTATTGTACCTGTAGTTTTTATGCCTATTTTGGTCCCTTTTTTTACATCTGAAAGTAGCCTAAAGTGCCTAAAATAGACCCAAATATGGAGTATGAGTCCAAGAGTAGGTGTCAGGGGTACCAGCATGCAAGAAATATTCTGGATGGCTCAAAAAAGGTAGCCAAGATGCACTGTGTGGAAAGGTAAAAGGATTGCTGGCCAATGTGACCAAAGGGAAAATTCCTATGGAAGATAATTAGACCAAGGGCAGACTCCTCAATGTTTCCTGCATTTGTGTTCCTTCTCTTGAAAAGTACAACAGTGGGGCAGGAGATTTTGAATTTGGACCAGATTGGAGGAAGGCTTTAACCCTTTTTATCTCTTCTATTGTCCCACAGAAATCCTTCCCCCATTTTCCCCCAGTGCCATTTTTTTCTGCAATGGGAATGATTTTCAGTGGGAACACAGTATGATTAAAGGATTAATTCCTCCTTCTAATCATGTTTCCGATCCAGATCCTTCCTCTCTTGCTGCTGTCTTAAAGGAAAGAACACATGTAGGAGACATATTTAATGTATGACTTGATTAAACCTGAGTTCACTGAAAGGCATTATGTTGGAGGGGTATTAGATCTGTGGCAATGTTAGTCTTTGATGGCCTGTAAGTATAACTTATAGTCATCAGGATCTGAATAATACAGGGCTAAATCCTAACCAACTTTCCAGCACTGGCATAGCTTTGCCAGTGGGGCATGTGCTGCATCCTACAGTTGGGGGGCAGTCATAGAGGCCTCCTCAAGGTAACATTTGTTCTCTTACCTCAGAGTTGCTTTGTCCTTACTTTGGTGCTGGAAAGTTGGTTAGGATTGAGCCCACATTCTCGTATGAACCATTTCTAACGTTCCTTGGAGTAGTGTGGGATGGAGCCATGAGGGTCCACTCCTATAATGCAGGAATCTTACTTCTTAGCTTCAGCTTTACATGAATATTACCCACCAAACCTTGGTAACCTCAAGATTATGATCACGTGGAGAAGACTTTTCGGGACCCCATTGTGCTGTAGTGGAACTGGCAAGTCAAAATATTAGACAATATTAATTGATGTAACTGACAGTCAAGCCGCAATCAAGTTGTCCAGTCATGCAGCCCTCTAAAATATTTGTGTTTCCCATATTTGCAAACCAATGGAAACTCTGCACACTTAAACTATACAGATATAACAATTAGTTCTCCCTTTGCAAATGTCACTGTCATTTCTTTCTCTGAAGGTTCGTAACATTGCCTTGTAGCTGGAACCAATGGAAAGCCCAACCACCTGAAGAAGGATGTGTACCTGTTTGAACTGCTAGGAGATGCCTGATTTCACATCTCCCTTGAAGTCACTTTACCTTCTGATCAAAATCAGCTAATAAATCATTTCTTAATAAATGTTTTTGAGACCTGCTGAATTAAGTACGCTTTGGTGGAATTTTCAAAAGTGATAAATGAATCCACTACATAGACATCTTTATGAGTAACCCTGTCATATGACTTTACATCATAATCCCATAGATCTGGTTTGAAAAAGAGAACAAGTTTTTGGTAATTCCAAAGTGAATATATTGTTTATAGCAGAACACTTACTTTAAAAGGAACTGCATTGGAATTTGTTTCAGAAATTGACTGCAGTGTACTGAAATGCCAATACTGGGGAGTGTGTACAGCCTTGATTGTGTTTTCTTTTCCACTCCAACATGATAATGAACATTTATCTTGCCTGGGTTGTATCTTGGCAGTTTTCCATCATCAAATAAAACTCAGATATTTCATTTTTCCTCGCTTGTTTTCCTATCAGCTTAAATAATTTTAGTTTATTGCAAAATAAGCTCTTCTAATTCACATCTATCACGGCTTTTGTTACTTAACATTATCTAACTGTGGCAGATGCTGATCCTGTTGAAATTGTGCCTGTGAGTGCATTTCTGATGTCACAGATCACTCAATTTAAAGTCTGTGAAAGCCTATGGAAAGACTTAGCTTCAGTTTGTAGAGTTTGAATGAAAGCCTGCCGTGCAACCTTTAAGAATATAGGCAAACATGAGGCACTCCGTATCCCATCTTCATCTACAGGAGAATATCACCTTCTCTAACAGTTACTTCCAATGGAACCTCAACTAGAAGGGACCTGACAAAGCACCTTGTCAAGTGTACAAGATACCTTTGAGTGTTGCTTGCCTACCCTTACTAAAAATACCTCCTGAGGGAAAGAAAGAAAAAAAGACTTTCATAAACTCCCATGTCAACTTGTTCCATTGCTTTTAGTTTGGCAAAATGCCCATCACTGTGATGGGAGTCGAAGAATGACCACATAGTGCTTGAGGTTAGCCAGTGGGCTGGATGAGGACCAATGAACTGAATTTTGTCCTGACAAGATGAAGGTACCAACGATGGGTGGTTTGTCTGCTCAGAGAGATAGTGTTCACCTTCTGTCTAGTGTTGCACTCTTCCTGACTGCAACAACATACTGCAGTAGTCTGACTAGGAGGTTATCAGAGCATGAGTAACTGTGGGTGAGGGCCCAATTCTATCCAACTTTCCAGCACTGATGCAGCTGCAATGCAGCCCCAAAGTAAGGGAACAAATGTTCCCTTGCCTTGAGGAGGACTCCATAACTGCCCCCCCACCACAGAATGTAGCATCCACCCTGTTAGTATGACTGCATCAGTGCTGGAAAGTTGGATAAAACTGGGCCCTTAGTTATCCCTGTTCAGAAGGGGCTATAGTTGCATTCCAGCCTCAACTAGGAATCAGGCCTCCATAGTCACTTGGCTTTCTGTGACAAAGATGGAACTGTAAGCACCCCAGACCAGTAGACATGTTCACTCAGGAAGAGTTGTGCTGCCTTTGGAGGCTGCTTGGAAATTGCAGATACTCCAAAATTCAGCTACTAGTTATCTAATTGGAATTGGAACCCAAGTTCTGACAGCAAGGAGGGAATATGATTGGGTCATAAGAGATATAAAATTGAAGTATTCAATGACATCACAGGAGATGTTGGCCTCAGAATTAGGCAAGACAAATTTGGTCCACTGCAATAGTCTGGTCAACTGCCATTGTCTTGTCTGCTGCAAAATGGCTCACAATGGGAGAGATCCAGGACAAAGTTGAAATGACCAGTGTCTACAATAGCTGATTCGCAATGGCTGTTTCAACCATACAAGTCATCACTTAATGGTGCTCAATCAAGAGATACACTCTCATAGGTAACCCAACCTTGTGAGATGTTGATGGGCACATGCATACTTTGTAGAACATTCTGTTTCCATATCAACCACTCTTGCAATAAGCCCTCAAACTACTCTTCTCAAACTACTACTACCCAAGACTGGTCAGAGATGGTTTGGAGGTTCGCTCTGCCTACGGTGTCACTATGTTGGTGGCAAGGGAAGCTTATTGAATGAACCACAATACCCTGTGTGTACAAGCCTCTGGGTGGTGCCCCTTTAATACATCATTACAAATCTATCACTCTCTTGAAGCTTTACCACCAAAGGTAGTTTGGCTCTGCCTGCATCCACCTTGCGGTAACAAGCAATTGTCTTGAGGCTGTGCATTATTCATCAACTGCCTTGCTGTGCTGTGAACATTCCACAGCACTTTGGGACAATAAGTACAACCTGCTAATGTGTTCCCTGTTGTGTTACCTTCCTGATGCAACACACCATACTGCCTGTTTTTTTCTTCCTCCTCTCTGTTACACATCACACAGATGCTTTCTTTTCTGTGTTTTGGAACAATGAACCAAAGTGTTTTGGAAAGAAAATTCTAATGTGTCCCTTTGCAAAATGGAAAGTAGCACAGAAGGGAGGAGTTGTACGTGTTTATTTATTTATCTCTTGCTTGCTAATAAGCTCGCCTGCCCTTTGGGAGGAAGATACTTCTGGGTGGCTTCACATTTTCTGTTATATAAGCAGCTCTACTTTGACAGGGTCTCACATACGTAAGGGAGAATGGTGGCAAGAGATCTCTCTTTGCTTTATGATATCTGATGTCAGTAAGACTTGGAAACAAAAACAGGAGTGTCAGATTCAAAGCTGCTGAATACAAGCCTTCTTAGGGATGATGTTGAATGTGTATTTGCCACTTTTCAACAAGCATAGGTAACAAATATTCTCTTACCTTGAGGAGGATTCCATGACTCCCCCCCCCCCCCCCCGCAGGATACAGTGCCTTCTCTGTTGATAAGGCTGCATTGTAACTTAACAGAAAGTTAGTTAGAATTGGGCTGTTGATGCAGCTAATGCTGACAGGAACCTTATGCAGGATTACCCTGAAGTGAACGCCAGTGAATAAAGCTGAATTTACTGTACTTCTGAGTGAATGTCTAGGCTTCTGCTGTGTATTAAGTGCTCTGATGCAGGCAGCTTTTATGTTCATTTTTCAAAGGCTTGAAATGTGATACACAGGTGGGTCCTCTTTATCCACTGATTCAGGACCTGTGAATTTGATATGCTGTGGATCCCTAACCCATCCCTGAGGACCCAATGTGTCTCCTGGATGCAGCCAGAACGTTCTGCTTGCATCCAGGAACCTTTCTGAGGCCCACAAAGGCTGCATGTGGCCTCCCTGGGCCTCAGAACACCCTCCAGATGCACTCTGATTTCACACCCTCCTGTTGCACCATTCCAGTCACATTCGGAGGTCTGGGTGTCCTGACTGGTGGATTTCATTATCCATGGGTTTTGGTGTCTGTGGGGGTTCCGGGAGCAGAACCCCCCATGAATGCCAAGGTACCATCTCTACTAGAAACTTCATTTTTGTCTGAAAGATGTATTGCTGCTCCCTTCCAGGTCCATGGTGATCTCTGATCTAACCGTTTTTGGAGGGTTTTGTAGTATTTTCCAAAATCTGCCAAACTTGTTTGTGTAGTGAGCTATTCATATGTCATGTGGGTTTGTGTGAATATGTTTTCATGAGAATGGCTATTCATGCATACATTTTAAAAATCAACATGGGGACTAGAATCCTTGAAAAATATGGCACGCAGATTGTGTGTAGTCTGGCACACATAGTAGGCACAATGCTGTGTGTGCATTGAACATAACATGTGAATAACTCTGCATGCTTACTGATCAGCAGTCACACACGTACCATACACACTGTACGTTTGTTGAACAGGCTCTGTTTACTTACACCTACCTGTTGCTCTAACAATGGACAATTTATTAGTAAATTTTTAAGATAGGCAGATGTTATAGGACAGTGTTTCTCAATGTTTGTTCTCTGCCATACCACTTCATACGGTCCACCTATTTGAAGTTCCACCGGAAGTAACTTCTGGAATGGGAGGCCAGATGCTACACAACGAACACCAGTAAGAGACTCAGGATGGATGGAAAGGCTTTTTTGAGCACCTAAAAGCATGCTTTGGAGTCTCCTAACACTGTTTGCTATGTCTCATACCTGGTCTCACTGCTGGGCAGCATGGATCCAGGAGTCCAGAGAATACCACCAGACACCACCTCAAGTAGCACTGGTAGTACACATGCCACTGGTTGAGAAACACTGTTATAGGATACACCAGGGAAGTTCAGCCATGGAAAGACTTAAAATGTGTTTAGGTTTGAGTGGATCTTGCACAAAGTTATTTTATGTCAGGGGGAGCATTTTGATTAATTTCTGTTGATGGAAAACTGCAAACAATTGTTTTCTCTTCTTCATACAACAAAATATAGTAAAGGATACAGCGAGAATGGTTTGGTAAGGTCCTCCTCTCTTTCAGAAAAAATTCATTCCCCCCCCCCCCATCTATCATTTCTCTATAACATTGTATCTGGGTAAATAACATTTGAAAAAAATTCAAAGGTTGCAGATGGCCAGCTCATTTGATTCCCACCATCCTGTAGATATATGAAAGACGTGAGAAGCTTCTTGTGCCAAAACTTTTTGTATCGTCTTTTTTTCTGTTACATAAAAAGTGGGCTTGGGGTTAACCAGGTTGTTTTTCTGATGTAGAACGCATATTGCACTTGTCTCCCTGGCAGCTCTGCAAGCCCATTTGCCTTGATGAAATAGAATCCCGTCGAACGTGCTTGCCTCAGCAGGCTGCCAGCACTTATGTTTTATTTGGCAATAAATTAATATCATTCATTGCCAAAAAAAATAGATAAATAGACAAACTGACAGCTCTGGACAAAGAAAATTCTTCCTTGCTAGCAATTTTTATTGAAATATTTGCAGCATCCAGTCTGGATTTAACCACTGCTGTACACTGAGGTGCACAGCTTTGACCGAATGGGAGCCCTTGCTATAGTTGAATTATCAGGGAGGTTCCTTCTATGGTCAGTGAACTCCTTTGAAATTCTCTACAGTTCAGAAAGTGGTGGCTCCTCTTGTATCATGTGATAATGCAACAATGGTTATGGTCTAAACTTGGAGAGAAAAGGATGGTACTAGGGTCAGATGTACAGTATAGACTTACAGCACAATCTGATGCATGTTTATTTAGATGTAAGTCCCACTGATTTGAAGGGGATTAAGGGCCAAACTGGATATAAAACATTAATTACATGACTGGAGCCTGTGTATGTGACTTTTCTAACCTAAATAGCATGTGCCAGATCCCCGATCTGGCTTAGAACCATGGCAGGAAGAGAGGAGTTTGACTCTTCCCCCACAGCCGCAGTTCATTTCACACTTACAGAACCAGCTAACATGCTCAGAACAGTGAAGAAGAATCTTCAGTGATGTATATAGTGTGGTGGGTGGAAGGGAGAACTCCAGTAGTGTTTCTTGGCATGAATACTGGAGTGCCCCATTTTCATCAGTGAAGCATTTGGAGAGGGGATACAGATTTGCCACAGATAGACTGTTGGGCAAAGCTATGACCAAAGGCCAGAAAGCAGGTAGAGAGTCCAGGAATCAGCTGAGTCAAATGGGAAAGTGGCTTAGAAATGGCAAGGTAGTACTGGCACAAGGGTAAAGTACGCTAGAAAACTGGAAACAGGAAGAGCTACCAAGATCAGACAAGTGGTAGGTCTTTTTGTTGAATATAGTACACAGATTTGTTGCTTCCTGTCAAATTGCTTTCTCCATTTGTCCAACAGTGGCATGTGAAGTGGCATTCCTGGGGTGGGGGGCAAAATGGTAAGTTTTGCAGATGCCTCAACAGGTCATGTAAACAGCCCCTCCCCTTGCCTTCGGAGCCATTCCAGGCAGTGAGAGCAACGTGAAGGCGTCTCCTCCTTGTTCTCACTACCCAGAATGACTTCACAGGTGAGAGGAAAGGGCTGCTTTCATGGTGCATTGAGGTGCCTAATCAACTTACTGTTCCCCCACCCCGGGAATGCCACTGGGCAAATGTAAGATGCCAACCATTAAAATCCCGGGCTTGCCTAAGTGTCCAGTTGGAAAATTGACTTAGGTTAGGTTAATGACGAGGCATTTACCTACCTGAGGTTTCAACTCTGGAAGTCTACTGAGTATTTCAAAGTAAATATGTTTCTCAATACAGTATAGAAACACATGCCTTGTGCATCCCCTACAGAGGAAAAGGCATTATTTTATAGCATTTTTTAATGAGAGAATTCACCATTCATTCATAGTATGTCACTTAACTTTTCTGTACTGGATCAGAGCCTTGTCTCATGTGAACCAGCCTCTTATCCATTCATTACTTATCACTTTTGTGTACTCTGCAGATGTGTCTAGTTTGCAGATGTGTCTACAGTTATATCTAGTTCGGATTTGCATGTCCACCAGCCAACACTGCACAGAGGTATTGAAAGGCAGAGTCTCATTATTAAAATGGCATTTTTCAAAACAGGGTGTAATGACTCACAGAGGAACGCAACACAGACCTCTCTTTTGTGCTTGTGGTCAAAAGGCAAGGTAGCATCAAAGACAGAGTAAGAAGTCGTCACCTCTGAATGGAGGTCAAAGCAAGAGCATGGCCAAAATTAGCTTCAGAGCAATTCACCGTGGGCACAATCTTGCATCACTCCCATTTAAATGAAAGGGGCCTGCAAGCGTATTCTCATGCTCTTACAGTACTCCATTCATGTTAATTGGGCTTGCACACATGAACCTCCCATTGAACAATGCTTCAGGCTTGCCAAATGGAGAAAAAACAACAGCATTGTTCTTAATTTAAGAATACGTGGTAAGTAGAAAAAGCAATTCTGAATGAAATAAGAATAATGGCCCAAGGTGAGCTATGGGTCCTTGGAAAAAACAAACAAACTACTATTTATTTCAATACAAGCAATTTACTTGAAAGTACTCGTATATGTGGTTTTCTGGAACTCAACAGCATTGAAATCTATAGGACTGTTGTCTGTGATCCTATAGTTAGGACCAACCTATTTGAATGCTAAGAAATAGGACGTAACTGATATTATTAATTTAACTTTAACATTCACTGTACATTTGTTTGGTAAATACTCCAATAATTGAGCCTGCATGGTTGACAGTGTTTCTTTTGTCCATGTTGCTTCAGTGGTTATTCTGTATTCTGACCACATCATCTGAATGACAACAAGTCTCCTGCTTTGTGGTTACTGGAGCAACTAAACATTGGCAAATGTTTTCAGGGGTAATGCACAAATATTACACAACATTGCCAGGATCTGATTCTGACAAGTTTTGGCCAAAGCATGAGACCTCTAGTGAAACTGTTTCTTTGAGACCTGGTGAGAGGGATCAGACAAAGGGTTTCTCATGGGAATTTCTAACTGGCTTTAATACACATTGTAACCAGGTATAAAGAATAACAAGTAGAATTATGAGATACCTTTTAGACTTGGTTTTTTGGGGAAAAAATTACTTCCTTTTTTTGTAAACCTTGCTTCATTTATTTTTTGTTCCGATATGAATATTAATGTTACTAAGATGTTAAATTTATTTATCATATATTTATCCTACTTTGCTCCCCTTAAGAGGATCCAAGATTCTGAATGCAATACTATCTAAATAATATGCTAAATAAGTATACTAAATAAATACTATCTTCGAAACATGTATTTTGCTGGAAAGCCTATATTTTATTAAACCTGAGTTTATGAGGAAAAGCATCAATGTACTCCTTACACACAGCACTAGAACTTGGTCGCTGAATCTGAAAATGACTCAGGGCTTTTCTTTTTGAGGTTCTGCCATACAATTAAATGTAAAATCGATGGAGTGATTTAAGCTCTTTTGACACCCTGATTCTAAATGCATTGGCTGTGATTCAGAGTTCCTTGTGAGTGTGGAGTTCCCATTGATGGCTTTTTGCTGCACAAGAGCTCACCAAGCCTTTTCCTCTTGCCCTAGCCAACAAAGAGAGATCATAGCTTGTGCACGTGGAGCTGGACTGCAGTCATTTGTATGAGAATGACTACATAGGTGTCAGTGGAATTTATAAATCAAATAACAGACTTTTCGATGAATAGGCACACAACATGTTTAATTCCATCTAATTTAGGATCAGTAAAAGTGAAATTTCTTTGGAGCTAGTTCAATATAGTGCTGTTTATAAGAATGAATCAGGAACCAGGAAATACCTAGTTCAAAGCTGGCCTATGCCCTGAACTGCTAGGCAAGTTAGAGCCCAACCCTGGGCTCCTTGCCATGGCTCTGTGCCACTGCGGACTGTCGCAAACGTGCTGTAAGGCATGTTTGCAAGCCTCACCACCGGGCTCCTGCCCGTGTTAGCCCCATGCTGGCTAGTGCGGGGCAGTCGCCCAGCCTTCGTGGCTCGGCGGTCTCACGGATTGCTGAGTCTTGGCAAGGTAAGCGGGGGTGGGGACGGGGGTGGGCGTGGGGAGGAGGCATTCCGGGGAGAGGGGGAGGCCGGCAGGGGGTGGAGAAAGGGCAGGGGGGAGGCATGACGTGGGGAGGGGGGCGGGCAGGAGGCGTGCTGGGGGAGGGAGGGAGGCAGGTCTGTGGAGCTCTACTTTGCAGGATCCAAGGCGCTTGTGGAGGGCTCGGCGCCCTACACGAATGCCTTTACTTTACTCGGCGGTAAAGTGAGTAGCCCCATTGTGGGGCTGCTTACCTTAACCAGGAGAAGGGGATAAAAGTCCCCTTCTCCCCAGGTGCCTCCTGCGGTAGCCTGGGGTGTGCAGGATCCGGCAGCAGCCTTTCTCGGTTCCGCCGAGGCTGGGTGCCCTGGACAGCTCAGGATTGGGCCGTTATTCTATCTCAGCCCCATTGTGCAATAGTGGGAGAGGGGGAATAACAATAGTATACCTTACAGGGTTGTTGTAAGATTTAATGAGATAAACTTTCATGAACATTCACGGTGCTGTGTAAATGCTGCTGGTAGTGGTAATGGTAGCTACAACTGTTAGGGTTATGCATTACTTTCCATTGAATTTCATTTGGTTCTTGGCTAGGCAAATATAAAAACTCACATCTTAACCCATTCAATGTCTGGCTTTAATCCATTGTCAGCACTTGTTAATCTAGCACAGGGGTGCCCGAACCCCGGCCCTGGGGCCAATTGTGGCCCTCGTGTCCTCTCAATGCAGCCCTCAGGGAACCCCCAGTCTCCAATGAGCCTCTGGCCCGCCAGAGATTTGTTGGAGCCCACACTGGCCCGACGCAACTGCTCTCAGAGTGAGGGCAACGGTTTGACCTCTCACGTGAGCTGTGAAATGAGGGCTCCCTCGACTGCTTGTTGTTTCATGTCTGTGATGCAGTAGCGGCAGCAAAGGAAAGCCTGGCCTTGCTTTGTGCAAGGCCTTTTATAGGCCTTGAGCTATTGCAAGACCTTCATTCACTCATATACGTTCATCTTTAATATATTCATTTATGTAAACTTATGTAAATTTATTCAAATTTTAAATGTAAATTAATTCTTTTTTTTCCCCGGCCCCCAACACAGTGTCAAAGAGACGATGTGGCCCTCCTGCCAAAAACCTTGGACATCCCGGTCTAGCATGATCGGTTATCCAGGATGTGCTATGAAAATAATAGTCAACCTTGTCAGCAAGCATGTCATACAAGTCACATCACAGACTAGAAGCCCAGACTCCTGTTTTGAACCTAGATTTTCCTCAATACACTATGTCATATAATATTGCCATTCCTGTTGATTTTAGCTGACATAAATTAGAAATGTGGACATTAACCACAGATTATATATTTGCGTTTCTGAACTTGGAATTACTTTTTCTAAGCTGATAGTTTCATTATCTAGTAGCAAGAGCTAGTCTTACTGAAGCTGATAGATATCCCCAGAAACTTCACAGGAAGCCTTGTATACCCCTGCTTTTAGGAACTGCAGGCAAAAATTGGAGTGCAAATTCACATTTAGATGTGAATAGGAAGCTACCTAATCTTGGTGGTTGAATCATTAGGAAATACGACAAATGAAATTTAAAAATATAGATCAAATATGACACATATACACACCAGTTCGTAAATGTGATCTAGTGGTTAGAAAATATCAGCTTCAGTAAGACTTGCTCTTGCTATTAGGCAATGAAGCTATCAGTGAAAAAAAATAGTTCCTAAAAGCAGTGCCTGCAGTTCCTAAAAGCAGGGATATGTGAGGCACTCCATGGAGTTTCTGGGGACTGGAGACCATGGGGTAGGAATGAAGGTTTTTCTTCTCCCAAGTGACCACTCAATTTTGTGAAGTTCTGCGCATTAAATTATATTTGTGATGCATAAATTTCCCCTCCTCTCTCCAACTGCACTGTCATGTTAACATTGCAGTGAATACCATTGCCCAACCAAGACTCTAAATAAAGCAGAAAAGAACAGTATGAGAATGCCAGCTAAGGACATATGAAACTGATAAGGCAGTAGACAGTTCATTGTGACTGAATGAGTACAGACAGCTCAGGAATCTACCTGTGACCTCCCACTGCAACCTGTTTCATTGACATTTAGTGTATAATAATAATAATAATAATAATAATAATAATAATAATAATAATAATAATAACAGGTATTTATATACCACCTTTCTTGGTCTTTATTCAAGACTTTATTCAAGGCGGTTTACATAGGCAGGCTTTATTTAAATCCCTTATTAAATAGGGATTTTTACAATTTGAAAGAAGGTTCTTTCTTTCAAGAACCACTACATTCAGGTGTTTCATTCCGATCTGGCTTCACATTCTGGCCTCCATCCTCCCACGCTCAGAGCAGATGGAATAGCTCTTCTTCAGCTTGTCAGCTGCTTCAAGGTCGCACGGTGCCGGTGGCCTCGAACTGGCGACCTTGTGGATGTTATCTTCAGGCAGACAGAGGCTCTACCCTCTAGACCAGACCTCCTGCCCAGACCTGTATATCTGTATAGATAGTCACAGTAATATTTGAATCAGATTGATTGGGCAGGTTTGGGAGTTATGCAGTAATTAGGGTGGCCTCCTTGCCACCGGAAAATCTGCTCTGCCCTTAGAATTACCAGTTTTAAAACACACACATACACACAAACACACATTCCTTCCCTGCTTCTTTTGTCCATCCTTTCCCTCCTCTACAATGTGGCAGAATTAGAGTCAATGGGGCTTACTCCCAGGAAAGTGTGGATAGGATTGGGTTGGCAGTCACTTCATCAATGGCTGATAAGTATTCCCTTCAGATAGCAAGATTCATCACTTTAAAAATACAGCCTTTCCTCTTCAGTCAAACAACAAGACTAATAAATCACTTTAAAAACAGTACCTTTTTTCTGCTCCTGGCCAAGTAAAGTGTGTGCTTGTCTCTCTCTCTCCCCCCCCCCTTGCCAACTTAATGGAAACAACTTAAGACCCCTGGTGACTGGTAAAATAGGAAGTGTTTTATTTGGGGAGGGGGAGGAAAGTGGGAAGGTTTGGAGATCGAAAGGGGGGAGTGGAAGAGGGAGGGGTTTGAAAAGAGAGATTTCACTTTGATGAGAAGCGATCCCGGGCTGGGAACTAGGAACCAACCAGACAAGGATCAGCGATCCTTGCCAGATGGGGGTTGGAGTCAAAGAGCTTTGCAAACAACCTTCAGCGAACACAGAAGGCGGCAGCCTCGGAGTGGAGAGAGAAGGGGGTGGGGCAGCAGCAGCCACTCTCACAGCTGAGCAAATCCCATTTCTTCTGCTTTAAAAAAAAGTGCAGACGGGCTTGTATTCTGCCCAGGGGTGTGACTGTATCGCTGTGAGAGGACATCCCGCGACTCCCCTTTGAGTTCCTGGCACCTCCCTAAAGAGCCGCGCCGCACAGTTTGAATAACACTGATCAAAGGGGATAACTAATCAGGATCATGATTTTGCAGGGAACTAGTTCCATACGACTGGAAATCGCTGCAAGAAAAAATTAGCTCATCTGAAAATGCTGTAAATACTGGCTGCTTATGCTGGAGGATCAAGAGCTATGCTGTACTTGAATTCTGCTGATCTGGATTGAATTGTCCTGAGAAGGACTATGAATTGGCTGAACAGATAGGAAAGCAGGAGCAACTGCCAAGTGTTCTGAGCATCCCTGCCTCAAAGTTGTGTTAAAGGCAAGCTGAATCAACAACTATGACATATTTTGCAAATTTACTTAGTTTGCAGCAATGCTGCTCCTGGAATTCCTCTGCTATTGGGACTTCTGTGCCTTCTGCAGGTTTGGTAGTTTGTTCTTCAAGGTTCTTCACCAGCAGCAAATTTAGCTCTTCCCTACTATTGCTCAAGGATTTTTTTTAAAAAATAGAAATCATCTAAACTCTTTGAGATTCTCCTCTTCTCCTCTCCACGAGTTCTTCAGATGATTTGACTGAGGAATAATCATTTTAGTTTAAGTGGTAGACAAGCTAGGGGATGCTGATCCAAGGCCTCTCTTAATGCATCTCCCCTAGAATTCACACCAGCTTTTGCTCTGCTTATGGCCTATGGTTTTGTTTAACCACTGAGGGCAGGGTCTCTCAAATTCTATAGTGGTTCACATGCTGTAGTCAAGAAACAAATTGCTTGTGCTTCTCCAAATATAACTATGACTGAAAAAAAATCTGGGAGAGTGCCTGAGGCATAGCCCTGCATTGCTCCCCCCCCCCCCATGGCACACTCTCCCATGGCAGTTTCTTTACAGTGCATGTGTGAGCTGCCCCTTGCATGGCTGAAAAAGGTGTCTGTCTATCCCAGGAGTGTCAAACTCGTTTCATACCGAGGGCCGAATGGCATTCATGATGCCTGCTGAGGGCCGGAAGTGATGTCATTAGGCAGGAAGTGATGTCATTAAACAATATAACCAAAAATAAGCCCTTTTCTCACTCAGGAATTCATTAACTACAAATGACAGAAGAGAAAACATGCACATCTTTATCATATTTCAAGATATGGGAGAGCCCAATTTTCGTGGGGGCTGCCCTTTTAGCAGTAACACCTCAGCACTGCTCAGCAGCTGAGAACCTGAGGGCTGGATAAAAAGCTTCTGCGGGCCACATCCAGCCCCCGGGCCTTGTGTTTGACACCCCTGGTCTATCCTATGCTTTTCCCCAGCTGCCAAGAAAGGGACAGAATGGACAAACACTCTCTTCCCTCCATGCTGCTGTGGCAAAAGAGCTTCCATCCTGCCTTGGAAGAGCTTTCCTTCCTGTCATGACTTCCTGCCTTCTCTTCAGTAAAGCATCCCCTTGTGCCCCTTGAAAATTTTCTTTGGAGGATTGTGTAGGGACATGGAGGGCTGCAAGGTTAAGGGGATATCAGTGAAAATCGCCTATGTGGTTGTATGAATGGAAGTACCTTCTATCTATGCAAGAGGTACTTGTTGTTTGTTTTGCTGATTTACCCAGCACTGCAGATGAGGTTGTCAAGCACCTGGCAGACCTCAATCATAGCTGCCAGCTTGCATCCAGTTTGGTTCATCATCAGTTGTGCAGGACTCATTTAAAGCTATCATAACTAGCAGCCATCTCATGTATGATGCAATGAATTGCTGAAATAGCGGGTCCTTGGGGTTATGCTATACAAGTTCTGTATGTAATTAGTTGCCAATGGCTCTCTTTCTGGAGGACATAGCCAGATAGGATACATTATGGCATTCTTTCCAAGAATGCTTCATTCAGGTAGGCTTTGTCTTTTCTGGTAGTGTCTATTTAAACATTTTCAAAAAACACATTTGTTACTATTAGCCATTCACTTTTAGTTGTTAATGAAGCAATGAAAGGTCATAGAAGAGTCACAAGTGATGAGGAACCCACCTGCATGATCCTGGGACAAATCCACTCCTCTGTTGCAAAAATGTGACACTTGGTCACTTCTAACACTTACGTATTGGCAACCTTCAGTCTCGAAAGACTATGGTATCGCGCTCTGAAAGGTGGTTCTGGCACAGCGTCTAGTGTGGCTGAAAAGGCCAATCCGGGAGTGACAATCCCTTCCACACCGGGAGCAAGTGCAGTCTGTCCCTGGTCTGTCTCCCTGGCTATGGGCCTTCCTTCTTTGCCTCTTAGCCTCAGACTGTTGGCAAAGTGTCTCTTCAAACTGGGAAAGGCCATGCTGCACAGCCTGCCTCCAAGCGGGCCGCTCAGAGGCCAGGGTTTCCCACTTGTTGAGGTCCATCCCTAAGGCCTTCAGATCCCTCTTGCAGATGTCCTTGTATCGCAGCTGTGGTCTACCTGTAGGGCGCTTTCCTTGCACGAGTTCTCCATAGAGGAGATCCTTTGGGATCCGACCATCATCCATTCTCACGACATGACCAAGCCAACGCAGGCGTCTCTGTTTCAGCAGTGAATACATGCTAGGGATTCCAGCACATTCCAGGACTGTGTTGTTTGAAACTTTGTCCTGCCAGGTGATGCCGAGGATGCATCGGAGGCAGCGCATGTGGAAAGCGCTCAGTTTCCTCGGAGGCAGCGCATGTGGAAAGCGCTCAGTTTCCTCTCCTGTTGTGAGCACAGCTGCGATACAAGGACATCTGCAAGAGGGATCTGAAGGCCTTAGGGATGGACCTCAACAAGTGGGAAACCCTGGCCTCTGAGCAGCCCGCTTGGAGGCAGGCTGTGCAGCATGGCCTTTCCCAGTTTGAAGAGACACTTGGCCAACAGTCTGAGGCTAAGAGGCAAAGAAGGAAGGCCCATAGCCAGGGAGACAGACCAGGGACAGACTGCACTTGCTCCCGGTGTGGAAGGGATTGTCACTCCCGGATTGGCCTTTTCAGCCACACTAGACGCTGTGCCAGAACCACCTTTCAGAGCGCGATACCATAGTCTTTCGAGACTGAAGGTTGCCAATACAATGTGAGCAAAGAGTCCATGACTCGCTGCAGTACAGAAGTGTACTCAGGACGCAAGCTCTGTAGACCTGGATCTTGGTATGTTCCGTCAGCTTCTTGTTGGACCAGACTCTCTTTGTGAGTCTGGAAAACGTGGTAGCTGCTTTACCGATGCGCTTGTTTAGCTCGGTATCGAGAGAAAGAGTGTCGGAGATCGTTGAGCCAAGGTACACAAAGTCATGGACAACCTCCAGTTCATGCTCAGAGATTGTAATACAGGGAGGTGAGTCCACATCCTGAACCATGACCTGTGTTTTCTTCAGGCCGATTGTCAGTCCAAAATCTTGGCAGGCCTTGCTAAAATGATCCATGAGCTGCTGGAGATCTTTGGCAGAGTGGGTAGTGACAGCTGCATCGTCGGCAAAGAGGAAGTCACGCAGACATTTCAGCTGGACTTTGGATTTTGCTCTCAGTCTGGAGAGGTTGAAGAGCTTTCCATCTGATCTGGTCCGGAGATAGATGCCTTCTGTTGCAGTTCCAAAGGCCTGCTTCAGCAGGACAGCGAAGAAAATCCCAAACAAGGTTGGTGCAAGAACACAGCCCTGCTTCACTCCACTTCGGATGTCAAAAGGGTCTGATGTGGAGCCATCGAAGACAACAGTGCCCTTCATGTCCTTGTGGAAAGATCTGATGATGCTGAGGAGCCTGGGTGGACATCCAATCTTGGGGAGAATCTTGAAGAGGCCGTCTCTGCTGACCAGGTCGAAAGCCTTTGTGAGATCTATGAAGGCTATAAAGAGTGGCTGTCGTTGTTCCCTGCATTTCTCCTGCAGTTGTCTAAGGGAGAATACCATATCAGTGGTGAACCTGTTGGCTCGGAATCCACACTGCGATTCTGGATAGACGCTCTCTGCAAGTACCTGGAGCCTCTTTAGTGCAACTCGGGCAAACAGCTTTCCTACGACGCTAAGGAGAGAGATGCCGCGGTAGTTGTTGCAGTCACCCCTGTCACCTTTGTTCTTGTACAGCGTGATGATGTTTGCATCCCTCGTGTCTTGAGGTACTCCACCTTCTCTCCAGCAGAGACAGAGGATTTCATGCAGCTCAGTGACGATGATCTCTTTGCAGCATTTTAGGACTTCAGCAGGGATGCTGTCTTTTCCAGGTGCCTTGCCAAAGGCAAGGGAGTCCAGGGCCACGTGAAGTTCTTCTAGGGTTGGTTCACTGTCAAGCTCTTCCAGCACAGGCAGGCACTCAATGTTGTTCAGTGCTTCTTCGGTGACTACATTTTCTCTGGAATATAGCTCAGAGTAGTGCTGCACCCAGCGTTCCATCTGCTGCGCCCGATCCTGGATGACCTCGCCTGTGGCAGACTTCAGAGGGGCAATTTTCCTCTGTGTTGGACCTAGGGCCTGCTTGATACCATCATACATCCCCTTGATGTTGCCCGTGCCAGCTGCTATCTGTATCTCAGAACAGAGCTGGAGCCAGTAGTCGTTAGCACATCTCCTGGCAGTCTGTTGGACTTTGCTGCGAGCAGTTCGGAGGACCTGCAGGTTGCGCTCACTGGGACAGGCCTTGTATGCTGCTTGAGCTCTCCTCTTTTCCTCAATGACTGGTGTCAACTCCTCAGAGTGGGCTTCAAACCAGTCTGCCGCCTTGTTGGTCTTCTTGCCGAATATGGACAAGGCGGTGTTGTAAACGGTATTCTTGAAATGTTCCCATCTGTTGGATGCGTTTGCATCGACCAGGCCTGGAAGAGATTCCTCAAGCGCTTGTGCAAATTCCTCCACTTTTCTCTGATCCCTCTTCAGTTGCTGTTGGTATTATCACAGTAATGATAAGGGCTTGAACTTGTTTGTTTTCCATACAGGAATGCAGCAAGTGCTGGAGGTACCCTGAATGCCAGAAGCATTACTAGCAACACTTGCTAAGCAGATTGGCATAGCTACAGGGGGTGGCGGCACAGTAATGACTGCAGGCGCTTCGGTGGGCCATGTAAGCAATGTGCTGCCTGTGGGAGCCATTTCGGGCATTGATGGCAACACGCAGGCACTCACTAAACCAAGCAGCATCTTCTGTGTATTGCTGTTGCAGCCTGGAATGGCTCCGATGGCACGTAGGAGGGGCCGTTTACCCAGTGTGTTGTGGGCACCTGCAGTCCTTACTATGCCCTCGCCCCCCTCCAGTAGCCTGAGCAATTGAGATCTGCACCAGTAACGAGCTCACTGGCGCATCTTTGGAGTAAATTGGCTAAGAAATGTCTTATCATTGTTTTTTCCAATAAAGAATTCATTTGCTGAAAAAATGTGGAATTGATACTACTGGGATACGTACAGTTACCGGGTACGCTACGTACCGGGTAGATGGGACTCGTCAGCCTAGGAAGGCAGCTCATCTAAGAGAAGGAAACTCTGACCTCAAACCTCCACTGCCTTGTGGCTACATCCAGTTGTGGAAAAGGCTTCAGGAGTCAACCTCGAGGCAAAATCAGGAGCCGGAGTCCCTGAGGCAGTTCATGGCTGAACACAGTCACGTTCTGGCAACTCCTGCGACGCCGCTGGAACCAACCGTATTGGCCTCTGCCTTTCCATTGGACCATTCCAGCGACGTGGAGAGGGGGGATTTGCTGCATGGGTAACAGCCTATCCTCCATACCTTCTTTACCCAGGCTTCGCGCACTGGAGAGGACACTCCAACTTCGCCATACGGCGTCGGCACAACGCTTCTAACACTTATTGCAAAATGAAAATAAGGACTGTTTCTTGTAAGAGTGCCTTGTACTCCTCCTAGTTTGCAGTTTATGGAAGAGTATTGTGTGGGCACCCATGAAATACTGTGGAAATGTACAGATACTTCCCCTTCCACAGGTCTGAATTTGCTCATAAAATCAGAATGCCTTATACTGTGTATTTAGCTGTTTGACTGGTACTGATATTTACCAGTGGCAGGAATTGCATGTTTGCCTTTGTTTAGGAGAGAAAGGAAGCAAAGGTATTTGATGGAATTGATGAGATATTGAAAAGTGTCCTGTGCATTTGTTTCAGACTGTCACTCAGCTCTCATTTTGTGAAGAACAAACATCTCATTTCTAAATACCAGCTACCTCATTGACTTTTCCAGGCACCAGGTCACCTGTTGAGAAGATGTCTCAATAATAAATGAGTTGTGAACCGAAGGAAAGAAGTGTGTGTTGGCAGGCTGATGTCGCTGTAAGGATTTCAGTGCTAAGAGATTTGTTAGATAAAGGTTTCTAAGATAATGGGCAGCCCAATCCTGAGCTGCCCGGGGTGCAAGGCTGCAGCAGTGCGGAGAACGGCTGCCGCCGCATCCTGCACACCTCAGTCTGCCATGGGCAGCACCTCAGGAGAAGGGGACTTTTGTCCCCTTCCCCCAGGTAAGGGAAGCAGCCCTGCAATGGGGCTACTCACTTTACTGCCGACCAAAAGGTCGGCGGTAAGGTAAAGGCATTCGTGTAGGGCGCCGAGCCCCACACAAATGCCTTGAATCCGGTGGAGTGGAGCTCCACAGGACCCAGCTGCCCCCTCCCTCCCCTGACATGCCTCCTGCCTGCCCTTTCTCTGCCTCCCCATCATGCCTCCTCCCCATCCTCTGCCTGCCTCCCCCCTCTCTGGAATGCTTCTTCCCTGCCCCCTCCCCATCCTATTTACCACGCCACAGATCGGCAGTCCGTGAGACCGCCGAGCAGCCGAGGATGGATGCCTGCCTGGCACTAGCCCAGTGCTGGCCAGTGCTGGGCTAGCACGGGTGCTAGCCCAGCAGTAAGCCTCACAGATGTGCCTTACGGCACATTTGTAACTGTTACCCTGCATGTGCCCGATCTCGTCTGATCTCGGAAGCTAAGCAGGGTCAGGCCTGGTTAGTACTTGGATGGGAGACCGCCGGGGAATACCGGGTGCTGTAGGCTGATACTATAGTCTTTCGAGACTGAAGGTTGCCAGCCACCACCAGGCTGAATGTGACAGTGCGCTATGGTGGAAAGCCAGAGTGCCAAGCTCAGGACTGGGCTCTAACTAATTTCTGCTCAGCTCACGGGTGTATACATTTGATCTCTGTTGTGTATATGCAACGTTGAGCAGAAATGGCTTACAGCCCAACTTTCCAGTGCCAGTGCAGCTGCAATGCAGCCCCACAGCAAAAGAACAAACATTCCTTTACCTTGTGGAAGCCTCCGTAACTACCCTTCCACTGCAGGCTATTGGCACTGCTACACCAGGGCTGGAAAGTTGGATAGGATTTGGCCCTTAAAGTGGTATGATAGAGCTATGGTTGTCTGTCATTACACACCAGTTTCTTTCACCTGCTATTATCTCTAAGGCACTACAAAAATGTGCAAAACTATCTTGTGTTTATAGCAGAACAGGGGGGAAAGTACATCTGTGCACTATCATATTGTTTCAAGCCTGAAAACCCTTCTCCCCATCATTTTCTACAACTTGAATCTTCAGAATAAGCAAATGTTCTGTAAAGATCTAAAATGCAAGCATGTGTGAATTATTGCAACTAGGACAGCTGATTGGGGGTGATTACTGATTTCCAATAGAACAGCTGCTAACTCTAACATCGACATTTTGTTGCAACATTGTTTTGATTCTAGATCAGCCATTTTCAACCATTGTGCTGTGGCACACTGGTGTGCCACGAATGGTCTGCAGGTGTGTCGTGGGTGTTTGGGGGAGTTTTATTTATTTGTAGGGCCAGTGGGGGACGTGAGACCCCAATAACAACATGGTGTGCCTTATCAATGGTCAAAAAACCAGTGGTGTGCCTTGACAATTTTATTACCTTGTCAGTGTGAGAAAAATGTTGAAAATCACTGTTCTCTATGTTTTATTGTGGACAGCCTCTTTTCCTTCCTAAGAGTGCATTAACTGTAAAGACAAATGACCATGTGTAATGGGCATGCACAAGATCCCTTGAGGAGATAGGGCAAGGGTGGGCAACTTTCAACTATAGAGATCCTGTACCTTTAACAATTGTGTCGGGGTGAGAGAATTTCAGCACGTGCAACTTCTGTGAGGTCACAAACTGCACCTGCTGAAATTTCCTCTTCTACACAATTGTTAAAGGTTCAGGATCTCTAAAGTTGAAAGTTTGCCCATCCCTGAGATAGGGTGTGGTGTCAACAGTGGCCCTTACTCTGTCAGGTTTGGGAAACATGGGGTTAACACCAGGGCCTTAGATTGCAGTGAGTATGCTGTGCAGCTGCAGCCACTTGGAGGCAACAAGGCCCTCAGGGATAAAAGCAGCACCTGGAGGAAGGAAAAGCATGTGGGTGTAGAAGAAAGGAGCTTGGAGAAACTGAGAGAGCAGGAGGAAGGAGCTTGGAGGAAGGAGGATGGAAAAGCTAATTGACTGGCTAGCTGATTGATTGATTGATGGGCTGATTGACTGACTAACAGACCAATGGGAAACTGCTGGAACAGAGACTGGTGTGTGGCTGCTATGCCCAAGAGCTGCTGAGAACCATGATCTTGCTGTGGTGACCAGAGAAGCTGCTGGTGGGAGATGGGAGGAAGGAGGACCTCTGAAGGTTGAACAAGTACGCTACTCTGGTGGTGGGGTCCAGCAGTGCTGATGTAGGGCCGTTGCTGGGGAAAGAAGGGAACTAATTCGCTTAAAGCAGGCATAAGTTCAATAGGCAAAGTTTGGAACAGAAATTTGGCAAAACACCATAAGCCCACATTAAATGTGATTTCTGATCTCCAGAGCTACTCAGGATTAATTGAGGGCTGAAGTACTACAGTTTTAGACAATGGGCACAAGCAAATGGGAAGCTGTCTAGCACAAGCCTTGTTAACATGAGTGAGGCCTTTGCAAGAACACTCTGGGGCAGAATTTAGGGACAGATGACTGCCTGAGGGAGAACCTGTCATGTAGTAGCTACTCAACTATCCATTTCATAGCTGACACAACAAGTATAAAGTTAATACATGTTTTCTTGTAAAGATATCACCATTGATCACATGGCCAGCAATGTGTGTGTGTTTTTGGTGGTGGTGGGGAGGGTTAAATTTACCATCAATGTCTGTTCATTAAAATAATGCATGAAATTAAAAAACTGGTCTACAAATGGAATTTTTAAAAAAGATATTCACAAATTGAACAAATGGTTGGGTGAGCTAAAGTTGCTTTTTGCCTGGCCTAGGGCTGGCTCTGCTTCTTCTTTTATACTGTGGAGGAAGGGAGGAGGTAAAAACTTGTGTTGCCAAGCCTGCTGTGGCCCACTTCCTAAGGCTCGGGGAGTGGCACCTAGGAACTAAGGGTGCCCAGCTGTCCCTTCCACTTCATATTCATTATGCACTGGATAGCAACGTGCTCGGGTACAAAGCCTTGGGGACCATGGGGGACCAGTTCTCCAAGCGCTATGGCAAGCTGACAAACTACCCTCTTCTCTCCCTGCATGCCCCTGCTGCTCCCACCTTTACCACTGCTTGCTGGTTAAGAAAAGGAGGGAGGACTTTAGGGAGTGTAGAAGGGAATGTGGGGGTCATTTTTCTGAGTTCCAGTCTGTAGAGGGGGGGAGGAACTTGAAGCATCATCGAGTTATTCTGAGACTATCTTGAGAGAGTTTGGTTCTCTCTACCGGGATACTGGCTTGCCCTGCAGGTGAACTGGTTGTATGGATGTAAGCACATAATGGACGAAGGAGTCCCCAAGGACTGCTGTGACTAAAAATTTGAAAGATACCTTGACATATGTATGCATGGACATTATAGATCCCTGATACATGATGCAAGATCATCATTAATAGATTGCTAATCTAGTAAAACATGACAAACCATAGCATTTCCCAATTATTGAAAATGACTGGGGTACTGTCTTGCTGTAATGAGCATAGATATATCTCTGTATGTGTGTGCTTGATATATGCAATTTTTACTTCTTGGGGCATGGTGCGTGGGTGAGTATCCATTGCATATTGAATTAATCCCTGCCAAAGGCCTTGCAGAACATATTTTTTTATCTTTCTCAATTAAGCAAAGTTTTTTTAATATAATAGATACAACTCTGAGGAAATAGTAAGCTGCTTAGAGAAAATGCTTTCTAACTCTGACCTTCTGACATTTTTTATTTAACTGCAATTACAAGCAGATTTCATATTCTTAATTAGCCCACTCTCCCTTGATTAATTCAACAATGTTGCAATTTGGTGTTTGCTATTTCAGTTACAATGATCACTAGTTCGCTGTAATTGTTCACAACTAATTTAACCAGGGCATAGTCAGTGTATATCTTTTAGTGTTTCATTTTCGGGGGGGGGGGGGGGGGGATTGCTATAAAAATGCTGATGAGAATGGTTTTTGCCTTGCCCCCAGTAAGAGGTAATTAAATGAGTGAGGTTAGTAAAGAATCATTCCACGCATGTGCTTCTGTTATTCCCTTTGTAATACCTCATTGGCTCCCTGAATATCCTTTGCTTAGTATAGGCTTTGAACCTTTGTCAGGCCTTAGTCCTGAACCTCCTGAACCTTTGTTGGGTCTCCTGCTGGACAGGAGACCTGAGCATGTAGTTTCTGGTTTAAGTATACAATACTGTTAATAATAATAATAATTAATGCCACTTCCCAACTCTGTTTGAAATGGGGAACTACATGGAGACCAACTGTACCAGGAAGGAAACCTTTTTGCACAAAGAGTCTGGAGCAGGTCCTTAATGCTTCTGAAGGCTTCCAGGTGAGACTTGCTAAGCAATCTGAAGGGGATGCTACTGCTGCTCCTATTTTCTGCAACAGGATCCCTTTGTCTCTAACTTAGCTGGTGTCTCCCATTCCAGTTTGATAAGAGATAGGTGTGAGTGCCTCAGACAGACCTGAGTCTTCAGGGAAGTGCAGGATATAAATAAAAAAATGCATGTGAAATTAATGGGGCGCTCTGTCGGTTGCAAGGGAAATTAGATATGATGATGATGATACATAATCATTCTTCTCAAGTTCCATCCACATGTTTAATCAACATATGAAGTGGCGGTGGGACCCTGCTAACTGCCTCTCTCCCAACCTCCTCATATTTAGTAGATGGAGAAAACAAGTGCATATAATCTAAAAAGGGAGCTAATGTCACCTAAAAACTAATAACAGTTTTTAATACTGTCCAGTCCAATTTCAGGGAATTGAAATTTTTCCATGGAAAATTATAGCAGTCGGAAAGTTTCCACAGAAAATCACATCTCTGCTCAGGATACTCAGTACACTGTTTTTGTCACTGTCAGAAAGGTTTTAGAAGTTCATGTTTGCAAATCTTTTATTCTGGTCATTTTTTTTTATGCTTGCATTTTCTTTTTTAGTCATTTCACACAAATTGATTTTTTTTAATTGATGGATGCAAGGACCATCTTTCCTTTCTAGTAAGTGTACTTTTTGAAGTCTTAAAATATTTCCCTTTTGATCTTTAGAATAGAATCTAAATATGCTTAATCACTTGGCTTGACAAAGGAGACCAGTGCAACTATACTCAGCAATCAGCGTTCCTGTAGTTAAATTTCCTCAGCTTGTGTTATTGTAAGCTTTGTGCCCTTCACATATCACTTAACTAACAAACAGATCATAATTTGGGGCTGGGCGGAGGGGATGGGACACAGTAGCAGCTGTTGGGGTGGGAAAAAAATTGTATGTGAGAGCAGAAAGATGATGATCAACTTTTCTGGCTCTTTGTGAAGAGACAAAGGCATGGGATTATCTTAGAAAATATAATAGTTGTCATATTCCACATCAATTTTTAACAGGCATTCTCATCTCTAAATTGGGCTTTCAGGTTAAACTGAGTCATCACTTTTAACAAATATTTGCTTTTTGGCAACCAACATATTTGCAGCCAGATCCCCTGTGTTTCCTCATAAACAGATTCCACTCAATTCAGTGGGTCTTACATAAGAACATAAGAACAGCCCCACTGGATCAGGCCATAGGCCCATCTAGTCCAGCTTCCTGTATCTCACAGCGGCCCACCAAATGCCCCAGGGAGCACACCAGATAACAAGAGACCTCAACCTGGTGCTCTCCCCTACATCTGGCATTCTGACTTAACCCATTCCTAAAATCAGGAGGTTGCGCATACACATCATGGCTTGTACCCCATAATGGATTTTTCCTCCAGAAACTCGTCCAATCCCCTTTTAAAGGCGTCTAGGCTAGACGCCAGCACCACATCCTGTGGCAAGGAGTTCCACAGACCGACCACGCGCTGAGTAAAGAAATATTTTCTTTTGTCTGTCCTAACCCGCCCAACAATCAATTTTAGTGGATGTCCCCTGGTTCTGGTATTATGTGAGAGTGTAAAGAGCATCTCCCTATCCACTCTGTCCATCCCCTGCATAATTTTGTATGTCTCAATCATGTCCCCCCTCAAGCGTCTCTTTTCTAGGCTGAAGAGGCCCAAACGCCGTAGCCTTTCCTCATAAGGAAGGTGCCCCAGCCCCGTAATCATCTTAGTCGCTCTCTTTTGCACCTTTTCCAAGTCTTCCCCCAAGTATGAGATATAACCTAAACTTACATAGAATCAGGTTGTTAGTTTTGCAGATTTGAGCCTGAATTCTCAAGGTTTTCCTACATATATGGGGAGGGGGGGGTGTTTTACTTATTTGGGCAATTGCTGTAGCATGAAGCAAAGTAGTTTCCCTCAGCAACAGGTGATATTTGTACAAGACCTACTAGTTCAAGCCTCTCTCATTTTTCTGTCTTGAGGATTTGTCAGTTTCAAAAGTGGATCTGTCTGCTTCAGTTCTTTGTATATCACTCTCTCAAGTTCCTAGCAAATTTCTTCCCTGGGGTTGGGGCACATTTTCTGTATGTCAGAAGCAATGTATATATAGTATTCAACCAATATATTCTCACAAACTATTCAGTTTAACAAGTGTTGAATTATAGGCCTATAACAACCAGTCACCTCATTGTGAAATGTCTCCAGGCGATTAGGCAAGGAAGCTTTAAAACAAAAACAAAAAGCTTGGTTTTTAAATCCTTTTAGGCTTCTAGTGCCTAACATAGATATGTGTGGGCAGTAAAAATATTTGTGGAATAGTTCCTCTTCTTATTGACTTGCAACTAACTTATTAACCGTTATGTACTGTGCTTATTGAGAACCCAACCATTTTCTATGTGTGGAAGTCAACAGGAACAGGGCATGTTGACATGATTCTGAGGGTGCTTCACTGTGCCTGGATAAAAAAAGTTACATCACCGTGGTTTACTTCTCCAAGAATTTCCAAGTTGTGGTGAGCCATTAGGCAGATGAATGATTGAACTTGTAACAAGTAATAGTACCTCAGCCACTAAGAAAGATGTAAGGAGATTCTCTTCTTACTTTCACAGGCAACTTTGTAGCTAAAATAAAGGATGGACTAGACTGGCTGCCTTGCTTAAATTAGAGCTAAATGCTTCCTACTTTGCACTTCTGCAGAAGTACAGTTATTCTTTTGGAGGTTATGTACAGGTTCCCTGGGGAGGCAAGATCTCTCAGCTGCTGTAAGGCAGTAATAATAACTAGGTATTTATGGCCTTTCTGGTCATCGGATTACTCCTCTGACTTTATTCAAGGCGGTTTACATAGGCAGGTGAGGGGATTTTTACAATCATAGAGGTTCTGTCTTTCAAGAACCAACAACATTTCAGATGGATCTTCCTGGTTTGGTCTCACTTCTGGCCTCCAGTTCTCCAAGGCAGGCTGACAAGCAGCTCCATCTCTCACATGGAGGGCAGCCAAGATGCTTCTTGCTCACGCCAAGAGAAGGTGGAATCACTCAGCTCGGCTTGTCAGCTGCTTCAAGGTCTTGCCATTCTCAGCCCTTCAGGGAGCTGCCAGTGTCCTTGAACTGGCAACCTTCTGATGTTATCTTCGGGCTAATGGAGGCTCTACCCTCTAGACCAGACCTTCTGCCTCCAGTACCACTCCTTCTCCAAGACGGGAACCCTTTCTGAGGAGGGGGGTAGTTAAAATTTCCTCAGACTGGTTGAACACCCCACTGTAAATTCTGACAGACAATTGACTGTACCTCAGCCCAAAACTTGAGATATTTGGTATCATGGGTAATAAAACTAAAGCTGGATTTCTCTGTGCCTGCTTCCTTTCCTCTCAGGACTGGTCCACTGATAACACCATCTGAAGGCCTCTCATTGAGTGGCAAGTTTGGTGAGGTGGTGAAATGACAAAAGTGTCCAAGGGTAGATTTGCCTAGTGAAGGAAGTCCATTCACCTCGGTCGCAACCAGGTGATACAGCATCGATCTGTGCTGCCAGGCAAGTTGACAGGAGCCATGCAAAGACACATGGAGTGGCTTACAATGGCTCTGACAACCAACAGCGCTGCTAAATACATGTGCTCCAAGGTGGGAGGGTGGAATCAAGAAAGGGAGGTTCTGCACAGCAGGGTTTAAAAGTCCAGTTGCCAGCTAAGGAGGACTGAGGCAGCCAGATGGTGGAGTGAGGGTATTCAATGGGTGGCTACGCAAAGGCTCTGACAAGGTCTGAGTAGTGGACACCAAAGAGCTTTCAGCTTAATCCCCTCCTATGGGCACTCTGAAGCCATGAGTTGGGAAGGCTTCCTCTGGGGAAGGCGAACTGCACAGACCCCACTCCCACTGTCATGGCCATGCTTTAGTGCCCTGGGCCTCCCAAAGGGCTAGTACCCCACATCTTCATTTCACCTTCTCTGAATTTCTGCTGATGGAGTCACTCTGGTCTGCACTCTGATCCCCTTCCTGCTCACTCACTCAAAAGTTAAGAGGATGTGGGCAGTGGCTGGGGAAGAAATCTGCCCATGGCCACCTCCATTTCTCAATCTCCCTGCCCTCTGCCTGTTTAAGAAAGCAACCAAATGGGCTAAGGGATGAAGAGGGAGGATTCCTGCCCCTTTTGCATACCTCTAGCTTCAGTTGCCCTGGGCACCGCCTCCACTCAGGTCTTGTTATAAATGCCATGGTCTCTGCTCCTCTGAGTCATTTCAAACAGGGTTCAGGTGGAACGAGAAGGCTGTGCCCAGGCTGCTACAACTGGAGGTAAGGTCAAGGGGTAGGAGGCTCTACCACTCCCCCAGACATCCTAATTAACACACACACAATTTTAGTTTCTAATCTTTTTAAATTTTATTTATTTAAATGGGGGGCAGTATTTATGGTGGGCTTGGATGATGTGGAAGCACCAGCTGGGACTGTTTCTGCCTTTATCTACCAGGGCTGTTCCCATCATGTGGTAAGCAGGAATAGTCAGGGAGACCCTCGACTTGCCTGGATTTGTTCTGCTGTCAACTTTGGTTAATACAGAATGACTTCACATTCAGTCACCACACATTCTGCCATTAATAGACTCTCTTCTAGCAGCTTTACTTTTAGTGCCTGTGGACACTATGGATGTGGCTGATCAGTCCCTTTACCCAGGGATCCTGAAAACCTATAGTTCTGTAAAGAAGGCTATAGTTTTAAGGAAAAAAAATTAGCACCAGTACCACACTACAATTCCCATGATCCTTTAAAAGCAGCCATATCTGCTAAGCCGATATAAATGTTTTAGGGTAGATATAAACTTTATCAAACTGAAATTGGGTTCAATAAAGCATTTCAACTTCAAGGGGGTTGGTAATGTAGCATCTGCCAGAACAACATTTGTAGCAGGAGCAAACTGTTCTAGAAATATTTCTTTTGTTACTAATTCAATTAAAATCAGCGCTGTAGTTCTGTTGGTCTTTTTGCCAGGCATTCTCACAACAAACCTAATTAAATTCAAAAACACAGTCCTGCTAACAGATGGGACTTATTCTTGTAGATTTTCCACTAACTAGAGAGCTTCAAAAATTAGAAGGCAGGCAGAGGATTTGATCTTCCTTTGCCATTTCTTATATAGTTGCAGGAGTGAGAAAAGTTGAGATAATCACTCTGTTGTGTCAGTGGAGTATAGTCTTGTCCCTTTTTATGTGGAAATTCATGGGCATTCCAGTTCTAATCTGTGCTGGTACAGTCAGGCTGCATGACCTGTGCTGTATCCAGCACAGGTTAGAAGGCGGCTGGAGATCTTCTTGGGGTAAGGGAATATTTTTCCCCTTACCCCATGTCGAGCACCAGCCAGCCCTCTGGGTCTTCTTGGATCTGTGCCAGCTATATAGGGGAAACCTGGGAACATAAGAACATAAGAACAGCCCCACTGGATCAGGCCATACGCCCATCTAGTCCAGCTTCCTGTATCTCACAGCGGCCACACCAAATGCCCCAGGGAGCACACCAGATAACAAGAGACCTCATCCTGGTGCCCTCCCTTGCATCTGGCATTCTGACATAGCCCATTTCTAAAATCAGGAGGTTGCATATACACATCATGGCTTGTAACCCGTAATGGATTTTTCTTCCAGAAACGTGTCCAATCCCCTTTTAAAGGCGTCCAGGCCAGACGCCATCACCACATCCTGTGGCAAGGAGTTCCACAGACCGACCACACGCTGAGTAAAGAAATACTTTCTTTTGTCTGTTCTAATTCTCCCAACACTCAATTTTAGTGGACGTCCCCTGGTTCTAAAATAGGGGTGTCCAAAGTTTTTGGCAGGAGGGCCACATCATCTCTCTGCCACTATGTTGGGGGCCAGGGAAAAAGATAATTAATTTACATTTAAAATTTGAATAAATTTACATAGGTTTACATAAATGAATATACAGACTGAGACTTATTATTTGCGTGGGTTCCATTCCAAGCACTCACATGAATGGCAAAAAACGCACTATAGCAAATCAATTTAAAAAACAAAAATTCTTTGCTCCAGTGATTTAAAAACAGCCTTGCTGACCTTCTGACTCAGCAGATAAGAGTCATTAAAGATAAGAGTCATTAAGAAGACAATCCATCCATCAGTCCTCCTCTAACCGCTTTACTCACCCCTTCTCTTCACCAATGCAAACGTGCTCAGTGGGAAGGGAGGGGCCGCTGGAGAAAGAAGGATTGATGGTTTGTCAGCCAGCTGCCCCCCCCCCATTAAGGAGCTTATTGTTAAAGGACTGTTCAGCTTGTTAAACTGATTTTAAAGAGATGCATTTTTCCTCTTCTCCAGGGATCAGCACATTCCTTCTCATTTGCAGGGACCATTCGTGTTGAGTCAAATCCGTGTATAAAAAATGTAAAATCCACAGATAAATAGGCCCAATCTGTATTGGGATAAAGAGAGTGTACATGGGGCGATTTGGAGAGAGAGAGAGAGAGGCTGTGTCATGTAGGTGTTTGGGGTAGCAAGGGAGAAAGGACATGGCCACTTAAGGAAACAATTGCTGTGGGTGTTATACTGAGAGGAGTGAAGGTCATAACAGGTCTAGATTAGGGTATTGGGAAAGAGATGATTGGTCAAAACTATGGTAAGGGATCAAGAGTTCATGCAGAATGCAACACAAGATGGGAAGTAATTGAGGGGAACACTGACAGGTCTGGCAGGAGAAGTGAAAAGCTGGCAGCAAAGTTCTGTAGAGAGGTGAAAGTGGCCGTTACTGGTACAACAGAATAAAATGTTCACTAAGGTTTACTCCAGTTATTTGTTCTTCAATCCCATGGTTTTGGACCTTGGACTAAAACAAACTTCAGCACTGCCATTGCTTCTTGGAGTGATGAGAACAGAAAACTGTAGGTTGATTAAAGGCAGGCTTAAACATATTAATTGTTTGGCAGACCTATCCAATTCCATCTCAGAATCTGTTGGCCAGTTTTGGTGGCACAGGTTGACGGCAGTTTTAGCAGTGGCAGCATTTTCTGTCTTACCTTCATGTATTCCCTGTTGCTCTGTCATTTTTAGTGACGGAATGTGAGCTTTGCTGCCATATCATTTACTGCCCAGTCCTATCACCCAGTTTATGGCAGTGGCACACTGGATCACTGTCGTAAAGAGGCCTTGAACAACACATGCAATGCACCACTAATGGCCATTTTTGATCTGCTGCTGATTGGTAGCCCACTGCTGCAGCTGGCAACCTGCCCCAGTATAGGTAAGCAGGTGATGGTGGTTTGTGGACAGTGAGAGGAAATAATGGTGCGTGTTGGGGGAGGAAACACCAAAATGGTGTATTTTGAAGGAGATCCATATGTAGTCTGTAGGCTTATGGGGAGGTAAGGAACTTTTATTTTTAACTTACCTCCTATTTGCTTTCAGGTTGTTTCTCCACCATAGCATGCAGCGTGTGCATTTTGGTGCAGGTACATGCCATATTGGGGGTGGGGGTGGGGTAGGACTGGTTTCTTATGAATGGTCCCTAAGATCTTATTGGCTGACTTCTCAAAAATGACTTCTCTCTCTAGCCCAGTGTTTCTCTGACTGTGGGTCGGGACCCACTAGTTGGGTCACAAGCCAATTTGAGGTGGGTCCCCACTCATTTAAATATTTTATTTTTAATATAGTAGACTTGATGCTACCAAGGTATGTAACTGCATTTGGTGTAATGTTACAGGAAAATATTTCACAAGCTACTATGTATATTCTTTTAACAATGATAGTAATTGCTACTGGGTAGGATAGCAGTGTAGGATTATTAAAAATTTTCATGCTTGATGATGTCATTTCCGGTCATGACATCACTTCTGGTGGGTCCTGACAGATTCTCATTCTAAAAAGTGGGTCCCCGTGCTAAATGTGTGAGAACCACTGCTCTAGCCAGTTTACACCTGGGTAGCCCTGTTAATCACAGCAAAAAGCAATGGGCAGAACCACTCTGAAAAATTTTATTTCTTTTATAGAAACGCATTCATCTTTCCTTGAAAATTATCAGATGTTTCATTTTGGGGGGAAAAATTCTAAAATTTGCTTTGTGTGACGTTTCCGTGCCAAACCTCAGGATGTGCAGAGAAATTTCAGAGAAATTTCTCTTGTTTTACAGAAACCCTTTTAGCTTCCTTTCAAAATCTTAGATGTGCTTCCTTCTGAGGAATCTTGAAATTCACTTTGAATTTAATTTTTGTTAAATGCTGGTGCCCATGTCATCAACTTGGTACAATTGGTTGGTTGTTGATTTACTTTGTTTTACAGTTGTTTTTTTTTTAAATAAGTGTGAGGTTAAGACAATATTTTTCTTAAAAAAAAAAAAATCCCTACAGGGTTCACTAATCTGGCCATGTTCCTAAACACACAGATCATGCATTAAGGCTGAATTGTAAGTACACTGAAATAAGAGAGGCTTATGTTTGGTTCACATACATAGGAGTGGCACTGATTTAAGTATGCTCATCCGGAACAGTTCACATGAACAAGAAATGTATTGTGAAAACTTCATCTAAATATCACTGGAATGCTGCACTGACTGAGATTTTTTTTTTTTTTTTTTTTATATCCAGGATTTAAACCCAGTCTTTCTTAAGACTAGAAAGTTTTGCCAAGTTACATAAGAACAGCCCCACTGGATCAGGCCATAGACCCATCTAGTCCAGCTTCCTGTATCTCACAGCGGCCCGCCAAATGCCCCAGGGAGCACACCAGATAACAAGAGACCTCATCCCGGTGCCCTCCCTTGCATCTGGCCTTCTGACATAGCCCATTTCTAAAATCAGGAGGTTGCGCATACACTCCACATTTCAGATTTAAGGCCCAATCCTCTCTGACTTTTCAGTGCTGATGCAGTCATGTGAACGGGGCATGCGTTGCATCCTGCAGTTTGGGGAGGGGAAGAGTCATGGAGGCCTCCCACATTTGTTCCCTTATCTTGGGGTTGCATTGCAGCTGCATCAGCTCTGGAAAGTTCAATAGGATTAGGCCTATCTATGGGACCAATAGATCAGATGCAGGTATTTCGGGAAGCAGGTGTTTTGGGAGAGAAGATAGAATTGGGCCTGGGGTGTGTGTGTTGTGCATGCTTAATCCTTTCACCCTACACACCATTTTTCTAATCAAAGTGACACCGTTCTCCCAAGCTGCTGTTTGTTACCTTCCCTGGAAGAAAAAAGTTAGTACCTGACATTGTGCCTGTCTGTCCCTCACACTGTTCCTGTGCTTGCCTGCCTGTATAATAATAAATCCACTGCCAGTGTGATCTCACCAGAATGCATACTTGTGAAGCATCAATTTTGTAGGCAGATAGTTTTATACATGACCTTAATGACCTGGGAGCAGTGACATGAGCAGCATCCTCGTTCTTACTGAGGTACCACTTAAATCAGTTTGCACTGGGTTCAGTGAACTGTTTCTATACAACGGAGTATTCTTCTTCTCTTTTATTTAATCTGATCTTGTGGATTGAATGGGTGCTTCAAATTCTGCAAGAACTGTCTACCCTATCAGAATGATTAGTAAACCAATATTCAAACGGGGGCCTAAAATTAGATTCAAAGGACTCTGTTGAGTATCCAAATCTGGATATGAAGATGACTGAATCTGGTAGCAGTTTGGATTTTTATGAATTGTTGTGAATCACTCTAACTCAGCTGACATGCACAGTACTGAGAAGTTGCAAACCAAGTAATTGTTTTTTGCTCGTCGGACGAAAACAACACAACACAAGGTCTAGTTAGCTTTTCTGTGGACTGTGCAGAGCTTCAGTGTACCATATATAATAACTGTTATCCCCACTTCAGAAAGTTCTATTACACAGCTGAATGATGGTTTGAAGTACAGAGCTTCTGAGTCCTTTGTTTCCTCCTTCTCTTTGGGGAATTAACTGCTAATTATTTCCCATCTTGTCTTGCTGCAAGATTGCTCTGTGACAGTGTGTTCAGAAATTATTCAGGCCTCGGTTTCTAAGCACACACACTTAAGTAAGTTCCATCAATGTCAATGAGTAAATATATTCAGGAGTGTGATGGCAGTGTTGTAAAGTTCTGAGTTGACATCCACTCCAGAGGATTGTAAAAAACTGTACAAGAGGAAGAGTCCTATGGGCACTCTCCAAACAGGAGCAATGGGAGGAGAGAAAGTCTGTGGAAAGGGTTAGTAAGGAACAAGCTGTTCTTGGCCTACCTACATCACAAGGTTGTTGGGAAGATAAAATTAGAGAGTCCCATGTACGCCATTCTGAGCCACATATGCTACCCTTTTACAATGGTGAGAAATATATTCTGGACTGCATGCATGTAATTATTAAAAATGAATGAATGGAAGAAAACTGTTACAGGAAAGAGATTCAAGAAAGAGAAGGAAACTTAAAGGGGAGGGTTGGGCCCAGTGATGTGTGTCTGCTACCTCACTCTTTCCTCAGACTTAATAAGCAGAATCCTTTGGGAAGTTGAGCTGTTCTAGGCTGAATTTGAATGTGACAAATTGTACTGTGTGGTGCTAGTTGCTTGAAAACAAATCTATGTGAGCTCCGTGTGAGTGAGTTTAGGGTTTCTTCCATGTGGCTGCAATGATTTTAGTCAAACTAGCTTTCAACCCCCCAAAGAAAACTGCACTAGTATGACTGAAATTGCAATAGCCATATGGGGAGCTACTTTATACAAACACATGCCATGTTTGTTTCCTACTATTATGCTATTCAGCCATTGTATGCCTTGGGAATGTGCACCAGAACTACCAGTGCACCAGAGAGGGAAGGAGGGAAAGACTATTCTCCTTTCCTCTTTCCTTCTCATAGTCAGGGCACTGCTGCTACCACTCGGATAAATAAGTGTTTCAAGGATGTCAGTCGGGTTCCCAAACTGTGGGTCATGACCTACAGGTGGGTCGCAACTCAATTTTTGGTGGGTCTTGTAGCACTGAGCAGAGCCTCCAATGAAAGCATGGTTGATGGATAAAATCGGATAAATACTTGCCTCAAGCCAATCAAAAATAAGATTGCTGCTAACTATAAGATACCCTGCAAACAGCTCAGCCCCTGCAGTTTGCAAGCATGTGTAGATATAGGGAGATAAATGTTGGAGGGTCTTTTTTCTTCTGTCTTTTTTACCAAGTCCATCAATGACAGGTGGTGCCTCGTTATGAGAAATGGATTGAGATTTGTAAATACGGATATAAATAAAAATATTATTGCTCACAAACAAATAAATAAAAATATTGTTTCTTTCTAGACCTTTTCTAAAGTCTCATAAACGTAAGTGGGTCCCAATAGATGTCATTTTAAAAAGTGGGACCCAGTGCTAAACGGTTTAGGAACCACTGATATAAGTGCTTAAAGCTGAGGTTCTCCAACTCTCAGGGAGTTTGAGGACTGCACTAAGTGCCCGCGTGGGAGCAGGGAAGGCAGCAGGGGTGTGGGGAAGGCAGCAACGCGATCCCCAGGATCGCATCACTAAGGGAGCTTCAAGGACCAGCATTTACTTACCAGTCCCTGCAGCAGCCTCCCAGGAGTGCGGGGACTTATTCTTGCAGATTTTCCACTAACTAGAGAGCTTCAGAAATTAGAAGGCAAACAGAGGATTTGATCTTCCTTTGCCATTTCTTCTACAGCTCCCCATGCTGTAGAGAGTGAAAGTGGAGCAATTGCGCCCCGCCTCTGCAAAAGTGGGGCGCGATCAATCAACTTTCACTTTCAGATGCCTGGGGAGCCCTGCGGAGGATTGCGCGGGGCTCCCTGCGCTCCTGGGAGGCTGCAACAGGGACTGGTAAGTAAATGCCAGTCCCTGCAGCCCCCTTAGCGGCATGATCCTGGGGATTGCGTTGCTGCCTCCCCCTGTCCCCTCCCATTCAGGGGAAAGAGTCCAGGGCCCTTAGGCTGGGGCGTTGCGACGCCCCAGTTTGAGAAGCTCTGGCTTAAAGGAAAGGGGGAGAGAGCAGGACGGTGGTGTTGAGGTTTAAATTTAGATTGGCTCAGACAAATAGGTTGATTTTTGGGGGGGGGGATTTTTTGAGAAAAATCTTGGCTAATGTTTCTGAGCCAGTCTGACTGATGCAATCTAGGTAGATATTGTTGCCACTAAACCTCAGTGTTCTTCAGGAAGTTTTTCTCCAATTTCCCCAGAACTCTTCCTGGATTATTTATAATACTCGTATACTACTGCAAGGAAAAGAAAACCACCAATTTTTTAAACATGTTCCTTATTCAATCAGTAAATGAAACAGAAAATGTACATTTGACTGAGTGGCTTTCCTGCATGGTTGACTTAGCTAAGCAATTATCTACATCCAGATAATTTATGGAATAGAGTTGAAATCTTTAGATATGGGTGTGTGTGTGTGTGTGTGTGTGTGTGTGTGTGGGTATAAGACCCCTCATGTTAAAGGGATTTGTCAAAATGAGGCATAGATTGATAAGACGTTTGCAATTTTTAATCACCCTGAACAGTATTTCCCTTTAGGTTTTATTTCCATTACTTCTTTCTGCACATATAATATTGATTTACATTGCTCTAGGCTGTGAAGCTGCTTTTCAGCCTCAGCAAGCTAGCAGGAAACAACATGTCAGAGATGTATACAACTGTCAGATTTCGTCCTGATGTCTATGAGATACGTAAGCTACAAGGAGCTGCCTTTAACAATGGTCCACTAAGGCTTATAGTTATCTTCTTTCACTGCAATAGCACTGTAAGGACTCAAGAAAGGATTCTTTCCCAGTCCTGCTGTCTCAGATCTTTTATCCAGGGAGGCTGCAGGAATGAACCTGGGACCTGTGTTCTGAAAAGCATTTGCTTTATGCCACTCTGCTTGTTGCGAGCCTGCGGGCCACAGCAGGAAAGAAAACTGCAAGGAGCAGCTGCCGAACAGGACTTCAACATTCTTCCCCTGGTGACAATATCAACTTTGGGCTGGGCTAAAAAGCTTTGCAGGAGCTGGCAGGCAATGTAGCCAGCCATGGTTCCACTGATTGGAGGACAAGCTGAGTGTGACGGGGTTCAAAAGGATGAGGGAAAGGCTCAGAGCAGGGTAAGAGTGAGAAAGCTGGAAAGAGAAGAAACAAAGAAAGAGTCGGTGCAAGAAATGGGACTGGACAAGAAGTACAGTTGGGAGAGAGGCAGTGAGGACGTTTGGGACCTCATTGTGCAGGAGCCAAGATAAAAAAGGAGAGGATGAGGCAGAGGTATGTAAAGAAGAGAAGGGAAGGGAAGAAGGCTGGAGGGGGGCACCTGAGAAAGAGAGAAAAGGAGGAAGAAGGCTAGAGAGGGAGGTCCAGGAGCCCCAGAGTCCTTTCACTATGAGATAACTCCCTCATCCCCCAGAGCCAGCCCCATCCTGGACTTTTGCCCCAGGGGCAGACCAGCATGCCCCAGCAGAGCCATTCTGAGAACCAGATTAGGAGCCTCCTTGTGAACCCACCAGAATAACTCACTACATGAATTGAACGATACTAAAGCAGAGAAGCTTAGCCCTAGGACAAAGGCCTGTCGGTCCCCCAACAGCAACCCCTTCCTCCTTCCGCCTCTGTACATTTTCCCTCAAAATCAACACCGTTGCAGTCACAACTCATGTCTCTGTGTCTCTTTGAGTCTTGTTCTCCCTGTATATGGCATATATTCCTATGATGGGGATGGTCCCTTTTGGGTGAGCAACAGAAGGTAGAATGTCCACAGAACCCCTTGTAACAAGCAGGTTGCTTTAGGAAGAGGTATATGTGTCCTGCAAAGCTCTCACTGGCTGGTGAAATTTGTCACCGATCAACACCGATGATGATGTGTCTGTGCCATTGGCTCAGCTGGCAATTTGAAAGGTGCAGACAGGATCCTGTCTTCCTTCCTCAGCGTGACAAAAATTGGTAACCTTTTGCAAGTTTTCCATCCATGCATCAGGCTTTGTGTTCGGATCTGTGTATTACTATGTATATCTTTGAGCCAAATAATTCTTATAAATCAGATACAGGGTGGCCCTTATATCTGCAGATTCACTTATCCACAGATCAGGTCTGCGGGGCCCCCCTGCACACACCCCTTCAACTCCGGAGGGTCTTCTGAGCCTAGCAGAGGCCTCAAGTGTCCATCTGTACCTCTGCTGGGCTCAGACACAGCCCAACAGTTTTTGTTTTTTCTTTTTTTAAAAAAAAGCTGCTTCCATTTTCTCCATGAAACTGGAAGCGATGTTTTTAATGCCTTACAAAGCACCGGGAGGCCCTGGGAAGCACTGGAGCACCTCCTAATGCTTTATAGGGCATTAAAAACTTATTCTGAGTATTCAGTCCTGGAACAAGCTGGAATCCCTAGCAAGTATGCACTGCTGAAACAGAGATGCCTGCGTTGGCTCGGCCATGTCGTGAGAATGGATGATGGCCGGATCCCAAAGGATCTCCTCTATAGAGAACTCGTGCAAGGAAAGCACCCTACAGGTAGACCACAGCTGCGATACAAGGACATCTGCAAGAGGGATCTGAAGGCCTTAGGAGTGGACCTCAACAGGTGGGAAACCCTGACCTCTGAGCGGCCCGCTTGGAGGCAGGCTGTGCAGCATGGCCTTTCCCAGTTTGAGGAGACACTTGTCCAACAGACTGAAGCAAAGAGGCAAAGAAGGAAGGCCCATAGCCAGAGAGACAGGCCAGGGACAGACTGCACTTGCTCCCAGTGTGGAAGGGATTATCACTCCCAAATCGGCCTTTTCAGCCACACTAGACGCTGTTCCAGAACCACCATTCAGAGCACAATACTATAGTCTCTCGAGACTGAAGGTTGCCAACAACAACAACAAAAACGTCACTTCCAGTTTCATGGAGAAACCCAAAGTAGCATTTTCTTTTTTTAACTGTTGGGCTCAGAGGACCCTCTGGAGGCAAGAGTAGCTGACCTCCCCTGGCCTCCAAAGAGTGGGGAGCGTTTCCTGGTATCCACAACTTCAGTTAACTGTAGGGTGTTCCAGAATGAAACCCCCTTGGATATCGGGGGACACCTGTACTTCCTTAATGATATATGTGTATGTGAATATTTATAGGGATTTTTCCCCCCTCAATATAATACAATTTTACAGTCACAAAGTTAATTCTAGCTCTGATATTCCTGAGCTGCATCTTAATAATAGTTACTGGTTTACTCACTATTGTCACATTCCTTATTTTTCTGACCCATTTTTTTCTGGTCTTTTACTATATGTCCACTTTTGTGCAATAACTAATAGCACAATCCTATACATATCTACTCAGAAGTCAGCGCCATTGTGTTCAGTGGTTATTACTCCCAGGAGGTGCTGTATAGGATTCCTGTCTGAGGCAGGAGTCTCTTTATGTGAGAGATGTGTAAGTGATACATAATGGGCTAAGGAGGGTGAGGCAGATTTCTTTAGATGGCAGGTTTTGGGGGGGGTACCATTAAGCAGTAAATTGTTAGCCTTATTTTTTGATGATGATGATGATGATGTTTTTACCACTGAAGGTGGCACCATCTGGATTTTCTGGCTCAGGCACCCAAATGTGTTTGGCTATCTCTGGATGTAGATATTTTCAGGATGGTCCTCAGCTTGTTCAAGCCCTGCAAGCCCAATTCTTGTTTTGGGTAAACCAGAAGGCAATTAAAATGAAACTATGATATTTGATGTATTATTTTTCCCTCTCGTTTTTGTTTGTTTGAACAATGAGTGCTTCAGCTGTACCCTGTAAAGTGATGGCATTTTTTTTATTTTTTTTTTGCAGGTTGTCTTAGTCTTCGCTCTTAGTATTGGTGCTCTTGTAATATACTTCATAGATTCGTCGAAGTGAGTATTCTAATACATTTCCTGTCTCTCCCCCTCCCCCCCCGCAAAGCAATTATGAGACTTTAAATTACTCCATTCATCTACTTCAGCTCAAAGCTTTGTACTCATCACCTGTGTACAACAAGAGATGGGGAAAAAAAACACATTAAAATACTGCACAGTCTCCAAGATTTGGCTTCAAAGATATGGGGAAAGCTCTTTTGTAATTTTGGCATACTTTCATGTATCATATTTTATGATGAGAAAGGAGAGAGTGAGGGAGGAAAAAGTAACTGCTCTGGTTTCAGAATATGCATATCTCAGACAAATTCTGTTCTTTAAGTCAGTAGGTTAAATATTTGCTCATGTCAAAAACAGGAGTACAGTATGACAAGAAAGGAGACCAGATCCCTAGAAATATATATCACTGAGAATCACTGTATGTGTATATCTGCTGAGGACAAAGCTGGCAAATGCAGTACTACCTTTGAAAATAGCCACTGTGCTTTTGATGTCACTTCCCCTGCCTGCCATACGCCCCCCCCCCCAATATCTAGTAGAATAAAGTTGTGATGCTACTATTTTCTACATAGAGTGAGAGTAGTGAGCACTGAACATAGTGACTTCATAACACAAAGAAGTGTGGCTGGACTTTTTCATGAAAGAAGCAGATACTTTTCAGTAGCACCTGTGCATTTAGCTAATATTCTAGTTTGTCCCCAAATGCTCGCAATAGCTCATGAAATGCTGCTGATATATTCTTCCATGGTGACTTACTGAAGTAGTCACTCACAGCCCAATCCTACCCAAATCCTCACCCCCCCCCCCCACTGATGCAACTGGGCACAACACAGAGCATATGCTGTGTCTGTGGTGGTGGTGGGAGCCAGAAAGGTATCCTTGTTTGTGAACTTTTGCTTGCTTACCCGGGTGAAAGCCTCCACTGCCACCATGGGTCTTCTCAGACATATGCTTACTATTTATAAATTCAAGGGTGCAATCCTAAAAATGAGATGGGCCAAGGCAGATCCCTTGCGCTGTGCTGTAAAGCACTTTTGCGCCACTGGGAAAGGAGGGAGGCTGGCACAAGGACGCACGCCCGCCTCCCTGCACCAACACAGACCCCTGGAAAGATAGATTTGTGTCAGCTGACCTCAGCTGGTGCAGGAGTGGGGAGGAGACAGGAGGGATGTGTTTTGGGGTGAGTGGGCAGTGAGCGAGAGGCGGGGCCAGGACCCGGCAGTTATGCCAAATTCTGACCCCATTTCTAGGTGGCCCAGGGCAGACCCAGGCTGCTTGGATTTGCGCCACCTCCAGAGGTGGCATGGATCTGAGTAGCCCCATTGGAACTGCAGTGGCTCTCCTTGGGATAACATTTCCCCTTGCCTCTGGCTGCCTGAAACTTATGCTGGATACAGTGCACGTATACTGGCCCGCCTGCTCCAGTGCAAGTTAGAATTGCATGTTAGGGCTGCCCAGCATGTAATGGCATGTAATGGCAGCATGTAATGGCAGTGGTAAAGGAGATAGATGGACAAGGTTAGAATATTGGTGCATTCAAGTGCCACTGATACTGCCCCCAGCCTGCCCCCCTCTTCACCCTCTCCCCCACCCAAGGTAACCCCCATTCCTCCCCCTCACAGGTCCATTCTGCCCTGCCACCATCACACATACCTGTGCTGGTCCTGCGGCAGGCCTCCTGCAATTCCACCAGTTGCAACAGTGTGCTCAAAATGGTTGCTGGCGGTGCGCAGTATGCACCTTTGACAGCCATCTTACAACAGCGGAACAATGTCCCTTTGTCTTACACCCACAGATGTGCCGGCTCAGTCCTGAATAGGATTGGGCCATAAGTCCTTTGAGGGATGCAGCATCTGGGAAATTATCTAACACTCTTCAACTGGTAGTGATGGTTTGTGGGGTCATATTGTGATACCCGTGTCAAAGATTCCAAGGTTTCATCACAATGCCTTTTTATAGTTCACTGATAGAAATGATTATCATATCTTGATGTACACTTCTGTGATTAGAATTTCTCATTGATTCTGCTAATATTTGCAGCTCCACCCACAAAATGATCAGCTGTGGTCATGATTTTTATAGAATAAATGCCCACCACTTTAGCTATCTAGATCAGGGGTCTCCAAACCCTGGCCCGGGGGCCAGATGCAACCTGTGGCGAGCCTCTGTCTGGCCCATGACCAACCTCTAGTCCCCTGCAAGCCTGTGGCCTGCTCATCCAAATGTGACCAGAGTTGTGCTCCATTTGCATCTGGAGGGTGTTCTTAGGGCCAGGAAGGCCACACACTTCCTCTCAGAATGCCTTCTAAAGGCCTAAAAAAGCATCACTTCCTGGTTTTCCTGAAAAAGTAGAAGTGATGTTTTTGGGCTGTCCGAAGGCCTTAGGCTTTCTGAGCCTGTATTAAAATTTTATATTTAAAATGTGTTTATTTTTCCAGACCTCGGCACTATGCCAGATATTTGATGTGGCCCTCTGGCCATAAAGTTTAGAGACCCCTAATCTAGACGAATGTGCACCAGTTTGGACATTTTGACCTTATTACACATTATGGGTACAATCCACCCCATTAATCAGTTTCAAGTCCTATTGATTTCACTGGGAGAGATTTAAGCAGGTGGTTCATTTTCCTCCTGAAGTCAGTGAGACATGAAGTGCTTCAACTTGGCTGGATCATGTCCAATGTTTTTCAGTGCTTTAGATGTGAATGTAATAATTTGTATTGGAAACATGTGACTCATGCAAATACATTTGTCAGGGTATTGGGGTTGGCTGTAGAAATGATAACTTCCAAAATAATGTGTGAATGACCCTGTACTGTTGAATGTAGTTTCAGTGATATCCTTTAGGCTGCTGTGCAAGGCAAAAAGCAGGTAGCATCAAGTTCTAAGCCGTGTAGGGCTGTACAGGTAGCAACTAGCACTTCGCATCAGACCTGGATACATACAGACAACCAATTGCCAATGGTAATGTTCTAGAATAGTCTAGTCAGATTAGTGGACACTGGACAGGATACAGGTTGCTGCATTCTGGACAAGTTTGCATTTCCAGGCTATCTTCAAGGACAACTTCAAGTAAAGCATGTTACCCTAATCCATGTTTGATGTGAAGAGAGAGGATCCCCCTTACATACTTGTAACATTACAACCATACAACATGGGCATATGCCCAGAAACTAGCAATTCAGGTTCTAAGACCTGAAAATACTAAATACCCCTTAATGCATATAGGAAGATGCTGAAGTGCCATAAGCTTTGGAGACTGAACAATTTCAAAAGGGAAGGAGAGAGCAGTGGCACAGCTAATGATTGTGTAGCCCAGTGCTGAGCTCAAAATGGTGCCCCATAAGTGATGTCACGTCCAGCCTTAAAGTGAAAATTGGGGGGAAACCCCACCTCCTACCCCCATCCTCCTACCCCCATCCTCCTACCCCCATCCACTGGCATAGCTAAGGCATCTATCAGCTACCTGGGGCAAAGAAGATTTTGTAGTCCTCCCTCTCCACAACAAAATCAAATTTAATTAAATAAATAAATAAAAAGTGTGTCCCTTCCCTTATTGGTGAGAGAGACTTCTGGTGTGAAGAGGGATGGTTATTCTCCCCCTACTAAATGTAAGAGGGAGACCACTTGAAAAAGTGCCTCTTCACCCAGTTAACAGGGTAACTGTATTATGATACATGGAAATAATAGCTGGCTCATATTGCTACCATATTGGCTCCTTGCTGTATCATCATAACATCTCATTGGATCTCAGAACAATCAATTTCATAGGTCAGTTTTGAGTTAAGAAATCCACTTTTTGCTTCATAAGGCAGTTGTGTTTTCATTTTCTGGTTAATTGGTCATAATTTTAGATAGAATAAAGATATTCCAATGGGTTTGTTACATTGCATTCTGCATTAAATTACCTTTCCAATGATATACAGGTGTGCCCATTTATCCGCAGGGGTTCCATTTTGGAACTCCCCGTGGGTTGCTGAAACCATGAATACAGATTGAGACTGCCTGTCTCCTCGGTCCAAGGGGGGCACCCCCCTGGAGGCAAGGGGAGGCCTGCTCCGCTTGCCACCAGAGGGGCTTCTGAGCTCAGCAGAGGCCAAGGATGTCTGTCCCTGGCCTCTGCCAAGCTTAGTCGGAGCTCAGCTATAGAAATAACGTGACTTGTGGTTTCACAGAGAAACTGGAAGTGATGTTTTTAATCGCTTATAAGGCATTTAAAAATCACTTCTGGTTTCTCCGATTTCTTGTGTTATTTCTATAGTTGAGCTCAGAAGGCCCTCCAGATGGGGCATGTGCTGGGGAAATCCCAGACCTGAACCGCAGATAACTGAATCTATGAATAGAGGATGCATGAATGTGGGGCCATATATATAACATGATGGTATTATTTGTGCATACCAAGATTCTCACAATTTTGGCTGCTAGTGTCAGGCTAAGCTTGTTGTCCCCTAAAGCTTGTTGCCTGGTGCAATTGCTACCCCCTGCACCGCCTTAGCTATGCCACTGGGAGAGAGAGAAGGCAATGACGTGGGAGCATGCTGAATAAAGAGCCTGTATAGGAAGTCTAAATACCTATAGACTTGGGCTGCTAACTAGGAATAGAATATTGACTAATTTGCACCCATTCTAGTGCTGTACAGGATGACCTTCAGGTAGTGTTAAGAAGCTCATTGTCTTCAAGGAGAATTCCATTTATCAGGAATTCAATCAGGCATTTCAGTAACATTTCAGTGCTGCTAAATCTCAGAAAAGAGTGTATTGGAATATGAATGTATTCCCTGCTTGAACGTGTTCCAAATCAAACCCAAACCACTCTGAAGTTTGGGCTCAGTTCTGAAGGTACTGAAGGTACATAATAATGTGCCATTCTTCTCCACCAGTTTTCCTGTTCCCAAACATATGTCCTTTTGTGTAAGTCCAGTGAGTATGATTGAGAGCATCCACTGACACAGAGAAGCATTGAGAACTGTATTTCCTGTACTTGCCGGAGTGATGCTAAAGATCATTATTTCCATAGTACTGAGTCTCCCTTGAAAGGTTAAATTTAGAAAGAGGGAGACTGGCAGACAAGTAATGGGGCCTGATTCAATTGGGTCTCCAGTTTACTCAAGAACCCATACTCTTCCTAATTCTCCTTAATCATTCATTCTTGGTGTGAGAGCTACCTGAATTTAGCTACTTTCAGTTACTGTGTCATCTGAAGACTCTATGCTGTCTTTCAACAGAAAATAGCAAAACATTAATTTTAAATATGATTCCAGGGTAGCTATAAATAGAGGCCTTCTTTCTGGGGCATGCTCAGAGCAAAAATTAGAATGCAAAAAGGAAAGGGGGAAAAAGCACCTTGGCAATTGAAAAACCAGCCAAATGGCATCCCCGGTCTCAATATTCAATGACTGCTACTCCATTATTTCAAGAGCAGTGCAAAGAAATGATCACTTCTAGCAGTCTCAATTGCAAGAGTCACAGAATACTGTCTTCTAGCATAGACGCTTCTTAGTATCAGTGTGATACAGTGGAGAGGTCGTGTGTGTGTAGTTGTGATGATGAGGGGATGCCTTTCTGGGTGAACACTAAGAACATAAGAACATAAGAACATAAGAACAGCCCCACTGGATCAGGCCATAGGCCCATCTAGTCCAGCTTCCTGTATCTCACAGCGGCCCACCAAATGCCCCAGGGAGCACACCAGATAACAAGAGACCTCATCCTGGTGCTCTCCCCTACATCTGGCATTCTGACTTAACCCATTCCTAAAATCAGGAGGTTGCGCATACACATCATGGCTTGTACCCCATAATGGATTTTTCCTCCAGAAACTCGTCCAATCCCCTTTTAAAGGCGTCTAGGCTAGACGCCAGCACCACATCCTGTGGCAAGGAGTTCCACAGACCGACCACGCGCTGAGTAAAGAAATATTTTCTTTTGTCTGTCCTAACCCGCCCAACACTCAATTTTAGTGGATGTCCCCTGGTTCTGGTATTATGTGAGAGTGTAAAGAGCATCTCCCTATCCACTCTGTCCATCCCCTGCATAATTTTGTATGTCTCAATCATGTCCCCCCTCAAGCGTCTCTTTTCTAGGCTGAAGAGGCCCAAACGCCGTAGCCTTTCCTCATAAGGAAGGTGCCCCAGCCCCGTAATCATCTTAGTCGCTCTCTTTTGCACCTTTTCCATTTCCACTATGTCTTTTTTGAGATGCGGCGACCAGAACTGGACACAATACTCCAGGTGTGGCCTTACCATAGATTTGTACAACGGCATTATAATACTAACCGTTTTGTTCTCAATACCCTTCCTAATGATCCCAAGCATAGAATTGGCCTTCTTCACTGCTGCCGCACATTGGGTCGACACTTTCATCGACCTGTCCACCACCACCCCAAGATCTCTCTCCTGATCTGCCACAGACAGCTCAGAACCCATCAGCCTATATCTAAAGTTTTGATTTTTTGCCCCAATGTGCATGACTTTACACTTACTGACATTGAAGCGCATCTGCCATTTTGCTGCCCATTCTGCCAGTCTGGAGAGATCCTTCTGGAGCTCCTCACAATCACTTCTGGTCTTTACCACTCGGAAAAGTTTGGTGTCATCTGCAAACTTAGCCACTTCACTGCTCAACCCTGTCTCCAGGTCATTTATGAAGAGGTTGAAAAGCACCGGTCCCAGGACAGATCCTTGGGGCACACCGCTTTTCACCTCTCTCCATTGTGAAAATTGCCCATTGACACCCACTCTCTGCTTCCTGGCCTCCAACCAGTTCTCAATCCACGAGAGGACCTGTCCTCTAATTCCCTGACTGTGGAGTTTTTTCAGTAGCCTTTGGTGAGGGACCGTGTCAAACGCCTTCTGAAAGTCCAGATATATAATGTCCACGGGTTCTCCCGCATCCACATGCCTGTTGACCTTTTCAAAGAATTCTATAAGGTTCGTGAGGCAAGACTTACCCTTACAGAAGCCATGCTGACTCTCCCTCAGCAAGGCCTGTTCGTCTATGTGTTTTGAGATCCTATCTTTGATGAGGCATTCCACCATCTTACCCGGTATAGATGTTAGGCTGACCGGCCTATAGTTTCCCGGGTCCCCCCTCTTTCCCTTTTTAAAAATAGGCGTGACATTTGCTATCCTCCAATCTTCTGGTACCGTGGCCGTTTTGAGGGACAAGTTGCATACCTTAGTCAAGAGATCTGCAACTTCATTCTTCAATTCCTTAATAACCCTTGGGTGTATGCCATCAGGGCCCGGTGACTTATTGATCTTTAATTTATCAATGAGGTCTGAAACATCTTCTCTTTTAACCTCTATCTGACTTAACTCCTCGGTCAGGAGGGGCCGTTCGGGCAGCGGTATCTGCCCGAGGTCTTCTGCCGTGAAGACAGATGCAAAGAACTCATTTAATTTCTCTGCCATCTCTAAGTCTCCTTTTATCTCCCCTTTCCCTCCCTCACCATCCAGAGGGCCAACCGCTTCTCTGGCGGGTTTCCTGCTTCTAACATATTTGTAACACTGGTAGTAAACAAAGAATTATTTGTGGATCTTCGAAATATGGCTCAGCATAAGGACTCTGTGTCATTTAATCCAGGCCGCCTCATAATGCCCAAATACACAGGCCTTCCTTAAACGTTAAACTTTGCTTCCTTAAACGTTACACCAATTCCTGGGTATATTTGGGGTGCTGATTCCAAAAATGGCATCCGTTTTACCCTATCATGTCTAGTTTTGGAGACATGGCATAGCCTCTTTAGTGAATGGTTCAAGCAGCTTCCTCATGAGGAAGCTGCTTGAACCATTCACTAATGAGGCTATACTATATCTCCAAAACTAGACGTGATAGGGCAAAATGGATGCCATTTTTGGAATCAGCACCCCAAATTCCTATCAAACCACCATAAGGTTTGTGAAAAACTTTTCTGACCCTCAATTTTGTAGGCCTGTGTTATTTTCAAGTGGTTTGCCTTTGGGGAACCTGTTCTGCATTTACTCATCCTCCTGGAAGTCCCTGCATGTCTGCCTCAGAATATCAAGACACTGCAGAGGAGCCGGAGCATGTCTAGGGCCCACACTCAGTTTGTGTGGAGTACTGGCCAGTCATGTTGAACACTACTGCTTCCTGTTTTGAAGTGAGCCTGTGAACATAGAACCAGTGTGGACAGTGTTGTGTTTTTTTAAAGCTTGTATGGTAAAACACTATATCCACAAAACCACACACTCTACTTCTACTGGTAACAGCTGCTGGACACAAGGCCTGGGGCACAGCAGATGACCTTGAAGGTTTTACAGAAACATTTTTAAAAATTTTGTTGACATATGTGCATTTTAATAGGAATGCACAGTGATGGGGTTTGTACATGGTTGTTCCTCATAGCTCCAGTGCAAGAGAGACAGTGTGTATACTTCTGAATATCAGAAGTTAGGAAAGATATTAGCAGTTAGTTCTAAAATATAAACATGTGCAATCCTTCGTGTGTGATTTTGGCATGTTTATAGAGAAGCAAGTCCCACTAAGGTTAATGGGACTTACTGTCTAATAAATGGGCTTGAAATTACAACCCTGCTACCCAATTCTCAACAGGTTAAGTCCTGTCCAGTTCAAGGGGAATTTCCTCTCTGTGTCTGCATAGGATTGTAGTCTTGAAATCACATACTGTGCCTTTGCTCTTAGAGTTCTTTCCCCTTTAGCTTTGTACCCAATATGATCAGAACTCAAAAGCCGTGCCCCAGGAACATGGGAACAGCAGGAACAAATCTCTGCCTTCCCAACTGTGTACGCTCCCTTCAGAAACTTGTCTGCTTGTCAGTTTTCTGTTACGTTGAAGTGTGCTGCATCCCAGTCATCTGTTGCTTCAATGAGGTGCAATTCTGAAACTGGGAAGAGAGATGAAGTAACTTGATTATTGCAGGTTCCAAACTACTCCCTTGAGTCCCAGTGACTGCTTCAACATGGATGTTCTGCTCTGCTTTGCTCCTTCTGGACTGCTTCTGGTCCATTAAAGGGGAGGGATACATACTTTAGTGACATCTGAGAAATACTGCAGAGGCAGCAGCAGTGACATGAATTTTTTCCTTCGGTGGATCACCAGCAGAAGAAAGAGATGGGAATTTGTGGGTTCAGGGCTGCAGAGCTCAGGAGCTGCCTTAGGAGCAGCTATCCAGTGATTTCATCTCCAGTGGAGTAGCAGTCATACAAAACACATGGGCAGAGAATTAACTAATGACCCTAGATTCCAGCACCTCTTGGGATACTTGAAGGATTTTGCGTTGATTCTATGAGTAACTGTAGGATCCATGTCCTGCTCATCTGCAGAACTACTGCAGCTCCTGAAACTGGAAATTTCAGTGGATAGTGGTTGGCAAACTTTTATTCAGGGAAGCTAGTTCTTCACTACTGAACTCCTCATTAAAAAAAAACCCAAGATGTTTGAAAGGAACCTCAGCATTTCCCATAATGCAGTTTGATAACCACTGACATAGATCAGGCTTGAAGAACTATCCTACAGAATCCAAGCCCTTCAGGGTATGCTTGATGCTCCAGTAGGGGCTCACTAATTTTCCTTTCTGCTACCTCTTAGAAGACTGCAAAAAAAGGAGAGGAGCTGGTCAGTCACCCAGCAGGCTCCTGGGTGTCCTATATAGGGACTAGACCAGAATTTTCAAACATAAAGCCTATGGCCCAGATATGGCCTGTGGAAGGTTTCTATCCAACACACAGGATAACTAGGTCCTCTCAGTGCCACCCTTCCAGCAGCACTGCTTTTACTGGGAAGGTGAGATGGAAGGAGGCCTCAGAAGGCAAGGAATGCTACGGGCAAAGGGGCAAACCAAGTGAAAGAGGGAGATGCAGCTGAGGCACTGGGAGAGCCCAATTATCATGCTGCCTCCCTTTCAGTACTGCCACTTCTGCCGAGGCTTTGCTTCACAGAGCATGTCTCGGCTGCTGAGCTGTGAAGTGACACATCGGCAGAAAGGAAACTGCTGAAAGAGTGGCCTGCGTGATAATTGGGCTCTCCCAGCATCATCATCAGTTGCCCTCAGCTACCTAGCACCTCTCAGATGCTGAGCTGCAAAATGATGCCTTGGTGGGGTGGCTCTGCTGAAAGGGTGACTCATGTGATGATTAGTATCTGTGCTCTCCCATATCTTGAAAATATGATCAAGATTTCCATATTTCTTCCTGTTGTTTGCAGCTAATGAGTTCCCATGTGAGAACAAAGTGCTTATTTCTGTCATAATCTACTTCCTGCTAAACACATCACTTCCAGCCCTCAGCAGGCACCATGTATGCTATATGAAACAAGGTTGACACCAATGGGCTAGATAGTCATGTGCCACCTCTGGCCTGGGTGACTGTGCAATGTGCAAGGTGAGAGTATGCCCCAGAATTCTTTGCAATGGTGCAGAGAGGCCCTGAACCATGTCCATACTTTGCACAGGGACAGGAACTGGGAACTAACTGTAACCACTCTAGTGTTTTGGTCTACCTGGATTGTTAAGTGCCGGAGTTTAGGCACTGTATTTTTAATTTCTAGTCCAGTGTAGTGTTGTCTGCAACTAATTGCTGTGATGATTTTCTCTATCATCTCTTGAATTAAACAAAGTAGCCATTTGGTTTTGCCCTTTCTGTGTGACCTTTCCTTCATGATACGTAACAATAACAGCAATCCGGCATGTGTGCAAACCCACTGATCCTCCAATTGTCTCTGAGCATGTACAGAGTGCTTTCATCTCACTCTTGCTGCACGTCACAGCATGCAGGATAAAGGTAGTGACCATGAGATAAAACCACTCTGGACATATTCAGATATGGCCATTTGCCCCCCCCCCCCCGGCCTTTGAGTGGGGAGTAGATGGTACTATAAGGGTTTAATTGCCACAGGGTGGACTGGTGTTACAATTCACTTGTCTCCACCACCACAGAGCTTTTTCTTGAACTGTAATGTGGGAAGCAGTTCTGTGTGATTTGGGGAAGATGTACTAGATTCTAATCCAGTGTGAAATCAGGATAACATGACTGGAAGCAAGATACTGATCACTGAGGAGTTCAGGTCTTAAATATTGGCAGGGAATTCCTAAACACTTCAAAGCTTTGAGAATCTGAATGCCAAGTTGTTCCCTCATGTGATTGCTCTTTGAAGCCTCAGTAGAAGGAAAAAACAATGGCAAGGAGTATATGGCCAGTTCCAACATCACTGAATAGGCTTGTGTGCTCGTATGGTGGCAGGACAAATAGGCTGCATTTGGCTTAATCACTTGTTGTACAGTTGCATGTTGAATAGGCATGACATAGACAATCTTTTGCAAAGAGTGGAATGATCCTCTTGTGCAGGCAGCATGTCTAACTCTATTTGAAGCATGTTACTTGTATAAAAGAGGCAGACTTTTTTTCATTCAGGCCAAATCCAATGTTGATTGCATTAGAAGGGCTTTCACCCCCTTGATATTTCTTAACATAGAAATACAGCCAAGCTATTACTAATAATGGAACTATTTGGGGAACCAGCCTCCTTTGGGAGTCCTAGCCTGTGGGTTTCCAGGCGATTAGAACATTTAATCCAGATACTATAGTAAACTTTTCCTTATTGGGAGATGCCTTTGGGGTCACTTGAACTTTATATAGGTCACTTAATCAATGCTGTATGCCAGCCTTTAGGCTTATTTTTCACCCTCTGAAAATAGCAGAACAGTGAACAAAAGTCACATTAAGAAAATTGCCACCCTGAAGAATGTCAAAACAAGTTATTAGCACACACACACACCCCACACGTTTATTTGCGGGAAATTCTCTGGGTTTGTTCAGCGGCTGTCCAGAAACACTTCTCTCAACTCTCTTGAGTAAATAATTCTGACTCAATTTCTCACATTAAGGGCTGACCAGGACTCTATTAGGGTAGTGTACTGTCGAAGGAAGTGAAATATTAGCCTGTTTAAAAAAAATTCCAGATAGTCAAATCTTGCATTTCGTTAAAGTGATGCCAATTTTTTCTCTGCCAGCCCTTGACATCAAGTACTTTTGGTATTCATTTTTATTTCTGAAAAAGAAAAGAATGGGCAAGAATGGAGTGCGCCCTACTGGCAGGAAAAAAGAGAAATAGCACCCTCTGGTGGACAGTGAAAATAATAATTAATGAAATCTTATGTGCAGTCACATACACTCTCAAAGTAGAGCAATGTGCTCATATGTAATGCAGTGGTTCTCAAACTTTTAGCACCTGGACTCACTTTTTAGAATGACAATCTGTCTAGAACCCACCTGAATTGATGTCATGGCCGGAAGTGACATCGTCAAGTAAATTAAAATTAATAATTATAAATAATTATGTTTTGCTCAACCAAGTGAATTTTCTCTATAGCCTGCCTGCAATAACACTCCCTGCACCCCCCAAACAGTAAGATTTTCAGCTCTATCCAGTACCTAGTTTAAGTTCTTATATTTAAACCATATCACTATTAGGACCCACCTAGCTTTACAAGCCTAGCTAGAAAAGATTTAAAAATTCACTTTACCAGCTCTGTTTTATTCTTTTTATGGGGGGACTGCCTTCTGGAGCATTTGTTGAGCTCCACTTACATCAAATTGGGACCATTCTGGTGGCCTTGCATTCCTCTTTTCCTGTCCTGGCTACAAGGTATGTTTGCTTACTCATTACATGTGAAAGTGTAGCTTAGTTTCACTTTCCATAGGGCTCAATACATTCTTCAGTTTGGAGGGGAGAAACTTCCCTCTTGAGTATTTTTTGGAGGCTGCATTCATCAGATTGGGACCATTCTGGTGTCTGGATTCCTTTCATCCTGACCTTTCCAATGGACTAAAACAAGTTCGCCCACTCACAAGTAAACACATGATATGACTCAGTTTCACTTTCCATATGGCTCCATGCATTTGCTTTCTCAGCTATCAGCTTATCAGCTAAAGCTTCGAGACTCACCAATAATCAGGTTGTGATCCTCCAAGTGGGTCACGACCCACAGTTTGAAAAACCCTGATTGTAATATATATACTATATGAGATCAAGTTCAGAAAAGAATAGCAGATTTAGAAATATGCAGTCATATGGGGTACCAAGTGGACATCTACTAATAATAACATAGAGTGCTGAAATTATAACCAAATATAGCAAAGGAACTGCACAGAGTAGTCCAATTGTCCATCTACTTGAAAAGTCATTTTCAGTGGGATTTTAATCATGTAACTCATTTCTTAAGGTCAAATGTTTTCAAGAAACCATAAATTTAGCAAGTAAATCATAAGCAAGTTAGCAAGTAAATCATAAGCATGGGAAACAGGGTGTATATTTAGTGTTTGCTGTATTCATTGGTCTCTGTGATTGATACCTTGTTCTGCAATCATATAAAACGCCTGAGGCTGGAAATTTTACAGCTAATCAAGTCAAGCATTATTTGAGAAGTTTTAAAATACCAATGAAACTGGTGACCAGTTTTTAAAAGTGCTACATTAAACGCAAGTTATTCCTGGAATTTTTTTTTCCTCACAATGAAAAAGGGTTTCATCACAGCAAACAGAAGCATTTTGTCTCAAAATAATTTTCATGAGCACAAAGCAAGATTATAATGGCATCAGATGTGGGAGATGCTTGTTATTTTGCACCAGATGTATTCATCTGCACTAGCACCAAAAAAAAAAAACACCTCAAAACAAAAAGAGTAAAACACTGCTGTTCTACCTTAGTGGCTGACTGGGTGTTTAAAGGCACCTGAAACTGAATGGGAGTGAATCCTGACTGGGAACCGTGCACTTTCTCAGCAGTTTGGGAACCACTGGTCTGTTGTATCACGAGCCCAGGGGGTCTTAGAATGCCAAGAGAGGCAAGATTTCCAGTCTCTTCTTCAAATCATGGCTAAAACTCTAATTGATTTGAGTCTAGAAAATTAGCTTCATCTAAGAACTCTTTGAGTCACTTTGCCATTGCCCACATGATCACTTTACCCAAATACAGGAGATCTGAAATAGGTCTAAAATAGTCATGGTCAAGTGAATCGCTTTTTGACAATAGGGCACATCACTGCCTGGGCAGGGAGGCATGTATTACTGGCATGCCTCCCTGCCTCGGGCTGGCCATCCCTGAGGCCATCTGAAGCAGTCGCCTCAGGTAGGAGATTGGTGGCAGTGCTGGGAATGATCAACCACAGTTCAGATCCTTGAATTAGTGCTTGAATGCTGTTATGGACTGGGTGAGGACTGGGTCAGATGAAGCTGAATCCTGTCAAGGTAGAGGTCAAATAAATAATAGTAGAAAATTTTAGTTACTACCTGTTGGTTTGGAAATGTAGCTTTGAGGATGTTGCTTGTTCTGGATAGGATTTTATTCTCCAGAAAAAAAATAGATGCAGGTAGGTTATCCTGGATCCCACTTTGCTATTTGATTCACAGATAGTGGGTGTGGTGTCCAGGAATGCAATCAGCTTTAGTATAGTTTGTAAGTGGAAACACATTTTCCTGAATCTGGTTTACATTGTTCAAGTATTGGAAACAGCCAGCTTAGATTACTGCAGTAATGCTGTGAGAAGCATGTATGGCCTTTCCCCCATTTTTACCATCACAACAAAATTGTGAAGTAGATGGAAATGATAAATGGTGAGCAACCTGCCATCATTCAGTGAGCTTCATGGCTGATGAATGGTTGAACCCCTGTCTCCCTGGTACAAGTTCAGTACTATCCTCTCCACTCACAGGGTGGTAATAATAGAGTGGTGGAGCAAGACAAGGAGCTGCAAACATACTTGGGCTCCCAGAGCCCAGAGTTTCCCAAAAAGATCCAGTAGCTTGCAGAGCAAGACTCTGGCCCAGCTTTTGTATGATCTGTGGTTCAAGAGCATTCAGGCCGGAAGACCTTGACAAGGACATCGTCTCAAATGCAAAGGTAGAAGAGCTTCCCATCACTATCGAAGCCTCTGTGAGAGGATGCTGCAGAGGATGAGTCATTTGTTCTTGCTAGAAAGACTGCATGATGGCCAGCGAAGCCTTATGACTAACACCATTAAAAAGTGTTGATAGGTGGTAGGATCAGCATAGACAGGACAGACTAACCTTGCAGCCGTTTGCCATAATCTTACTTCAAGACATTGTGTCCCCCAGAATTTCCCCCCTCTGGCTATAATGCTATTGCATCATGCTACAGTGAAGTTCCATTCGAACAGAGCTGCCAGTTGCTCCAGTGTAGTATTTCTACACTCCTCCCATCTTGGCCCATGACTGCCCTGACTGTCTTATTTTGCCATCAGTCAGGAACAAACAATTACAGTATTGCAGAGCAGATATTCCTTGGATCCAAAAGAAAATCAAGCCCCTCCTTGGTAACTGCATATTTCGTATGGAACTTGTCCTATTGTTTCAGAAGCCAATTGGCAAAAAAACTCATACAGTTACTCTGAAATCCCAGTCAGTTGCATCTGAGAACTGAATCATATGACAGTAGCTCCTGATTTCACTGATATTTTTGTGTGCAATGACTGACTTGAATGTGTCTACTTCATTGCCTCTTTAATATGTGTACTCACATTTTACCTTGAAATCATAAAGACCTCTAAAAGAGAGTTAGTGGTGTCACATTCTGGTTGGGCAGGAACTCAAGATTCTGGCCCGGGCCTTACATAGTCAACAACAAAGTGACGGGATAATGAGAGCAGGTTAAAAAGTATGTAGTGGGTACCTTAGGAGCAGTGTTTAAGAATAAAGTGGCGATTCAAGTCAACCAGAAACAAGATCTGTAGAACCATGGACAGAGTTAAAACGTACATTACATTTAAAAAAACAACAGCATTATTTTGAACACAAAAATCATTTTAAAAAAGGAAAAACAGTCAGCATGCATAGGCATCTGTTCGCTTTGGGTTGAACTTTTCTATTGGGAGGCTATAAAAAAACTGAAATTAGCACAGTTATTTTTGTCAGTTTCTATCATCATCATAAATGCTACTTGTAGACTTTGACTTTAAAAATTGTGTTCCCAATTCAAAGCAGCAATGCCTATCCCCACCTTTGGCTGCTATTTACCAAAGAAAAAAATATCCAGAGATCTGCAGGCAGATCTTGCATTACATCTAGTTTGGCCCTTGGCTAGTTTTGTTGATCAGTGGAATCTGATCATCAGTTTACTATAAAACCACCTCACATGGTTGCACATGTTTTTAAAAGTAATGGTACCTCCTTTATATTACTGGTCTCTGAGTTGCCTCTCCCCAGAGCTGGGAAATGGTCCTTGCTTATTTCCATGTTTTGATTTGGCCAGTTGGTAGCCTCCTCTCCCCATCTTATAAAGGTCTTGTAAATGATTTTTAATCTCCTTTTGCAGAAGGTGTTAAAAAACATGTTTGTTAAACAGTGACAGAGTTTTGATTAGTTAACTCTCTGGATTTTAAATACTATAATCGTTTAAAATGAGATGTGCAGCCAAATTCTATCCCCCACCAATTAACAACATTGCAACCACTATCAGGAGGATGGGATGATCAGGAGGCCTACCAGAGATATGTAAGGCCTCCTGGTGACCTGTGAATCTCCTCAGACCTATGCCATCTATATAGCAGGTGTAAGTCCAAGGAGAGAAAAGGAGTGGGGCAGGTTTGAAAAGAGGGGATTGGATCCTGGTGCACACTGGTGCCTCTGGGATCCAACCCCTCTGAACTGCCTCAAAACTCCCCCTAAACGCCCCCTCCCCACCCATGATACACTCCCAGCACCAATTTACTAAGAGTGGTTGAGCCTCTAGGAGCCAGTGGCATGTCCACCATTCCTCTGTCCATTTGTGACAGTGGCCTTGAAGTGTGCAGTGTCATCCCAACTTTCATGCCGCTGCAAAGAGCCTTGCACTGCTGGAACACGAGTTCCTGTGCTGCAAGGCCCAGATGTAATAATGGCTCAGATGTAAATTGAGCTATTATTTACATTTTGTAAATGCTCAGTGAAAGTACCTGCTTTGAGCTCCTGAAAGAAGTGACAATTAAGTGTGAAAATAAATAAATGCATGCCACTTCCTTATTGTGCTGAAGAAGGAGAGAGCTCCCCAATCTTCTTAGCTAATAAACAGTTGTGCCAGCTTTCTCTCAAAGATTTTGCTGGTCTCCATTGTTTGAGTGGAGAGCGGCTGTCTGAAAGGGATGAAAGTGTAAGAGGCATCTGCAGTGAGGTGGCATATGTGCCATTTGTGATTGGCACACATAGTCTTGAATTCTAAGACATGTGGCTGCTTAGCTGACTTGTGACTTTTTTCCTGGGAAGTTCTATGCTAGTCATGTTGTCTGGGGGGTAGGGTACACATTTCTGTCTCCTATAGCTGTCTCACCTCAGTTGACCATTTCTACTACTTCACTTGCTTCTGCGGTTTTTGACAGTGGTAGAGACATAAATGTCACAAATAAATAAATGTCACAAATTTGTTCTGTCCCTGGTGGAACCCACTTGTCTGGAATTTTCTGTGACAAAATTCTGGCCAGCAATCTGTAACTGTACAGCCATGCATTTCAACTATTACCTCCATATATTGTCACACTCAGCCTAAAGAAGCTGGACATTCATAAAAGTGGCCTTAGAGCAATTTGTCTATTCCGAACACAAACGACGACATTTTGCTTTAGCTTAAGCTTTTCCTTGTTTAGAAAGTGCTCTGATTTTTTTGGGTCAATTGTTGTCCTTTTTTTGTACCTTTTCCAGGTCTATAGTATCCCTTTTGGAACTGGTCAATCAGGACTGTACATAGAATTCCAAAAGCTTCTGCTGCTCCGTATGTTTATGTAATAGCATTAGGATTACTGGTAGTTTTATTTTCATTCTGTTCTCTAATGACCACAAGTTTGCCTTTTTCTCTGACCCCGCACATACTGTTGATTTTTTCAACAAGGTTTCCACCACAAATCCAACATCTTAGTAAGTATACAAGAGTCCTCGTAACTTGCAATTCCCAGGAATCCTCCTGCCTTTTAGCCTGAAACGGCAAAATCAGTCCTTGTAAAGCATATGGTTGGCAACCTTCAGTCTCGAAAGAGTATGGTCTAAGCCTATAGCACCCGGTATTCCCAGGTGGTCTCCCATCCAAGAACTAACCAGGCCTGACCCTACTTAGCTTCTGAGATCAGATGAAATCAGGCATGTGCAGGCTTAAAAACAAAGGGAGCAGAAGGGGGGCATATTAAGGAGTAGAACTGTGGAAGATCCATATTCCCCAGTGGATGGATGCCTGGGGAGGAAACTTTAAAGTCTTGTTGTGCTCCTTTCCCAGTTCTATCATTAGGAGAGAGATGAGTTATGGGCCAATCTTAATATGAACACAGGCAGGGCCTCTGAGAGGAATATCAGGGGGTACAACATTTCTTTTGGGACCCCTTTGGGGGTACAGTGTTTTCTTTGGGGCCCCTTCCCTTCTCCATTGGATCATAATTTCTATGAATTATGATATATAAAATTATGTAGGCTTACACAAAATGCAAGTGCTGGTCTTCACACAATATTTATCCAAGATTCCAGGAAATTTCTGGCTCCCCTCCTTTGGCTCCTGGGTTCCCATGTCTAGGTATGATATGTCACTGTCACCCCTCTCTCATGGGCCCTGAACTTAGGGCTCAGTTTGAATCAAGCCCAAATTAAATTGCTTTAGATGAACTCATTGCAAACCAACCCCGAAGAAGCTTGTCCATCTCTTATGAGGAAGAGGTTTGAAAGCCTCCTTTGTCCGCTCCTTCCTTCCCGAGACAGCACTTTGTTGTGAGCATATCCTAAACATCCAGTCAGGTGCTCTTTGCAACCCTCTCCTCTCCAGATTTTTTGAACTTGCATTTTGGTTCCAAAATATCTGAAAGTGCATCTGCGAGGCTTTCTGCTTCATGTCTCCTATGGCCCATTTTAATTATTGGTTATGCGCATTAGTTATGCACATTGAATTAGCCACATCCTTCTTTACCATCAGGCATGACAATATAAAATTTGTGCAATGCAAACAGCAAAAAAGAAAGAAAAGTCTAGCCAGTTTTAGAAGGATGGGGTTGTACTTGCAAAGCCACCTTTCTGTGTTCTGGTAGTTTGTCAGAACGAAAGGATTTGCTGGGATCACCGTCTTTCAATGTGATGTCGCAAAAATAATCACATCCCCATTATCAGCTTTCATCAGATATGACCTTGCTTGTTTTTCTCTCTGACAACTTGACAAATGTAGCTTTTGGGAGACCCCAGTAGTTAATGAGTCATTCATAGTTAAAAATAGACATCCCCACAGCAAGGACACCCAGTCCATTTTTGATGCATATGCCATTGCTGACAGAGTCATAGGGCCAAGTAGGCTGCATTACTTAAGCCAGTGGGAGACAGAAGCATGTTTGTTCATGAATTCAGGCAGTTCTGAAACAAACAGCTAATGTAGAAGTGAGGCAGCAAACTCATCTATACAAGCAAGTGTGCCAGCATCTAAAGTTGGGGACTATCAGTGGCACAATCCAGCCAAAGTTAAGCATTTGGAAGGGCTTTGAGAGAGGATTTAGAAACGGGCATTGGTAATACAGTTTGCTAACTACCTTGTAGAAATAGTATGATCAGAATGAGTAACTTCCAATAAAAATTGGGAAAGTTCACTCAGTATTGGATTGTGTGCAATCAGTAACAGATTAGACCAGTGATGGCGAACCAATGACATCCATGTCAAAGATGACACACCAGTGTTCACCAACACCCAACAACAACTGTGTTTATTTAACTCATATTTCATTTTTGTAATTATCTGATACAGCATCACACATGATTGGACTGTTGTTTTTTTAAAATAAATGAAAATGTAAAGAATTGTTTCTCTTTTGTTCACTGGGGGTGGGGGGTGGAATGATAGGACTGCAGAATCAACGTAGGCATTTTCCAAATTTTTGACACACCGAGGTCCACCATCACTGGTTTAGACACAATGTGAACAAGTAGTATTTGTCATTGTATTGTCATTTATCATGCTGTATAATTTATATAATGGAATACTCTTTTACAAAAAGACACTGCTTTCTGTGGCATACACACACTGATCTTACCCAGCAGACATGGGGTCTTGGAGAGAGGCGGCAGGCCTGGGGAAGAACTAAATTTGTGATTTTGTATACTTGATTTCTGTGTTCGAGAGTATACCTGTTAATAAAAGGGGCACTGACTGCATACTCAGTTACTTGATCTCTGTGCCATATTAATCTCCTCTTGAGCAACCAGAAGCTCCTTGCCTGAATGGAAAGTTCTTCCGAAGGCAGGGGATTGGTTCTTAGCTCTAATAAAATAGTTCCACCTCTGCAAGTGTAAGGAGACCCTGGCCTTGAAAAAGGAAGGATTACTATTACTAAGGTGTCTGAAGTTTCTGAATTGAAAGAGTGAGAATTGGGAATTTGTGCCAGATAACTTGAAGGATCATAAATACATGCTATCAGTTTTTTCTCTTGCATTTTGGTATGTGTTTGGAACAAACCCTTGACACTGTACAGAGGATCTTATTTCTGACACCCACGAAGGAACTAACATTAAAGAGACAGAACTTTGTGCAAACATGTTTAAGAGATATCCCTTGATTCTCAACCTGTGACAAGCTCTACCTATCCTAAGTAAAACAAAAAAACACAAGAGTGGAGAGAGGTTTGGGCAACAGTGATTTCTCTCTTGGAGGAACAACAGAATGTGGTTGGGGCTAGTAGGCAAGAAGGCTAGTTTGCTCCTGAGAGGAAAAACAAATGTCACAGAAAGACCAAGAACCCACATGGAGATGACAGATCTTGAATAGCCTGCTGTTGTGGCAGAACAGGATCAGCGAAGTTGACATTGCAAGGACAGGAGCAGCAGAGTCAGGAGGCCTCCAGGTTGCAGGGTGTCAACTAGCAATTGCTAGTAAGGGTTGTATCACCTGAACAGCTCCAAAGGCTGCAGCAACAATGTTGCTTCCATAAAGACTAGATTCACAATTAGCCCCGAACGGGACTGGTGATGGCCAAAGGTCCACCCCATATAAACTGAAGATTCAAAAGGGTATGTTTTCATCTGCAGCTGTGTACTATGGCACCATTTCATCTCAAGTTGTTGTCTCTGTTCAGTGATCTGTCGAGGAGCTGATATTAGAGGGTTGATGGGTAGATTGTAAAAGTGTGAGCAGTCTGTTGACATCAACTAGGAGCAAACATCTGCCTAGATAGGAAAGGATCAGAAAAAGTCCTCCTGGATGCTTTGGATGCCTCTTTGGAACTGGACTGGACAGTGAGCTTCATTGGCTGATAAGCTACAGTTTACATGCTATGTACTGCTTTTATTCTGCAGGCTGTTATAGAGGTTTTTTTGTTGGTTTGTTTAAATCAGAATGCACCTTGATATCCTTTTGGGAGAAAATGCAACAGACATTACGCAGCAAGGAATCCCTGTGCTGAAGCCTGGGGCAGCATTGGACAGGAGCAGATGGAGATAATTTGCTCTTCCCTGCACCATGTGCTGCTCTGGAAAAAGAAGGGGTGAGGCCAGGACAGAGGATCCATTGCAAGCAGGAAGGCAAGGAAGGGCCTATTAACAGAGAAGTGATATCTGTGGTCGTGGAAAGGGTCATGGGAGGAGTCCTCTGGGCCAGGAGTGAGGAGCCACAGCAGCAACCACCCTTCAACATGCAAGCCTCAATGACAAATCATACAAGTGGAGAAGTAAGCATTGGATCTAGCATAGGATCCGTGACTGGAAACTATTGCTATTGGACTGTGGCAGAGATAAAGGCTGCTGTTGTAGTCTTGCACAATTTATTGCCCACCTACCAGTCATGTATTGTGGCTTGCTAATGGGTGTTTGACATCTCAATTTTGCAGTCCACTTATGCAATCCATTTTTTCCAATCCACATCAATTTTGCAGTTTTGCTATCCAAGGTAGGTAGCAAAAACAGGAAGCCTGCTGTACTCTGGCAGCTCACCAAGGTGGTGAACTAGATTATCCCCTTAATGGTGCTGTCTGCTGATGTTTCCTCTTTGGCACATTTGTTTCAGTGGGACCTCTGCTAAGAAGGACAAGACCCCATGTCCTTTGCCACAAGATAATGTATAAGAAGCATTTCCTCAAATGCTGTATTAATGCTTTTCTCTTGTTATCTCCAATTATGTTGAAGAGGGAATTATAGCAGGTTCAACTGTTCTTATCCCTGCATGACAAGCTCAACCTGCTGGAATTCCCTCTAATAGTGCACAGCTGCTGACGGTATCACAACACTGTTCTCTTTTCCTTCTGCTTCCCCCTTACAGAAACAGTGTTGGTGTAGTGCAGGAGTGGTCTGCCACCCTCTGTCTAAATCAAGACTTCCTTCCCAAATCATAGACAGAATTCAAGGTTAGAAGTTCATAGACTTAATGAGACATTCGATGACTGAAGCATTATAGGTTTCAGAAATTTATGTTTCTAATTCTCCTTAATGGTTTTGCTGCTGTGGCGTTAATTTAGATGTGCCCATTGAGACTCCCAGATGTACCATAGTGAAGGGGGGAGGTGGAAGAACAGAGCAGTAATGCAAAATAGTTCTCAGATTGCCAGTTAGAATTTAAAGGCTCCTGCCTCATTGGTATAGATTTTTCCTTTTACTGATACATTTATTGGATAAGCCTCTTTTTTTAGCAGTCAACATGTTCACTAGTCTCGTTGCGCTAAAGGAAATTAAAATGCTGTGCTCCGGCAATTGAAATTCTGCACCTAGATGCATGAGTGGCACAGAATTAAGTATCATGGACATTTGCATAACGTTATTGTCTTCTATAAGATTTACTGGTTTGCATAACTTATTCTGACATAGCTATTCATGGATCTGGCCCTGCCAGTTGGCCTTCCCAGCTTTAAGCACTCTTTGGTCTCACAGGTAGGATTCCACAAGTCTCCCTGGCGGGGGAAAGGGGCTTCCCATGAGGAAAGGGGAGCAATCACATTTGGATCAGGAAGGCGAATGGAGAGAGAGACCAAGTTCAGATTAACTTGAAAGTAGGTAGCCAGTTTAGATAGATGGGTGAAAAAGAACATGAGAATATAAGAACAGCCCCGCTGGATCAAGCCATAGACCCATCTAGTCCAGCTTCCATCTAGTCCAGTTTGTATATCACAGCGGTCCACCAAATACCCCAGGAAGCACACCAAATGGGCAGCAGACCTGGAAAGGCTGAAGAGAGGGGCTTGCAGGGCTGAAAGAGGAGTAGGAAGAATGAGTGGAGTCTATAAGCTTTGCAGCAGTAAGAAACTTGATGCACATCTAAGGACCCCATGAGAAGGGAATTTGATATAGGAACAGATTGGGGCAGAAATCAACCCCAGTGGGGATGGGCAGAGCTAAAGGAAGAGCCTGTAAAGCAACTGGGGCCCAGGTGAAGTTCACCAAGTGCAGCAAAAGGAGTTGGTTTTAGCTCAGCTTCAGAAAGGCCAAGGTTCGAATCCATCCTCCATCTCTAATTCCTGACACTCGGATGATACCTTTCATTGGACCAAATGTGCTTGTTGTTTCAAATGTGCTACCAGGAAAGAGCCTTATGCTTTTTGAAAAACTATTTTCCCGTTATCTAAAAGGTTTGCTTACAGAAGAATTCTGTGCAACTGAGAGAAAGTCCCTATGACAAGAACGCAGGGTTATTTGCCTTGTGTATCCCTTGTAGCAGTAACGTGAGGACAGAGGGGCACTGGCAGAGCAGAATTGGCAAATTAGAACAAGTGCTTCAAGCTAAGGAAAAGTGAGTTGGCAGTGTGTTCAATAAACCTTCTAGAAGTGCAAAAAAAAAAAAAAAAAGCAAAACAAAGTGCTTTTAACTCTTCTCCTGCTCATCCATTCTTCCTTGCCAACCGTTCCTCCACCATCCTCAAGCTTTGATGAGAGCTTCATCAAATCTTTGATGAAAAAAAGAAGTTTGTGTATGCTTGAGAGTTTAATCTGCAGCACCATATTGGAGGAAGTGCTGTCTTCTCACCAATGTGATGCCACTATTCCATTTGTGCAAAGGTGCTATTTTCACATTTGTACAGTACAACCGAGACAGATCCGGATGACCTCCCTGTATTTTCTTTTCAGGCATTCAGGTGCATCATTAAAATCTGAGCAAGTAGAAAGCTTGAATAGTACCTTTAGGAATGAACCTCCAATTACTTCTATTTAAAATCCATTTCTTCTTCTAACCTGATGTGTCCCTTGGCTTGAGAGTCATATGAATGACTAGTTAATTAGACGCCTATCTTAATTTCTTGATAAAATACACCCCTCGCAACAGAGGGAGAAGAGGGAATAACTCCTCACTTAAACATTAGAAATTCAGGGGCATAAAGCAATAATACATTGGGCACTTGTGTTTTACTGCGTGAGGAAGAAGAAGTAGTCTGGGTTACAATTATAGGGATACTGTGATATCCCATCAAATTATAGTTCTACTTCTGTTGGCAATTAGCCTGAATCCACCTTCTGTTTAATTCTGTCCTTTTTTTTACTTTCTATCATGGAAAAAATAATTATCAGTGACTGAATGTGCAAACGCTAGTTGTAGGTTTGAGAGTGTTCAGCCTATTGAAAGCTATCGACAGCATCCTCGTTCAGCTATACATGCAGCTGGTTTTTGCCTGCAGTTCCTAGAAGAAAGGAATCTGAGATACTCAGCAAATATTTTGTGAAGATCTGAGACCATGGTGTGAAAAAGCAAAAACGTCTGTAGAAATAAAGGGACAAGTTTCACGCTTCCTTTAGTGAGGATGAATAGTGTGTATTGTGGATCACAACATTTATTTTTGAGTGTGCCATAAGCAAATATTCTGCAGTAGTTTGAACAGACTATGCTCTGGATAAAAAGGGAAATATTATAGATAGGAGGAGAGAGTGCACTTTTACAGTGGGAACTATTAATATTCAGCACCGGGGTGAGTATACCCACTTCCTCCTCTTTTGGCAAAGGAAAACAACATTCCTTGCCAAGTCCAACATGTTCTCCGAGTAGTTGTTGATCCCATGTGCCAAAAATTACTCTCTTGAAATAGTCAATTTGGGGTATGTGAGGAGGAAAGCTGGGTGGGGGCTGCATCATAGTTCGTCTGCAGTTGTTAAAATATATTTTGTAGTGCCAATGAACTCAGTCTATAGGCTTTTTGTAGGGCATACTATCAACTTATTAGGCTAAAAGGACAATCAATCTGTTAGTGTAATCCACAAGTCCTATAACACTATTGATGTTTTTAAAAACCCTGAAAATTGAGCCTATTACTCTCTTACTGGTGGATATGAAACTGCTCCAATTAATGCTAATTGACACTTTGCACCTGCAGTAAAGGGAAAATAGACTCCTAACATACTACGAGGGCAACATTATTAGAGGAAATATTATCACTGTTCAGAATTGGAATATTTGGCTTCTGCCTCATTTTCAGTAGTTTCATTGCAAGTAGAGATGGTGGGAGTTTAGAGATGGAACCCATTTGTCAGTGAGATCTGGGTGACCCATGAGTAGAGGTGTTTGGAAATTGTGTTATTTATTTTACTCATAAGTAAGCTCATTGTGTTCAGTTAGGCTTTAATCCTATCTTACTCACTGGGAACAAATACCTCTACCCGTGAGTTTTGAGATTGTGAGGGCCAGGCCAACGTTGTGGGCATCCATACCCAAACCTGTGAGGGGAGGACATGTTCTCAAGTGCAGGGTCTCTGAGGTCAGGTGCTAGGACTGGACAGAGAGCTTGAGCAGGATCCAGGAGCTGCAGCTGGAAACTGACATGCTAAGGAAATGGGTAGATGGAACTTCTTTGTTGACCAGGAAAAAGCAGACTTTGTTTTAATGATTATATCAGTCTTGGCCAGTCAAGATGCTTCATATTGCTGGCTAATTGCAGAGCACCGTGTTGCACACCTCTGTTCCCTTCTGTGACTGACTTAAGGACCCAATCCTGTCCAACTTTCCAGGGCCGATGCAGCTGCAGTGTAGCCCTGAGGTAAGGAAACAAACATTCCCTTACTTTGAGGAGGCTTTCATGACTGCCACCCCACCACAGGATGCAGCGCATGCCTTGTTGGCACAGCTGCATCAGTGCTAGAAAGTTGGGTAGAATTGGGCTCTAAGGCTGTGTGGCCTGAGCACACAGCATCCAGAGTAGCTCTGCCTCTGACAAGGAAGTTCCCATTTCAAAGACTGCAGTAATGATTTTTTGTGGTCCTCAACATCAAAAATACTTTATTCTTGTAAAGTCATATTTTTTTCTGCCTCTTATTTCTTAGGGTATAAACAAAGGATGCAGCCTTCAGCTGAGTCAGACATTGGTCCATCTAACTCAGGCATCATGTTTGCCCCCTCACTGGCGCAAACATGATGAAGAGGAGTGCACTGTATCCAGTGGGGGGGACGGACGGACAGATTGGAAGGCTTCAGAAGGGAAAGGAGATTTAAATCTACTTAACCCTCCATAAGCCTTCCCGTTTGCAACAGGTCTCTTCAGACTTGCCCTAGCTCTGTAGACATATGAACGGCAAAGATGGTTGCTGTTTAGTTTAGTGCCAGGAAAGTGTGGTCTGGGGGCAGCATGTGAGGCAGAACTGCCCTACAATGGTCCACAGAAAATAGCCGCAATCGCCCCTGTTACAGGGCATGTTCTCCACCCACTGTCTGAGTCTGCAGGGGAGGCTGTGGCTATTTTCTGTGGACTCCGCTAGGGCGGTTCTGCCTCACCTGCCACATCACCGCACATGCCCCATTTAGTCCTGAGACATCTGGAATTCTAGAAAACCTTTTGTTCTTCTCTACCAGGATTCTCACTGATGTTTAATTTTGTTAGAAAAACAGGAGCAAGGAAAGACTTTAAACTTGATGCTTCGTATATTTATCAGTCTAAATAAGAAATTGCACTTGGTTAAAATCTTCACCTTGTTAGAAAGAAATGACTTCCATTAGCGAAAACCCATGATTTATTGGTCCTTTAGTCACACTGCTCCAAGCCCTTGTGTCAAGTTAAAGCCTTTGTGTAAGACGAATGACCCCTCAGTGGTAATCTTGTGAATTTCCTCCTATCAGGTGCCACTTCTTTTTCCCTATTAAAATGGTAGAAATGGAATTATTTGAGACAAGCTGCCTTCATAAATGATTTTTATAGTAAGAAATTGCTTTTCAGTCTCAAACATATTTGACCTCACAAGCAGGTTTCACTGGCTAAGGTGTTCTCATCACTGTTACATACTGAACAGAGCAAAAAGGCTTTGCAAAGGAGCTTATAAAGAGAGCTGCCAAAGTTTTTGTTCACTTGAATAAGACTTACCATTGACTTTGTTCTAGTGTTTTAGCAGATATACCTCTTCTCCATTCCATGAAACGTAAGGATCTGTCCAAAAAAATTTCATGAGTCTTCCTGAAATTATTTTGGCTTCCTCAAAATTTCTCAGACCTGGTTGTATGCGCAAAAATGAATGCCATGAAAATGATTATGTCTTGGTCTTGTTTAGCATCATTTTAGTTTTTTGGTTTTTTAGTGCATTTAAAAATATTTTGCTCTCTTTGTGTTCCTGTTATTTGTTAACTGCCTTGTGTAGAATTTGCAGGAAAGGCAGGCTAAAATTCCATTCAATAAATAAAATGTACAGCCACAAACTGAGAAATAGTGCTAACCTTATGAACAGAAGTGTTTGAAAGTGGTCCCAATCCTATCCAACTTTCCAGCACTTGCGCAACTGTAATGCATCCTTAAGGTAAGGGAACAAATGTTCCCATACCTTGAAGAGGCCTATGTGACTACCTCCCCACGACAGGGTGCAGTGCACACCCCATTGGCACTGCTACACTGGCACTGGAAAATTGGATAGGATTGGGCCCTAGGCTTACAGCCTGTCTTACTGGAAACAAGCACCTTTACTTATGAAGAATCCTTTTTGTTCTTTCTTTTTTAAAACTTCCCTTAGAACGTCTCAAGTGTTTCACCTGAGAGCCTCCCACCCCACTTCAACATTCCAGTAGCTTAAAATAAGGGATACTTAAAATAAGATCCTCCAAATTTCCTAACATGAACTTATGAGATGACAAGCATGTGTTTGTCTCCAAATGTTGTTCTTTTTTTCTTTGTTCATGTATCTCACCCTGAAAAATAACTTCTGTGAGCCAGCTTGCTCTTTCTCTTACTAGAGATATTTTAAGAGGTAAGCTGGCTTGTAGAGAAGACAAAAGGGAGAAACAGAGCAAAAAACTCTTTACCATTTTTCTGTTCCAAGTTGATGTTACTAACACTGTATTAGTATATATTAGCCTGTTAGTTTGATTGATAGATATTGATTCACGCATAGAAAAAACAACTTGCAGTGTCAAAAGCGCCAGAGAAATGCCATCTTTAATAAACTGCAGAGAAGTCTTTACTTTGATCTCACTGAGGTTGGAATGTGCATTGATCTTTCAGCATCTCACCATAGCAGGTCCCACAAAACTTTAACATCTGCCACCTTTTCATGCAAAGATTAAGCAGGTAGATTTGCATAATGTACCACATTATTGAATTAGCTGCTCAGGCTGCCGTGATGCCATGTAGACACCGCTACTTGAAAGTGTTTGGCTCATAGGGTTTCATCTGCAATTCTTTCTACAAAATTGGCAAGTAGAAAAATGTTTTACAGTTTGGCTACCATTTAGTCTTGCATCAACCCTGATAAGTACATGCCCTCTGAGCTTCCTGGTATGTTAGGCATTAAGTCTCCATCAAGACTCAAACCCACATTAGATCCAGAACTTTGAAATGAGAGTTGCTGCCCTAGAACTCTGGCCAGAGAAGGAAATTGCAGGCGCAGCACAACGTGGAAGGATTTAAAAAGATGCAACTGCCAAAATTCCCTCTTCTATACGATGGTTAAAGGTATAAGCACTCTGTCTCCCTTTCTGTCTGTTAATCCTAGCCATGCCTGACAATCATTCAGGCATGTCATAAATTCAGACCTACGCAGTAGTCTTCAGTTTTGGATTATATCCCAACAGCATGTCTTCACAAGGACTGCCAAATCCATTTAACAGTCATGTCTTTCCATCATGCCTGAATCCTGGGAACAGCTGAGTGAAGTGACTAGGGATATTTATGAGAGAAGTTGCAGCACCCACACAGTGCATCCTGCTAAAGGCAGGTTGTAGTTAGTCCTGCAGCAGTAATCTCATTTGATTCTCACAATTCATTAAAAGTAAGCTTTTTACTACCTACACAGAATACTGTGTTCCCACAAGTCTAAAAAATGTTATCCCTGTGCCAGTATTACAACCTTGTTATAACCAGATGTAATTGAGAGCTCATTTAGATGTAGACTGTAATCCAGGGGTGTCCAAAGTTTTCGGCAGGAGGGTCACATCATCTCTGACACTGTGTCGGGGGCCGGGGAACAAAAAGAATTAATTTACATTTAAAATTTGAATAAATTTACATAGGTTTACATAAATTAATATACTAGAGGTGGAACTTATATGAATGAATGAAGGTCTTGCAAAAGCTCAAGGCCTTGCACAAAGCAAGGCTCGCCTTTTCTTTGCTGCCACTACTGCATCACAGACGTGAAACAGCAAGAAGTGGAGGGAGCCCTCATCCCACAGCTAACGTGAGAGGTCAAACAGTCGCCCTCACACTGAGAGCAGTTGCGTCGGGCCAGAGGGCCAGAGGCTCATTGGAGACTGGGGTGTCCTCGAGGGCCACATTGGGAATCCTCAAGGGCCGCGAGTGGCCCCAGGGCCGGGGTTTGGGCACCCCTGCTGTAATCCTATACACACTTACCTAGGAGTAAGACCCACTGAATTCAGTGAGAATTACTTCTGAGTAGACATGCCTAGGACTGCACTGTTTGGATAGAATACAACTGGAGGGGCTCTCAGTGTACTTCATTATCCTATTTTATTATGGCTCTTGGTTCTAAAGTCAAAATGCAAGTTTTACATTGAACTAGTTTTAATTTTTTTTAAATCATAAGGTGCTTGTATATTTTAATGGGGATGCCCTCCTTTGTATATGAGAGTCACCTATACTGAATTTTGGTACAGTCATAAGGGGGCCAAAAATGTACAGTTAGAAAATCCAATATTAAAGGAGCTGATCAAGTTCTGCAGCTGTATCTTCCCCAGGCTTAGCTTCTGATAAAAATGGAAGTGTCATTCATTGCTGCATTTTGCACACTGTCCTTAAGGCTGGCTTACACCCACTCCCGCCAGCTGCCAGATCTTCCTTTCACTCCCCCCACTCCCGCCCATCTGATGTCAGTGTTTACATGCAAGCTGAGAGAATTCAGAATGGTCTGATGCAGATCCTTATCATGTACTGGGAATCTCTATTACTCCTTCCTTCAGTGTCTAAGGAGACCCTGCTGCTGTCATTGGCTTTGGATTTTCTCTGACCTAAATTCCGTCAGGCATAAGTGGAGCTGTGATGCCATCTCAGATTGGCATGACATTTTCTGTTGCACATTCTGTGCTTGTTGGGGAAAGAGTACTATAAAAATGCCCTTTTCAAACAATTGGAAGCCCCTCTCCAAATTATCTGTGCACCTCAACCACTTCCTTCCAAGGCAGTGATTTTCAACCTTTTTCGTCTCATGGCACACTGACAAGGTACTAAAATTGTCAGGGCACACCATCAGTTTTTGGACAATTGACAAGGCACACCTTGCTGGTGGTGGGGGGCTCATATCCCAAATGGTCCTATGAATAAATGACCCTCCACTAAACTCCCATGGCACACCTGGGGACCATTTGTGGCACACCAGTGTGCCACAGCACAGTGGTTGAAAATGGCTGTTCCAAGGCATGGGCAAAGGGCTCCAGGCTCTCTTTGAATGTGAACTCCAGTAGAGACCCTGCAGATGCATAGTCTCTTCTTAGGCATCTCACCTGCTCACCCCCACCTTTGAGCCAAAACAGGGACAATAGTATAGATCAGTCAAAGTGCCTAGAGGTGGAGATCTGCCAAAGCTTTTATTGCGACTCATGCTTAGAGAAAGGGAGTGAAAGAGCCCTTCTCCTGTGCTTCAGCTTGTGTGAACTTATGAAGTTGTCTTATCCTGAAAGAGACTGGTGATCCACCTGGCTCAGGAATGTAATCAGTAACAGCTCTGCAGGTTGTTAGGCAGGCCACCTTCTCAGCCTTACCTGGAGATGCCAGGGATTGAACCTGTGACTTTGAGCATACAATCTGTTCCCCTCTCCTCTGGAGGATCATCTGAGCCCAACAGAGGTCACAGATGTGTGTCCATTGCCTCTGCCGGACTCAGACTGAGCCCAACAGTTAAAACAAGTCACTTCTGGTTTCTCTGTGAAACCAGAAACCATGGAGAAACTAGAAGTGACTTTTTTCTTCATTGTTAGGCTCAGTATGAGCCCAGCAGAGGCCTCTGATGGATGCCTGCGGCCTCTGCTGGGCTTAAAGGACCCTCCAGAGACGAGGGGAGTGGAGCTCCCCCTGGCTCCAGAAGGTGGGGTGGGGGCGTTTACCTGTGGTGTGGAGAAACTGTGCAAAGTGCATCTGGGAGGAATTTCCTCAGGGCTGGCTCATCCATGAGGCCAACTGAAGTGGCTATCTCAGGCAGCAGGCTGTGGGGTGCACCTAACTCTGTCCACCCACTTACTTCTACTGTTCTTCCACCTCCTTCCATTCTCTGAACTAGAAAAGGAAGGGAGAGAGAGAGAGACACAGAGAGACAGACAGAGAAGAAGAGAAAAAGTGGAGGGGAGGAGAATGATGAGCTAGAACAGGGGTCTCTAAACTTTTCGGCCAAAGGGCCGCATCAAATATCTGGTACAGTGTTGAGGGCTGGAAAAAAAAATTAAATAAAATTTAAATAAATAAATTAGAGATGGAACTTAGATGAATGAATAAATGAATGGGCTCAAATGTCCACGATTTCTCCAAGCACCAACACAGCCCAAGAAATAAAGCACAGACTTAAATGGACCCCCATTCCCCCACCCCACAAGCACAACTCTGGTTGTGTTTGGTCAAATGGACCAGAGGCTCTCAGGGTATCAGAGGCTGACCCCAGGCCGCATCTGGCCCCCAGGCCGGGGTTTGGAGACCCCTGAACTAGAACATTGGAGAGTGGAAGGAACAGAGGCACATCATTAGTAAGGGTGCAGCATTTGGCATTCATAGTCGGGTATCAGAAAGTCTAGGACTGCCCCTTATTTCTTCATATTTTGAATGTTGCTGTGCATGCTCACAGCACATAAAAGACTTTAGATGCAGTGCTCTGCTGAAAGTCATCTCCACAGTCTTCCATCCTGGTAAGTTCTGGAAAAGGAGGATGGAGAAACAACTTCGAACAGTATGCTGTGGCACAAACCCCTGTGGTCATCAACATTTGTTAGGGCCTAGGCACTTAGTCCATCCCCAAACCAACCCAGTAGTTTCAGATGGGTCTGCTCATCACTAGTTGGCAGAGGTGACCTACCATAAATAATGAGTGCTACTAGCCAACTTTTGCAGCTTTATCACTTTCTAATGACTTATAGATAGCATAATAGAGGAATCTCAGTTGTCTGTGGCTATTGCAGACAAAGTGAAATTGGATGTGAAGGTGTTCAACATTATCTCCAACCCCTTTTTGTGCAGGAAAGGTTGCTTATTGTGGTGGTGGGGCGGGGGTAATTAGGCTTGAAGATACCTACACTCTGTAATCCAGGTCCAAAAATATGTCCAAGCTGCTTCCCCCACCACTTAATTCCATGCAGTTTGTTTCATTTACACTTCCAAAAGAACATAAAATGAATAGAGATGTAAAATATTTGGGCATGAAGCTTTGTTTACATTGCTCGCTGTATTTAGACTTTATGACCCATCTTATCCACTCCTTTCTTTTCTGTACCCAAAATAGATTGGTCATATCAAAATTTATAGAGGGTATTATAATTTATGGAGGACCTTAATTTCACTTTAAAGTGTCCTCTGTGGACATTTCTTCCCTTCATTTCAACACATTGTGCTATAAAACTTGTCAAGTCCAATGATCACACAAATTGCATAGTACTGTGCTTGCCTATAAGTGGAGTTGACCTTGGGGTTTTGCATTCTTTAATCTGTCCCTCCCCACTTCTCCCCTCTGGTTTGTTTGTTCCATGACTGCCCTGTTTGTTATAACGCCAATGCAGTGTGTACAAATCCTCAATCTTATCCTTCCCCCCTCTGTGCCGGTGCTGCTGTGCCCAAAAGGCAAATGCTGTATCCTGTGGGGGCAGTGGAATAGGAGGCTTTGGCTATGTAAGCCTCCTGCCCCACAATGGGTGTCCTTGGACCTGTGCCAGCTCTTTTGCTGGCGCAAGTATGAGGAGAGAAAGGAGGCAAGGAGAGGCTGCAAATAAGGAGGATAGAATCCAGCATGCACCATTGCTGCTGGATCTATCTCCTCCTGCAGCCTCCCCACCATGTTCCTCCCCCTCCCCACCCAGTTTCTCCCCCCTCATTTCTGCCCCCGCCTCTTCCTCCTGCACCATTTACCTGCTCCAGCAGATGGCCAGTGCAGTGAGGACTCACTCAAGAAAGCTCCAGCCAGACACACTTTACAGCTGCCTTGTGGAAGCCGGTGCTGGTGGCTGTAGTTCCACCAGCAGGGCAGCTCAGTCTTGGCTAACGGATTGAGAGAAATAATTTCTTCGTTGTGCTAGGCCGGACACAGAGGAGCAACACTTACCCCATAACCCAAGTCATAGTCCATACAATGTGGCCCCACGCATGTGGAAGGAATAGACTGTTTCAAGGCACAAGCAGCAACATGAACCCAAAGTGCACCAAACAGAACAACAATACTGAGCAGTTCAAATAGTTAAAGTAGAATGATTGGAGTTTCTGTTGATTGATGCCTTTCTGACTTGCTCAGGAAGCCTCCTTGTTTTGTTTCTTGATTCAGTGTTTAGCCAATGTTATGCTGGCATAAACAGGAGTCCTCTGAGCCATACATTAATGCCTGTGAATCATTGCCGCACATAGTTAGCATTCCCATCTGTCCCATTATGTGTGCGTAACATACCATGCATAGAAATAGCGCAGTAGAAATAATGCTAATAAAGTTCACAAGAATACATGGGATCAGCACTACTGGAGGGAGTGAAGTTTGCTTCTGTCAGCCTTGCCCAAAGGCTGAAGATTTGCCCTTTTCAAAATGCAAAGCGTGATTCCCTTTTTGCTGGCTTAATGAAGCAGCTTACATCATAGATGTGGATAATACAAACAAATGTCACTCTATTCTGTGGCCTGTAGACTCTTTGGTCTTCATTTTCGTGAGGTACCATTAGCATGTTAGGGTTAAGGAGGATATAGTGGTGGTGTTGGAACCTTGGTTTCTTCCCAGTGTGAGTAGGGTACACAAAACAGCATAAACAGCAGAGTACTTTAAATGCAGCAGTTGTATTTTAGAGCAAGGGATATCACTAGTAGAGTAGTCAATAAACAGTCCAAGTCAGCATGATGAGCAAGCAGTCCAGTGATAACAAATCCAAATCAGCTTCCCACAATACACAGTCAAAGTTCAGTCCATGGTCAGTAACAACACATATACATACATCTATCCAGCCTCCACAGTCTCTGGCAGCAGTTCCACAGTTGTCTCCAACTACACTCCTACTGCTGCACTGGGGGTTCGTCAGACTAACCCTTAAGTAGTCCGATTGGCCAATCTGGGTAGGCTTGGTTACACCCAGGATGTGGCTGTCTCAGGTGCTTGCTGATTCTGCTGACTCCAGCAATCTGCACCTGTCCCTGAACCAATTCGTTAGCTGTGTTTCTGGCTCTCACAGAACACAGAGCTAACATCGCTAGCCTGCACTGACATAGATTTCCTTGCTTTGATGGGGCCACTATATGTTACCATAGATGCTCACCTATAAGGCAAGAAATTTCTACCAATAAATCAAGTGTAGATCATCTCCTTGTCTGATCTGTGGGTCAGGGCTGTTCAGGCATTGTCCCTGAAGCCAGGAGAAGCCCAAAGTCCCTGTGGAGGGTCTGTGAAGTGTTGAGGAACATTTTGAGTGATTGCAGACAGTTTGGCAGCTTTGTTCACATTATATGTGCTATTGTTCTTTTCTGATAGGAACAGACAAAAGATGCCTGTTGCAGGAATCTTGCTTGAGGGAGTCTTCTCATTAAGCTTATGTATGCATTTTAGGAATTATTGTTATTGCTGCCTAAGTTCTACTGTGACCCATGTCATCACTAAGGTTAGCTAGAGCATTTAAGGTCAGTGCAACCATACATTCAGCTGCATGGGTGCCACTGTACACAAACAGTTTCTCTCTGTGAAACAGTGAACTTGTAGTTCTGGTGACTGTACTAATACAGCGAGACCATATACTGTTATAGAAAGGCAAAGAAAGACTTTGAGGAGCACATGGCCAGCAACATTAAGGGAAATAATAAAAGCATTTTCAAATAGAAGCAGAATACCTGCTTGAAAAGCAGTTGGACTTCTGGACAGTAAGGGTGCAATCCTAACCAACTTTCTAGAACCGAGGTAAGGGCAATGCAGCTCCAAGGTCAGGGAACAAACATTCCCTGACCTTGTGAAAGCATCCCAACTGCATCCCAACGTGCTGTATCCCAACTGCAGGATACAGCACGTGCCCCATTGGCACAGCTATGTCAGTGTGAGAAAGTTGGTTAGGATTTGAGCTTAAGAGGAGGAAATGGGAGAAAAAAGGGGATCGGAAGATTGTAGAAAATCTAAATGAGTTCTTTGCATCTATCTTCTCAGCAGAAGAGCTTGAGCAGATACTGCTGAACAGCCCCTCCTGACCAAGGAATTAAGTCAAATAGAGGTCAAACAGGAGGACATTTTAGAACTTATTGACAAATAAAAAATTAACAAGTCACTGGGCCCAGATGGCATCCACCCAAGAGTTCTTAAGGAACTCAAGTGTGAAATTACTTATCTTCTGACTCAATATGCAACTCGTGCCTTAAAACAGCCACTGCGCCAGAGGACTGGTGAATAGCTAATATCATACCAAACTCTAAATAAAGGAAGGAGAGGGGACTCAGGAAACTATAGGCCAGTCCGTCTAACATCCATTCCACGTAGGATGCTGGAAAGCCTAATCAAGGATAAAATCTTGAAACATATAGAACAAGCTTTGCTGAGGAGAGTCAGCATAGTTCCTGTAAGGGTAAGTCTTGCCTTATGTATCTTCAAGAGCAGTGGTTCTCAAACTAGTATCGGGACCCACTTTTTAGAATGAGAATCTCTCAGGACCCACCGGAAGTGATGTCATGACTGGAAGTGACATCATCAAGCTGGAAAATTTTAATAACCCTGGGCTGGAATTCTACCCCCACTTACCCAGGAGTGACTATCATTGTTTAAAACATACACATAGCTTGTTAGAAGTATAGATATGTAACATTTCCCCAAATGCATTCACATACCAGGCTAATATATTAAAAATAAAATATTGAAATGAATGGGGATCCACCTAGTGGGTCCTGACTCACAGTGAAAAAAAGTTCTAGAGTTCTACAGGCATGTGGATGTGGGTGAAGCTGTTGAGCCAAGAGACTTTCCTCACTCTTTCTCTAGTGGTTTTAGATGCCTGGCAAAATTGTATGAAAAGCTGATTTTTCTTCAGTTGTTCTGTATCCTGTTTGGCTTGTATTTTGCTGCTCAGTCGATTCATTTCTGGTCTTTGTTGAATATTTTTGGACCACTTAAAAATATTTTCATCGTTAATGCTTTTTTATCATTCTATTGTTGCTGTTGTTTTAATGTTGTAAATGCTGATGATTCTGTGAGTCCAAAGGCAGGGTAGAAATTTTTCACACAAGCAAATAGGGTAGCGGGGCTGAGAAAAATGGTTGCCAGGTAGGCCAACAAACCTGAGCCTGTATCAAGCTGCTTGACACATATTATGTGACTGGGTAACCCTCTGTTATTTCACATAGCCATGGAGAACTTTCCTCATTAGGGATACTTGAGCCTGGTGAGCTTTGTAAGTAGTCATCATATTACCTCTATTCTTCCAGGTGTCCTGTGATGTTCTGTCATTTGTTGGAAAGTCCTACTTGGTGTCCCACAGAACTACTGTCAATTTAGGAATTTCTGGCAGTCACAGCCACAGCTGATGACAGGGGATTGCAGTTATCACCCTGGCAGCTCAAAGATTGTTTTAAATTCCCATCTATCCCCCCTGTCTCTTGGCTGGAGGGTAAGCATTTTTTTTCCCCATGGTAGGCTCCTGATGTTTTACAACTTGCATAGAAAGAACGGTTTCACAAGATGTGACTCTTTTCATCACACTCTTGCAGTGACAGCAGAGAGTGTCCTGACTTCCTGCAGCATTTTCCTTTCAATACAATCCTTGGGGTCTGGAGCTGGCAAACAACATTATGTACAAACTAGAGAAAATGTCCACCAAATGGTGAGAATGTGAGGCTCTGAAGATGGGCTGGAGTTGAGTGCTAGCCACATAGTCAGTGCCTGCCCAGCTGATTTTGCCCTGTTTTCGCCTCTTGGCTTTGCATACTCATTAGTTTCCATCCTTTTAGAGGTCTGCTCCCTCATCTGCACCCTTCCCTAAGACATCTTCCTTCTGCTTTTTCAGCTGTAAATCATTCCTGTGGCACTGTTTGGCCCAATTCATAATGTAGCAGAGCCAAGAAGTATAGCTTTACCTGAGTTATGGTCTTTCAGGCTGCAAGTATGAAGGTGTTTTAATTCTGCTCCATGAAAAAAGCTCCATCCACACAGAAAACACCCCGGAGAGAGCATTAAGCTGGATTCTTTCACTTGATGTCTGGAGACGAAACTGACTAGTTCCTTCCTTTTCATACTGGGGAGGGGGGGTCTCTCACTGAGAAGTCACAATTGCCCATAGGATATGATGGAAAAACCCAGAATTTTGGCATACCCGTAGTCAGGCAGCATTACCACATCTTGTAGCAGTGAATACCATAAGGACATGTGTGAAGAAGCTCTTTCTTTTTTCAGTTCTGACCATCGAATTCATTGGATGACCGAAGTTAGTATTACAGAGATAGGAGAAAAAATGTTATCTATCCAGCTTCTCTACACCATGCATAATTTTTAAACGTCTGTTGTGTTTCTCCTTCAGCACTTTCCCCCCTAATCTAAGAAAAAGTCTCAGGTGCTTTACCTGTTCCTTACAAGGTACCCCAGTTGACTGCCCATTTCTGCATCTTTTGCAGATCTGTGACATCCTCAAAAAGACAGGTGACTGGGAACTGTACATGGTATCTGAAAGGTGGCCATACCATAAATGTATAAAAGAGCTTCTGATATTGTGCATGATATTTTTCTTTCCCTTTTCCTAATGATACCTAGCATGGAATTTAACATTTTCACAACTGAGTTTGATTTTCATTGAGCTATCCATTCCAGCTTCAACATCTTTTTCCTGATGAGTTACCATCCATCCGTTGAAATCCCATCACTATACAGTATATGTGGTTAGGATTCTATGCCCTGGTTGGCAACTTTCAGTCTCGAAAGACTATGGTATAAGCCTACAGCACCCAGTATTCCCAGTATTCCCAGGCAGTCTCCCATCCAAGTACTAACCAGGCCTGACCCTGCTTAGCTTCCGAGATCAGACGAGATTGGGCGTGTGCAGGGTAACAGTTGCCCTAAAGTCAGGTCATTTCAGATTGGTGAGACTGTGCAGAGTATTATTTGTTTGTTTTAAATATTTAGAGCCTGCTTTCCTCTTCCAGTGGATGCATCCAAGGCAGTTCACAATCGTATATTAAAACAATAAATGTGCAATATTATAAAAAGGAAATCACAATAAATGTAGCAAAATCACACACACACACACAAAATACATCAGCCAATAATGTAGAGTGGGGATGGGGAAATGGACACACAAAGTAATGACATCAAGATATGGCTTTGTTTTTCTCTACAAAGCGTGGAGGAGTAATAGCAACATGGAATTGGGCTGCCATTTTTGGTAGCAGCCCAATTTTGATTGAAAGACCCATTTCCTCACTCAACCAGAGTTTCTGCCAGGAAAAAAGGTCACAATTCGAATAAGGCTTTCTTTGATGCAAACAGCAAAGAGGGGGAGTAGGTATAAGACACTGATACACATACAAATGTATTGAGTCAGGGGTTGACTCTGGCTCATTAGGAAGGAGATTGTCCCTTATCCTGGTCTTCTTACTACAGATCACTTCCATCTGTTTTATTCAATTATATTCTAGAGTTGGTCCATGGGATTCAGGAAAGTCACTGAATCCTGGCTGTCACAGGGCCCAATTTTATCCAACTTTTCAGCACGGATGCAGCCATGCCAACAGGCATGTGCTGCATCCAGTGGTGGTGGAGCAGAGGCCTCCTCAAGGTAAGGGGATACTTGTTCCCTTATCTTGGGACTTCACTGAGGCTGCACTGGTGCTGGAAAGTTGGATAGGATGGGCCCACCGTTGTTTAAGACCTTGGCTGTGAAATGAGGGGTGTAGAGTGATAGGAATGGAAATGTGGATACATTACACCACAGACCGTTCAACAATTTTTTCCAGACATGTGAAAAGCCTCCCCCGCAGAACATAAAATTGGTACTGCGGGTGCAATTTTAACACACAGTGCCAGGATATTTAAAGAAAACTAAAAACTGGACTTCGCAAAATATAACTGAACTGGTAAATATTATGCCAGCCCTGTAACCGCAGTGAAACCACAAAGGACAGCAATACAACAACAATACAAGAGAAATGTTTATTTAGCCAGAGAGGGTATGTGTGTTTGTGTGTACACATGCATTATAACACTATATTTTAAAAGAAGATATATGTATAATAACAGCTGCTTCTTGTTGTCCCAATCCTATTTGGACACTTCACTGACAGCATATGGATGCCAGCACAGCATCTGTCATATCCAAAGCCTGTCCTGGTACTGCCACACTGCCAACACACAAACACTGGTGCAATAAAGGCCATATGCCAAACCTAACAGTAACATCTGCAGCTTTCATGGAAACACCAATACAGCCAAGTTATCCACGGAGTGAGGTCTTGACATCAGGTCAACACTTTTCCTTGTAATCAGGAAAAGGCAATGGAACACCCACACCCCAGTATTCCCTCCTCCCTATGCAACATGGTTCACTGTGTGCTGTAATACTGAGCTCCATTATGAGGTAAACTTCATGCTCCAGTTTTTAGAGTCAGGTGATAATAAGTACTTTTTCCAGGATACATTTTTCAGACTTTTCTAACAACACAGGCCTACAAAATTGAGGGTCAGAAAAGTTATTATTATTATTATATTTATTTATTTATTTATTTATTTATTTATTTATTACATTTTTATACTGCCCTTCCTCCAAGGAGCTCAGGGCAGTGTATACAGATGCTCCCCTCCTGTTTTCTTCACAACAACCCTGTGAGGTAGGTGAGGCTGAGAGAAAGTGACTAGCCCAAAATCACCCAGGAAGTTTCATGGCTAAGGGGGGATTTGAACCTGGATTTTCCAGGTCTGAGTGCACCTCCCAAACCACTACACCACCCTGGCTCTTTTCCCAAACTTTATGGTGGTTTGATATGAATTTGGGGTACTGATTTCAAAAATGGCATCCATTTTGCCCTATCACATCTAGTTTTGGAGATATAGTATAGCCTCATTATTGAATGGTTCAAGCTGCTTCCTCATGAGGAAGCCCTGGTATAGGCTTCCTTTTTAAAAAAAAAATTAATTTTTTTTAATTTTTCCAAAAACAAAAATAACAAATATGCATAATACAATACATACAATACATAAACACAGTATTAGAGGGTGCAAGATATCATACATCACTATAACTATTACATATTTCCTATTCCAGTTCCTCTTTTACTTTAGCCTCTTAATATTATTTATCATTTATCTATCATATCATATATAATATATCATATATATAATACATTCATCTAAATACCCTATCTTATAATTCCACAACTTTATTTTCAACCAAGCATAAAATAATTTTCATTACTCAATATTGGTTTTCTAAAATCTATTAATATCAAACTAACTAAAATTTTTATACATATTACATATCACCTATAAAACTTATATAAATTCTCATTAATATCTAATAAACTTTAATTTCTAACATACAAAATCAATACATTACTGTCTTTCTTTTTATCTATTCCCTTGTCTCCAACCTAAATATCCACAGGTCTGCCAAATCTCTTCTCTAGAGTTTAACTTTCCATCTTTTTTTTCTAATAAATTTCACATGAATTACTCTTACCAGATCACAGTTTAATGTACTCACCCTTCTTGCTAAATCAACATCTTGTTGAGTCATCTCCTTCACTTGATCATTCTGATCTATGTCAGTTGGTTGAAGTATTCCTTCTTCCTTCCCTTGATCAATCCAATCTGCATCAATTAGTTGAAGTATTTTTTCTCCTTTGTGGTCTGGTGACTTTTGTGTCTTTATATTCCAAGCTATCTCCAATAACATTGTCTCTTCCAATTGTTTTTGTCCTATCTCCAGTGTTTTGGATTTATCTTCCATTTCTTTGCTCTTTTGTTGATCCTCTCCTGTTTGTTGCATATTAGACTCATTTGTCTGTTGAATTAAGATTTCCAGGCTAATTTGGATTTGTAAATATCCATTTGCTTGTTGCTTTCCCATTTCCAATACTTTTTCCATAATCCTTTGTTTTTTCTCATGTGATTCAGATATAACATCTTTAAGTTGCACACTAAGATCATTTAGTTGTGTAGTTAACGCATCCAATCCAGCTTGAACCCACAGATATTGATTTGTTTGTTGCTGTCCCATCACCACTAATTTCTCTATATTGTCTTGTATTGTCTGCTTCCATTCTTTCCCTTTCGGTTCCTCTTGTGTTAGTTTTCCCAAGCTGGACTCCGGGGCAGAAGAGCTCCTAACTTTTGCTCTTTTCCTGTCATCCTTTTTCTTCCTTCTTATATCTTCTTTCTTCTTACTTCACTTGTCAAGTCCTGTTCTTGTCCTTGTAGTATCTTTTTTAGTCCAATAGATGTCCCTGGTGTTTTTATTTCTGCTTATATCTTATTTCTGTTATTTATATTTGTTTCTATGTCAACCGCATTCCTTTCCAGGAGATAATCAAAGGAATGTAAACAATCAACCACTTTTGTAAAACAAAACAAAAAATGCAGGTCTCCAGCTGCTCTCCACAAGCAAACGAAACTGAACACTCCACAAAAATAATTGTATTCCAAGACGGTTAATTTGTAATCCAACAAATTTTAGATTTATAAAGTTAGAGTTATGCACTCATATTTCCATAACAAGCTCGGCAGATCTCCTCCAAAGCTTCCTCTCACATCAATAAACAAATACACTGAGAAAGCCTCCCCCTCCTTCCTCCTCCCAGGAGGGGGAAAGCCTGCCCCTCCTTCTCCTTCTCTCGGGCAAAAGCTTAATCAGGCAGTCAATTAGTCAGTTAATGCCAGACACACACAACGGAACAACACTTGCTTGCTTCTTTCAGCTTCCTTCCCTGCTTGGAGCCTTCAGCTTAATTTCAACATTGAATCCTCACCATCACCGACATCGATGGCTGGGTTCCCTTGGAGAAAAAACAGTCCCTGGCTGGACCCTTCTTCTCCAAAATAGTGTACAGTTTCTGGTATAGGCTTCCTCATGAGGAAGCTGCTTGACGTGATAGGGCAAAACAGATGCCATTTTTGGAATCAGCACCCCAAATATACCCAGGAATTGGTGTAACGTTTAAGGAAGCAAAATGTGTGTTGGCCTGTGTAATCAGTGTGTCTTGGGCTGTGTGTGTACAATTATAGCTTTCTCAGAGACCTTGAAGAACTGTAACCATTTGAAGGTATGTCCAAACGCGTGCCCCTTTCTAGTAATTAATGTAACCAGGGCTTCCTCAGAGTCAGTGCCCTCTCCGCTGGATGCAGCTTCCCCCTTCCTTCCCAATGGAGCTTTAGTTGAGAAGTTGGGCAGAAGCCCAGAGCACTTTATAAGGGGATTCATGGTAGAGGGTGAAATCATATTACACAACAATAGGATGCACTCATCCCAAAAGGTGCATTGTATTGTCATGTAAAAGAGATGACACCCACCAGCTCAGTTGCTGAAAAGTGTGACAGTGGACCAAGTTGCTCAGTTGAGTGAGTTGTGCTGCAGCTGCAGGGACTGGACAGGTATGAACCTCAGGGTTCAGCTGTGAACCTTTAAATGGTTTTAGGTCCCTAACTAAGGGCCAGCATGGCCCACCTCTAATGCCAGACCTGGACTCCATATGTGCTCCGTTTCAGAATTCTAATTTCTTGGAAACTATGTTAACCTTTTTGGGATGTTGAACCTTGGATCTGCTGACTACAGTAAATAATCCTAACACTGAATACTTTGCACATATGCATGGGAGTAACCCATCTTTACTTTGCTTCCAAGTAAGCACACATTGTATCAGCTTGTAAGGCTGCTATCCTAGGCATCTTTACTAGGGGTATATGTGGAATTCGGTATACACTTACCTCAGTTTGAGTTCCACTGAACTCAGTGGGGCTTACTTTTTGGTAGGGTGCGTACGATTATACTTTAAGTATCATGGAATTGAGAGGTTTCACTTCTATGTAAGCAACTCTGGTGTCATCAGGCACAATGTAAGTGATTGCATATTTATTTGGAAATCCCATTAAAACAAATGGGTGTTACCTCCTAGCACATATGGTTAGGGTCAAGGGGTTTCCTGTGGTCACAACACCCTGATGTCAAAAGAAGCATTTTTCAGGCTTTACCTTGTCCGTTTTCGTTTGGTGGGCCACTGTGAGATACGGGAAGCTGAACTAGATGGGCCTTTGGCCTGATCCAGCAGGGCTCTTCTTATGTTCTTATGTTTGTTTTTATATTGGATCAGATTTCCTGATATGGCCTGCTTGGCACTTCTGGGGATCACCAACATATTATAGCCTAGTCATATATATCTGAGGGACAATTGTGTTTGGGGGGAAAAATGAGTTGACTATGGTTATTGGTGGCTGTAGCAAGTAGAGCTGTCGGCGATATTAAGCTTTTGCAGTGCATAACTATGTGCTAGTCTGCTCTCAAACTCTGAGACTGAGAAGAACATAGAATGCTGCCATCTTGTGGTCCTATGTGTTAGTGAATTGTTTAGATTTTTTATCCCCAATTGCCAGTCTTGATTCTATACTAGGTCTATGCCAAATGCTCCTCAATTTTGTTTTTCAGGGTGAATGGCATACCCATACAGCCTTCTCTGTCATACTTGGGATTTGCATACATTTTCATTTGACTATGTCTTAGAATTTGCCTCATTTATTCCACTAGGATTTGATTTAACCAGTGACTGTTTATAGTAAAATAAATCCATGACACCATGACAGAACTCTATGCATTTTTTTAGATGAAGAAAGTTTATCTTCTCTGGGGTTGCTGGCTGTGAAGTATTTTGCTCAAAACCGATACACAGGGCACAAAATGCTCCGTCCTTATTTTGGTATTCTGCAAACTAGTATTTGGTGGTGGTGGTAGAGGTGTTATTGATGTGGTTTGATTTAGTATTCTGAGAGGAATGAGAGACACTGAAATAGCTGATGTAAAAAAACAAAAAAAAGCACTTTAAAAGTCAATCCTAGTGCATTTGTAGTTAGAGCATAATTTATCACTTAGAAACAGAGAGAGAGAGAGAGAGAGAGAGAGAGAGAGAGAGAGAGAGAGAGAGAGAGAGAGCCTTTCAGGGCAAAACTGTCAAATGAGGAAGTATTTGTGTTTCCCAAAACAATTCAGATCATAAAGAGATTGTAGAAGAAAAAAATCTCTGCAAAGAAGGGGACTAGAATAATTCAGGCTAATGGCAACTCATGAACTGGACTAATTCATGGAACTGCCAAGGGGGACATTCTCCTGCTGAGACCTCCACACATGAGGGAAGCATGAAGCCCGCAATCCATGATTTTCTGTTATCTCTTCTGATAAAGTTCCCCTGCTGATGCTCTTGATGATTCCTCCCAAGGACCCACCCACTCCCAGTTCCAGGCATAGTGCCTTTATTATTATCATTGATATTGTTAAGACGAAGAATACAGCACAGGTGTGCGCCACTGAACAATGGGGATTCATTTGCCTATCCCCCTTGTTTTGCAATTAGGTCATTGTGAACATTCAGTCCAATCTATTGCCTTTGTTGTGTAAACAGACACTGCCTGCCAGACACTAGTTGGCTGCACAGGCTACTGGAGATAGATTGCCTCTTATTTGCATTAAGAGCCTCTCTGTTGTGTAAACAGACATTTTCATAAAGGTAAGTCTTGGAGATGGGGGTTCCCCATCTCCACAGTTTCCATATATGAGGGGGAGGTCCATGGAACAGATCCCCCATGGATACAGGGACACACCTGTATTTATTGTATTTTCCTACTCTTAAAAATGTGTTTGGAAATTGAGCTTATTCTTGAACTTCATATGTGGAATTATAAACTTGTATACAAAATTACACACACACACACACACACACACACACACACACACACACACACACACACACACACACACAAAAATTCCAATATCTTAGGCCCGGAACAAACAAACATGCAAAAATCCGCAGTTAGCATTTCCCACAAATGCAGTGTATGTTTGGTTCCCCATACCCATGTCTGTTTCCTTATCCATGGGTTATCCGTGAATTTTTTCCCCCACATAGTAAACCGAGTACCTTTTTCACTTGTTAATCCGTGAATTTGTAATCTTCCATGTGGGTTTGAATATCTGGTTGGAATATATGAAGATGATATAAAATGGTTATAACCATATAAAATGGTTGAAAATATCTGGTTGTTAGGTACCTGTGAGTTTTGAGTCCTCAGAAGAGTTAAAAAAGCATCCTAGAGTATCTGCAGGGGAGAGTTTATGGGACCAGGGCGTTTCTGCCTCAAATGAGCAAACCCTCAGGGGAAACTCCCATCCCAAGTGCTGATGGGATACATGCAAACACAGGAAAACAGCCTGAAGACTATTAACAGAGCTGGAGAAAAAACTAGCATGGCTTTTTCCACAGATTAAACTCCTGGGTTGGAGCAAATGTGTGATTGCAATCCCATGTGGCAGGAGGTCTGGCTCAGTTGGTAGAGCTGCCGCCTTGTATGCTTGAAGATCTGAGGCTGCCAGTTCGAAACAACCGGAAGTACCCAAGAACTGACGACACGCTGATATACTGATGAGCTGACCCTCGGTGGCAAGTGGAGCGTGGGAGGCGAAGGGCCAGAGAGAGGCCAGACCAGGAAGGAATCCAGGAATCCAGCTGGAACGAGGAGTTCTATGAAAGACTAGAACTATTCAATTGAAAAATCCCTGTGGGGGTTAGAACAGCCTGCCTATGTAAACTGCCTTGGATTAAAGTCTGAGGAGAAATCTGACTACCAAAGAAAGGCGGTATATAAATACCTGTATAAATAAATAAATAAATGTGGATTGAAACTCATGGGTGTTCTCAGGAATGTAATTTCCCACCAAAACTGCACATCTAGTGCACTGTAGACCTAAGTGTTCAATAGAGTTCATTATAAGTTTATGAATATAGATTTACAAATGGATACTAAACAGGCTATGCTCCTTTAGCTCAGCCATCGAAACTCCGAATTGATCAGACTGAAGTACTGTGGCTGTAGACCTAAATGCACTTAGCAGACGGTAAATCCCATTGAACTCAGTGAGACTTCTAAGTAAACATGCATTTGACTGCACTGTAAATCAGTCAGTGGGTTTCACCTGTCTGCTAATTCATGGTAGAACCAAGAAGAATAAGAATAAACAGCTCCCATTTCTTTCTACAGAGAAAATAGTTATCTGTTAACGCTAACCTCTTAAAAAAGGGGGTTTAAAATTAGCAATTTCATTTATATACCTATATGCACACAAACCTTTCTCCAGGGTACAGATGAGAATGAACGCAAAGGTTAATGATTTGATCAAGGCCAAATTTCACATTGTGATGAAAATGTTTGCCCCTAGCTATTATGCGACCAAACTGTTCCAGTAGCATTTCTGAGTTCCAGTCTTTTGAAAATTTTAATTAAAAGAAGAAGAAAAACACTATCTTTTGTCTGGACTCCAGAAGGCTGAGAAAACAAAAGCAATAATCTATTTTTGATTGAGTACATCATTACTGGATTCATAAAACATCATTCATCATTACCTGCCACTGACTTAAATGGCAATAGAACAGATGTGAAAAATGCAAGGACAATTTTTATGTTCTTCATGTGCACTGTGTACAATGATAGATTATTCACAACCCACTGAGAACTCCTTCAACAGTCTTGCAGCTTGTCAAATGTACTTCTTACGAACAAAACATGCTGTTAAAAAGTATTTTTAAAGGTGTACTCTGAGGCCTTTAGCCCTCAGGGTGAAATCTACACATTTCAAGTAAGAAGATTACAGCAAAGTTCAAAATTAAGGATGTCAGGTCCAAGATTTTAGGAGACTTCCTCCACCACCACCCTCCCAGATCAATTTCAAACCAAACCTTAAACTCTCTGGAGTCTGGTCCAATTCAACAGGGAGCCCAGTAATCTGACTGAAAATTGGGACCTCTCTAGCATCCTCTATTTGTGTCATTTACTGCATGTGATGGGGAAGGCTCTGTATGAGACTTGAGGGTGATGGTGAAATCTTAGGCCCTCTACCTTCCCACATGTTTCTGTAACATCTTGTGGGAACCAATGTCAGGCCTTGTCTTAGAAGAGTGTCCACCACCACTTTATCCCAGTCTCTTGTTATGGTAGCAGGAGCAGTTGGCCTCCCCATAAGAGTCTCACCTGAGCAGAGGGGGTGTCTTGGAGATAAATGAGGGAGGGAGTTAGGCAGCACCCATGGCATCCTTTAAACCTGGCTGGCAGAAGCCTCCTTGAGTCGGTCCAGAGGATTGCCAATATGACCTGTGTCCTCTGCATTCAGACAGCTCCCGCAGCTGCTAGCCACCCCCTCATCATGAACTCGTGTGTTTTTATGCTCTGAGGTCTCTTCTGCTGGCCCCAAAAACCAATACATAATTTCCCAACACTCTATTCTTCCCCTTCTTCAGTGGATCCAAATTAGAGTGGGAGTCGCCAGTGTTCCTGTGGGACAGGAGCTGTGGTCATTGGGAATTCTACATGGTTAGCCAGTTGAGGGCTGAGATGGGCGCCACTGTCTTCCCTGCTGGGTGTGTTGCCTTCTGTGGCCTGCCTTCAGACATGGGCAAAAATATTGCAGTGGTCTCAGTCGCTTGCCTGAGACCCTCCATGTTGGGCATAATTCACACTCCAGGAGGAGGGCCTCACCAGATGGAGAGGAGCCCAGTAAGTCTGTCTACAGACAAACCCCATAACTAATCCCTTTGACATCAGCCAATAAACTGAACTGGTATAATGGCACTGATACGTTCACAAACATTCCAGCTGAAAGGGATTAAACACTGCTATCCAATTGTTACAGTCCAACTTCTGTGGGGGAAATTAAAGCTGCCAGTTTAGCTGTAATTAAAAATTCATGTAGAGTTTAGGTTCAGGAGGAAAGAGCCTAAACAATGGTTCCCAAACTTTTTAGAGGCCCTAGAGGCTGCTGCCTGATTTATAAATGCCAAGGGATGTGGCTATAATGGTGAATGGGCAGCAGGGCTCCGCCCCTCCCATTAGCAGCTTATTCAATTCTTGATTCATATAGCCTAATCTGCCCTGTCAGTTTCATAAACCACCAAAAATTGGGTCACGACTCACTGGTGGGTCCCAGACCCACAGTTTGAGAACCATTGGCCTAGGATATCGAGAGACTGGGGCAGAAAACCCATAATCCCTTCAGGGGAAGTCCAGGTGGCTGAAGCAGGTTATAGAGATGGAGAAACAGGAACCCAAGAGATGGTTAAATGAAGAATAAGATCTTTTGAGGGAAAGGGCCAAGGAAACAGAGAAGTGAAATTTAAAAGACTGAAAGAGGAGACTCTTGAAAAAAAATATCACAAGATTAGTTGAGGCTGTAAGGTGAAAGGGGAGGAAGGTAGGAGTGCTAAGAAGGCTGGCCAACAGCCAGGAAGTTGGGCTAACTAGGTAGTTGACTGAAGAACAGGAACCTGAATAGACATGGAAAGAACTAAAAAAGGTTTGCTGTTAATCAGAAAGGACCAATGGAAGCCAAGATGAATGTCAGAGAGGGCTGAATGTCACCATCTGTACAACATGCTAAGTACTATCGTATAATAGGAAGCTGTATATCAGCTATGTTCGTGAGGTTTGAGGGAAGAACATTGTTCCTCATTCAGTGACTTGTGGTTGCAAAATCAATTGATCATCAAAATGATTTAATATTTTCATTGCTTAAAGTACTGACTTTTCCATTTTTCATCTTGACATTTTTTGTTTTTGTTTTACTTGCCCATCTCAACCCAAAGATATAAAGCCTTCTATTACAACATCAGAGTACTGTACAAAAAAGGGGAAAAGGCAAGGGTGTGGTAGGGCTGGGGGACAAGTTAAACCTATGAAATCTGCACAAACGGCAGGAGGTCTGGTCTAGAGGGTAGAGCCTCCATTTGCCTGAAGATAACATCCACAGGTCGCCAGTTTGAGGCCACCGGCACCTTGCGACCTTGAAGCAGCTGACAAGCTGAGCTGAGTTATTCCATCTGCTCTGAGCGTGGGAGGATAGAGGCCAGCATGTGAAACCAGATCAGAAAGAAACATCTGAATGTTGTGGTTCTTGAAAGATAGAACCTTCTTTCAATTATAAAAATCCCTACGGGGATTTAAATTAGCCTACCTATGTAAACCACCTTGAATAAAGTCTTGAATAAAGACCAAGAAAGGTAGTATATAAATACCTGTATTATTATTATATTATTATAACTATTTTGACACACTCCAAGCTCAGCCCAAGCCCTGAGAAATTCTGTTACAGAAAACATTATGCCAACTAAATATGCCAGGCTATTACAAGATTTGATATTAATTTCACAGACCTATATTTAGCTACTAGACATAGCATTCTATTTTATAGTACAGCATTCAGAGCTTTCAGACCGTATGTTGAAGTTCTAACTTTGGCCCTCCGAATACTTGACATTTTGCTCCAGCAAACGTTTATTTCAGCTGCCATTTCAGAATCTTTCAAACAATTCTTAATGCCTGAACAGCCTTTTGTGTTTATAAATGAATATTGTTTATATTTAGTATGAACATTTGACAGTTATCTTTGGTTGAAATAATAAGAGTGAGAAGAGATCATGCACAGCGGGCAATAAAATGGGAACCAGTAATGGACCATTTGAGACTCATTCACTCTCCTTTGAGTGGAATGTCGTTCTCTGGTGGATGGAGTAGGTGTGAACACTCACCAACTGTATCTGTATAATTTATGGACATTCTCTCATAGGCATATATAAAGACTCCTTTTCCCTCACTAAAGAGTGCTTCTGTATATTGAAATGTCTCTCCTTGCTTGCTTAAGAGATGATGCAGCTTATAGGCACTTACTTCTCTGGGGCACATTTTTGTTTGATCATCTTAAAAGCAGGATCTGGAATTTTTTTTACAGAGAGCATTCCTGCCAGCCAGCTTGATGACATAATGGGGCTATCCAGAACTTGATTCTGGGCTCACTTCCATCATTTTTGGGCAAGCCTCTCTGGGCCAAATTAGATGATATTTTTATTGCATGATTTGAGGCAGTTTTTTAAAGGGTAAATAACAGGAGTGTAGCGCCTTAATCCTGATCAGGCAACTGTGGAAGAGGACACTTTGGGTTTTGACTCTATCAAAGTTACCAATGTAGTGAACCCCTCCAAAAGTACCATTTACTTTGGAAGGAAAGTCCCTATTGGCTCTCATTCAGTTCGCTTATTCAGCTCTCTTACCCCTTTGCCCTGTTTTTCACAGGGCCAAACTACATGGTATTTACTTGAAGCACAACATTGTGGCTTATGGGTTTGGTTTTTGTTTCCTGAAGAGCAAACATCTGGGGCGTGATCAGGAATGGGGTGTGGCATGAGGGGGCATAGCCTTTTTCAGCTCTGTATTTTCAATGGCCGTTGAGCTGGGTGCTGCGCGACCCACCTGAAATTGGCTCGGGACTCACTAGTGGGTCCCAGTTCACAATTTGAGAAATGCTGATCTAGAGCCAATTTAACTGTGTCTTAACATCATTGTTTTGTTTTCTGCCTCTTCCCAGAAGCAAATGATGTGAATTTCCCTGCCATTACCCCATAACACTATGATGCCATAATACATGTAATTTGTCATGGGTGTTATGGAAAAAGAAGAGGAACTTGAGTGTGGTGGCCATTTTCAGAAGTAGCCATGCATTTAGTATAGATATGTTTGTTATATCCCGCCTTTCTCCCACATTCAAGGGCACTCAAGGTGGCTTACAAAATAAAACCAATACTAATTAAATTAAAATAATACCAAAAACTTAAACATTAAAACAAACCCCGGCATCACACAAAACTATTCCATCTCATTAAAAATGCCAGTCCACCATATCAGTCAAAGGTTTTCTGAAGAAAAAGGTTGAGACTCTGCCAAAAAGTTCTCCAGAGAGGGATCAGTTAATTAAGGGGAAGGAAATTCCACAGTTAAGGAGCCACCACTGATAAGGCCATCATCAGCCCTACCTCAGCTTGTACTGGCACAGTCAGAAGGGCCCCCTCTGATGACCTGAGAGGACGGGTAAGATTACACAGGCCAACACACATTTTGCTTCCTTAAGTGTTACACCAATTCCTGGGTATATTTGGGGTGCTGATTCCAAAAATGGCATCCCTTTTGTCCTATCACATCTAGTACTGGAGACACAGCATAGCCTCTTTAGTGAATGGTTTAAGCAGCTTCCTCATGAGGAAGCTGCTTGAACCATTCACTAATGAGGCTATACTATATCTCCAAAATTAGATGTGATAGGGCAAAACGGATGCCATTTTTGGAATCAGAGCCCCAAATTCATATCAGATCATCATAAAGTTTGTGAAAAACTTTTCTGACCCTCAATTTTGTAGGCCTGTGTTATATGGAAGGAGGCTGTCCTGATGTCAGCTTGACTTGTGGGAGAGGGATGTAGTGGGAAAACTGTTGCTGCCCAGAGCCTTGCCTTGTTTGAATGACCCTTGCAGAGAGAAGCAACATAATAACAGAAACTGAAAGAGTAAGGGAAATATGAATGGGTTAGTTAGCCCTAAAACTAAGCAAGAACAGGAAACGATAACAGCTATTTTAATAAACGTTCAAGAAACAAAGGGATTTAATTAAAAAGCAGAACTTGAAAAGCACGACAGGGTCAGCTGTTCACCACCACTCACTGCCAGACATAATCTTCTCCAACAACAGAGTGGAAAAATCCAGATGTCTGCATATCACTTGCAGAGATCAATAAATAAAAAATATCAAACAGGACTCTTCCAGTGCAAAGATGATTAGACAACCTGCCTATCTTTTATGTCAGTTAGTACATCAGGGATATTATTTGCATGTAGGCATTCAGCACATAAAGTCATTACAAAGATCAGAGTCATGGAACTGGGCGCCCAGTTTGTCTACTGATTTTGGCATTGGAGTGCTTGCCTGACTCCCACCAAGGACTTTTGTATATTTCCAGAAGAAGTGAGTGGAGGAAATGCCTGCTGCAAAGCATTGCTGAAGTATATTATCTTCAACTTGTCATCAGTGCATTTGTATTGAGAGAAAAAAATAGTTTCTCAGAAATTCATGAAGAGGGCATTGTTTGGGTCACATAATATCATTTTAGTGATATCATATCTGACATGAAAGAGGAAAGTGCCATACACGGTTTGAATTTAATTGGTGCTCTGGGGATTTGTGCAAGTCTGACAGTATGCAGCAGGCTGGAGTGTAGATGGCTTTTGCAGGATTGAAATTGTGCAGAAAGTAGCCCTATCCAATTAATGCTTGCTAAATGCCAGGCAACAGAAGCCAAACTGAATGGGATGGTAGGGAAGGAAGTCTGAGACAACTGGGTTAGGAAATAGCATAGGGTAGCAGTTCCCAAGCTATGGGTCTGGGGCCCACCAGTGGTTTGTGATCCAAATGTTGGTGGTTCACAAAAGTGACAGGGCAAATTAGGCTCTGTGCATCAATGGGTAAACAAGCTGCTACTTTGGATGTGTGTGTGTGTGGAGGCTTTATCATTATAGCCACAGCCCTTGGCATTAATAAATCAAGCAGCAGCCTCTAGGGCAGCCATTTTCAATTTTTTTCAGCTCACAGCACACTGACAAGGCACTAAAGTTGTCAAGGCACACTACTAGTTTTTAATTACACGATTATGTTACAATTTAATTAATATAACTAAGGGCACAATCCTAACCAGGTCTACTCCGAAGTAAGTCCTATTTTGTTCAATGGGGCTTACTCTCAGGATAGTGTGGCTCGGATTGCAGCCTTAGATCATTACATGACAATGAAAGAAATTCCCAAGAGGCTTGGAGAGGGAAGTATATGTGGTTTCTGGAAAGGAGGAACAATGTTTTGAAGTAGGTGATCAAATTGTTATCAGTTGATATGCTTTGATATGCCAGGAAGTGTTGGCAAAGAGAGGTGAGACTGAGCACATACTGGAGAAATGTGGGGTGAGGGGCAGTGAGGAGATGTGACTGAAACAAGTGCAGTATTCACTGGGGGGGGGAGAGAGAGAATGCAAGGCAATTGGTTCTGGACTTTGGGAGGTGGGGAAGAGGGAGGGGAGGGGCAGGAAGAGGGGTTAATTGCAGTTATGATGGGGGAATGTGTGTGCGGGTGGGGTGGGGGAGAAGAGAAAAGCATCAATTGCCTGCTCATGTATTCAAGAAAGAGTGCAACTAAGAGTCCAAGCCTCTGTATGTCTACTCAGAAGTAAGCCCCATTATAGTCAATGGGGCTTACTCCTAGGTAAGTGAGGATAGGATTGTGGCCCAGCGCCCTTACTGTCAAGGCCAAAGCCTTGCCAGGAGGCAACGCAGGGAGGGTCACTTTGGGGCATTGCAGGTAAGGAAAAGGATCCTTTTCAGCCAGCTGCTTCACTGATTCGGTACCTGCTTCCCACCTTCTGGCTCACTGTTCGCTCTCACTCCCTCCACTGGGAGCTCTTCCAGGCTTCTCTGGCTACCTGGCTAGCTGCCTGCCCAATCAGCACGCGGGCAGGCACCAGCAACAGCAGGAGCTTCGAAGCCCCTTTGCGGGCTGCTCCTTTTTCTCCTGCTGCTGCGCCAAGTAGCTGCCTCTCCTGTTCCCGCGCATGTGCGTGCAGCTGCTGCCTGGCTCCTTGCTCCTGTGGCACATCTGAGGCACCTCACAGCACACCAGTTGAAAACTGCTGCTCTAGGGCCTCTAAAAAGTTTGGGAACCACTGGACAGAGGAAGAGATGTGTTTTCTCTTTCTCTAAGTATAACCAAATTGGTCAAAGTTGTTAACATTACGCAGAATGTTAGGGTCCCTCTGGGGCTTCTCCAGGCCTCCTAATGCCTTATAATTTAAAAACATCTGGTTTTTTGGGGGGGATAGAAGTCACACTTTTTGCATTTAAGCATCATTCTGAGCTGGCAGAGGCTGTGGGCAGAAACGCACAGCCTCTGCTGGGCTCAGAAGACCCTCTGGAGGTGGCATGCATAGGGGGGTCTGTGGACCCGATCCATAGATAATCCATGGATACAGAATCAGGGATATAGGGCCCCCCTGTATATCTTCAGTAGGGAGGTACTAAAAGAGAAGGAACCTTTTCCTGCAGCCTCTGATATCTATCAGGTGATCTCCATGATTACTGGTGACTTTGGTGTCCATAAGATCTTTGCATTTATTATTTCCAGCCTGCTTGCACTTAATTTTTAAAAGAAAAATCCCACAGTCCACCTAGTGAATCAGAATTTCCTTCTGTAAATACACAGCAAATTGGGCTTGTGGTGGCTGAATCTGAGAGAGGTAATAACAAACAGTTCACCTGGCATGTATGTCTTATGGCCCAATCCTAACTGGCTGTTACACTGCTGGAATGCACATTCCAGTGGTGCAAGGAGATGGGCAGGGAGGCAGGCTGATAGAGTCCGCAAAGGGAGCAAGTACGGCAGCCGGAGCACCAGCTGAATCCTAACCCCCTTCCCTGGTCTGATCCACCTTCAGCAATATCACTGGTGCAGGTCTGTGTTGACACTAGCCCTTTAAGAGCTTACCCCAGGGAAAGGGAACAAACATTCTGGTTCCACAAGGAGGCCTCCCAAGGCAAAAACTCCAGTGGATACCACATTGACATCATTGCATTGCCATGTGAGGAGGTAGGATTGGACTGTAAGATA